>NC_050466.1:0-349647 GCF_903995425.1 Onychomys torridus
CTGACTGTATCATCACCATCTCCTGTCATTTCTTCTGTCCCCTCTTGAAGTTTGTCATCATCTCCTCGTATTTCTTCTGTCCTCTGTTGAAGTGAATCATCACCATTTCCTGACATTTCTCCTGTCCCCTGTTGAATGGTATCATCATCTCCTGACATTTCTTCTGTCCCATCTTGAAGTGTATCATTAGCACCTGGTATTTCTTCTGTCCTCTGTTGAAGTGTATCATCACCTCCTGGCATATTTTCTGTCCCCTGATGAAGTGTATCATCATCTCCTGACATTTCTTCTTTCCTCTGTTGAAGTGTATCACCATCTCCTGGTATTTCTTCTGTCTCCTGTTGAAGTGTATCATCATCTCCTGGTATTTCTTCTGTCTCCTGTTGAAGTGTATCATCACCATCTCCTGGCATTTCTTCTGTCCCCTTTTGAAGTGTATCATCACATCCTAGTATTTCTCTATCCCATGTTGCAGTGTATCATCACCTCATGATATTTCATCTGTCCCCTGTTGTACTGTATCATCACCTCCTGGCATATTTTCTGTCCCCTGATGAAGTGTATCATCATCTCCTGACATTTCTTCTTTCCTCTGTTGAAGTGTATCACCATCTCCTGGTATTTCTTCTGTCTCCTGTTGAAGTGTATCATCATCTCCTGATATTTCTTCTGTCCTCTGTTGAAGTGAATCATCACCATCTCCTGACATTTCTCCTGTCCCCTGTTGAATTGTATCATCATCTCCTGACATTTCTTCTGTCCCCTCTTGAAGTGTATCATCATCACCTGGTATTTTTTCAGTCCCCTGTTGAAGTGTATCACCATCTCCTGGTATGTCCTTTGTCTTCTTTTGAAGTGTATCATCACCTCCTGTCATTTCTTCTGTCTCCTGTTGAAGTGAATCATCAAATCCTTGTATTTCTTCTGTCCCCGGTTGAAGTGTATTAACATCATCTCCTTGTATTTCTTCTGTCCGATGTTGAAGTGTATCATCACCTCGCAGTATTTCTCCATGCCCTTTAAAAGGGTATCATCACCTCCTGTCATTTCGTCTGTCACCTGTTGTACGATATCGTCACCTTATAGCATATTTTCTGTCAGCTGTTGAAGTGTATCATAAATCCTGGTATTTCTCTATCCCCTGTTGAAGTGTATCATCACCTCATGACATTTATTCTCTCCCCTGTTGTACTGTATCATCACCTCCTGGCATATTTTCTGTCCCCTGATGAAGTGTATCATCATCTCCTGACATTTCTTCTTTCCTCTGTAAGTAACTAAAAGCCAGCCACAGCAGCTTTTTTGTTTTGTTTTGTTTTGTTTTTGAGACAGGATTTCTCTGTGTAGCCCTGGCTGTCTTGGAACTCAGTCTGTAGATAAGGCTGGCCTTAAACTCACAGGGATCCTCCTGCCTCTGCCTCCTGGGTGCTGGGATTAAAGTTGTGCATCACCACTGCCTGGTTGCCTGCTTTCATTTTCTATCTATCCCCTTATTGTCAGTTTTTACAGTGTCCTGTTCCAGACCCTAAGACATCTAATAGTCTGTTGTTCTTGTCATAAATAAATCTACAGTCCCCTTCAATTTCAGGAACAAGAAGACTGATGAATAAACAGTTTTATGAATAAACAGTCTCACAAGGGAAATCGTCTCTCAAACAGAAGCAGCTTTCTGAGATGACGAGATTCTACTCTGAAGCAGGATAATCATTTTATGGAAACTAGCTTGCTTCTTTGAGCAATAAGGACCTCTTTTACCATCTTACAAAACCAGAACTGAGATAATGATCAACCAGACCACTCTTTGACCAAGAATGCTTGCTCCCTACCCCCCAATTCTTCCTCTCATAAGCCTGAAGTTCCTGCTAGTACCCAATTGCGGACTTGGGATGCACTGAAGCTCTTTATTTGTACCTTCCACTGTGGCCATGTTGTTTAAGTCCACTGACTTTTCCTCTGACTTTTCACCATTATGTGTCTCTTGAATGGGTTTATTGGGCAAGAGCCCAGTTGTTGGAAAACTAGGAGCCAGAGCTTTCACCCTACAAACTCCAGTCGCATTAATAGTCCAGTGCCATGAACTGTGAAGGAGCAATGTGAAGTGAGCAGATGGGCATATCTGTCCATAACAATTCTAAGTAGACACAGGAAATGTGAGCAGTTTGTCCTGCAAATAAGGTTCTAATAATATCTGCCTCAGAATTCTCTGTAGGCAACCAAACAAAAGCAGTTTAATTAATTCTTTTCGAAAATATTGTGGGGACTTTAGATATGATACAAATATCTAGGAAATAATTCCCTGTTCAGTATAGCTGAACGAGAAGTAAGAGCATCAGCTCCTGGGTAGAACATCAGCCTCACATATACTCAAATGATCAGTTATAAACTAGACAAGTTAGTACATGCTTTCAAATGTTTTCACAGAATGCTCACACAATTCTTTTGTCTCCAAGAAAAAGAGGGAATCAAATCAATTAATTGTTTACAATTTTACTCACATTGAAATTACATTTTACAGTTTAAAATGCCACTATCTGAAACAACAGTAAAATAAAATAAATGTTGCCTGGGGTGCTAGCTGTTTGTTTTGGTTGATTGGTTTGTGTATTTTTCTTGTTCTCTTCTCTTCACATTGTTTTTCTTTTATTTATTTATTTTTTTACAGCACAGGACCCTTCCATGTAGCCCAGACTGCCCGCACACTTGTGACCAACCTCTTTCAGCTTCCATAGGCCTAGAATGACTACCATGCATCATGATGCCTGGCTGGTTTCTGCATTTCCCTTTTTACTGTGGGTTTTTTTATGTGAGTGTGAGTGTGTGAGAGTGTGAGAGAGAGAGAGAGAGTGTGTGTGAGAGAGAGAGAGACAGAGAGAGAGACAGAGAGAGAGAGAGAGAGAGAGAGAGAGAGAGAAAGAGAGAGATTAGAAGGTACCTAACTGGAGATCTCTCCTCCATTTCTTCTTTCTCACTGAATGAATCATGAGTGGCCTGAGGAATCTTAGTGATCAATTTGCCATACCCTAGAAGAAATTTCTAACTGCCATATTGATAGGTCTTGACAAAGAAAGTATTAGTGATGAGTGCAGGCTTAGATCCTTTGACAAAAAAATGAAAACAAAACAAAAAAACCAAAACATCACATAAGCAAAGACAGAAGTTGGTAAGAGTAGATAGAATTCACATCTGTCTTTCAATGATGACTTAGAGATTTCATACTCTGTAGAAGTAATGAAAATTGATTTTAAGCAGAATGGAAATAGGGAATGTGTTTTCCAAAGGTGCAGAATTGGGAATGGCAGAGCGCACCTGGAGTAGTCGGCCTGGAAGACAAACTTACTGCAATACTCCACATGCAATTATGTACTGTCTCACTAAGCTGTGTCTTAAGGCACATACCATAGGTAACTAAAGTGATTTTGGCTTCTTACAGAGACTTTTTTTATTATTTATCTTTGATTTTATTATACTGATCTGCACTAATGAGAAGGCTTTCTCTGCTGTAGACTTTTAGTATGCTCCTGTTTCTGATGGAGCCAATTCACATAAAGTCATTGCCTCTAGGAAGAACTGTCCCCCATAGGAGACTGCTGTGAAGCCGACACTGTATGCTCCTGTCTATTTAATCCTAGAAGTGAGCACAGGGTAAGCTTTTGAAGTAGTCCTGAGGCTTGGGCAGAAGCTCAAAGGCAACAAGGGAACAGCCACACTGAATAGAACGACAACTATTCATGTGTGAACTATTCATGTGCAGTCTTTTATCTCTTCCTGTTTCTACTTACTTGGATCTTGGCAGCTTTCTTTCCAACCACTGAACATGGTCACAGTATCGCCACAGCTGTCCACAAGGTGAAAATCCAGCTAAGGTTTTCACCAACCATAAACTGGAAGGAATTTTTCTGCCTCATTCATTGAGTGTAAAGCATCCTTATTTCAGATTCAGACATTAAACCTGGCATATTACCTGTGAGTTATATGCTGTCTTGATTTGCTGTAGCTTTATGATTTGAACAAAAAAATCACACCAGAGTCAATATGCTTCCTATATTACTAGACGAATGAAGTTCATCAATACTCTGTTCAAGATTAGGCAATATAACTCCAATACAATTCCTAGGCATCAAGTGAGCATAAACTCTTTAGGTATAGTCTCAGTCATCATGTGTATATGTAGACATAGACATACTAAGGAAAAAACAGTACATATATATTATAACATTTAAGTATAACTATAAATCATATTCGTGTATATTTGTTTATATACAGAAATTTATTAAAAATCCAATATATCCTCTTATGTAACTTGCTTTCTTCAAAGCAATTTTGACATTTATAATTTTTAATGCTGTTTTCTCTTTATGTAGTATTCCAGTGTATGGATAGAACAATTTATTTAGCAAATTCTTACTGATAAATTTGGACAGTTTCCAAAATCAGATTACCATGGACACTAAAACCAGTCACACATGTAACCGTATATGTGTACACTTGTATTGGAATGTTCATTGGGTGAATTATTAATTCAAATCATTAGTTCTTATCTTTCATGGGGAAACTGTAGGCCCTTTGATTCATAGACTCAGTTTGAGATTGTGGGAGATAAACACTGGAACTCCAAAGCCTTCTTTGATGTTGTCCCAGTTTCCCCATGTTTGAATGATTTGTTCTAATCTCTCTTGAGATGGCGTATGATTCTGGCATTTATTATTGATGGCTTGAGTTTTAGGGTATTTTTGTTGTTCAGTTTGTGGAGAAAATGCTTTAAATGAACAAAGCACTGATTACAAAAGTTGTTCTTCCTGTGTGTGTGGACTAGCAATCTCAAAATGATGTAAGTTCTACTTCCTGAAACAGAGATGCCAAACCCTTCCTCATCCTTTATAGCAAGAGTTTCACTGGCCGGTAAAACTGTTTCAGCAACAATATGCTCATTTCTCCCATGACAGTTTTTCTTCCCTGTTTTAAGTTCAACATATCTCTTGCTTGTCATAGCAACTAACAGTAGTTCTATTTCCCTAAATTACTCAGTTCGCCATCTCCTATCAATCTACAGGACAACAGCTTTTAGAATTCATTTCAGCCCCTTGCTTTGAGGCCAGAATTTTCATTCCCCAAGATTGGAATAGAATAAATATTTTCATTTTTCTTACATGCATATCTTTTTATGAGTTAGAATATTTTAGTCATTTGTAGGTCATGCAGAACTATGTTTTTAGCCATGTGAGAGGAACACAGGTCTTTTCAGCATCCACCAAGAATCTCAGTCAGATATGGTTGTTATATGGATAAAAAGTGTCTATAGTACTAGACCTTGAATAAAAAGTTGCCTCATGCAAAGCTGATGTGCCAACATGGCAGGGTCCATGTATTTGGACTTTTGTGTACCACCTAGGAATATGTCATTCATGCTTAATGTACTATCTCAGGTTTATCCGTTGTTTTAAAACTAGGGTGTTGTTTCTGCTGTGACTTCTTTGTTTTTTATTTCCAGGGTAGCTGGATAATCTTTGAAACAATTTGGGAGAGAGGACAAGGAAGTTCATAAAGTCAGTGATCTGTTTCACACTGGGATGAACACTTGTGATTCCTGTTCCATTAATATGCTTGGCTCTCTGAAATGTTTTGTTCCAGTGTGAAAATGGCATTTGAGATTATCCATCTGTACTATTTTTCAAATATTAACCAAGTACTCCAAGATAAAAAGAAGTAAATTGGAGTGATCACAGCATCCTCCTTTACAGTTTAACAGGGGCTGTGCAGATAGGAGTTACCCACACTTATATGATTCTCTGTTTCTTATCTGAAAAGTGTTATATTCCAAATACCTCCCAATCTGATCAAGATTGATTCTCAATTATATTTTCTCTCCACTGAGGTATTTTAACACCAAAATTAACATCACATTTTTGAATCACACAATTTGAGAGATATATGCTTACAATGTTTATTCTATAAGTTCCAATGGTTGTGTGTTGACAACCTATTGGTTGGCCAGTCTATATAATAATATATATTCCTAGCGTCATCTTTGATCCTACACATTTAGATTACAACCCCAACCTTACCTCCTAGCCTCAAGAAATAACCCCTTCCAAAGCTGCTTCTTCTGATATCTGCATTCACATATCATCACGCCTCCACACACATACCACTCAAGGGAAAACCAATCAATACACACACACACACACACACACACACACACACACACACACACACACACAAATGCTGTGGCCCAGCTAATCAGTGTGTGTCCCTCTGAGAGTCCTTTATCATTTTCTGGAGAATTTAACACATAATTCATCATTCCTGCTGTGGTTAAAGGTCATTCATTTTCAGCTAGTGAGCTCCCAATTGCCCTTGGAAAGTGCAGAGGTGACAGGAAAGTTCTAGAAACTGTGCTAATGGCTGGGAGGTTCCTATGACTCCAAGTTAGAAAAAAAAAAAAAAAAGGAAACTCTTAGAGACCACAATCCAGGTTCGTTTGTTAGCCCTTGCCCCCCTGCCTTCTTTCCAGACTTCTACTCCCTCGGTTCTAAGGCAGATTGTTAAATCCATCTGGAGAAGGAGTGCCTTTAAAATATCCTCTTATGGCTGGATATAATGGTATACATACACATTTAATGCCAACATTGTTAGGCGACCTGGGTTACACAGTGTGATCCTGTCTCAAAAGTAAAACAAAACAAAAATAAAATCCACTGATCGCTTGAGTCTTGTCCTGTGACAAGTGCTCTTTCACAGCTACACAGCATCTGGCTTCTTGTCATCAGGAAGTGTTATCATCCTCAAAACCCAACATTCACCCAAGTTCAGATTTCCTATTGAAGTAGGCTGGCTTCTCCCAACCAAGCATCATTACATTCTCAGACTTGATGGCTCAGTCTTGCAGAAGGAAGAGACTGTCAAAAGATAAGACCCACAGAGTGGGGAAGGGCAGAGCAACCAGAGGAAATTAGTTGGCTTTGGCATAGTTTATAGAATAAAGGCACATTAAAAGGGCATATCTTAGTAGTCTAAATGACACCCAGATTTTTTTTTCTCTTACATCATAGCTCTGGTAAATAGGATCTACTATGTTTATTGGCTAAGGCAGCTCATGCTGACAGCTCATGCATCTCCATAATACTGCCTACAGCAGCCTGAAGAGTTATTTTCCAACATCTTTAAAGTGAAGACAGATCCTTGCATTGATTGCAAAAAGGAATTTCAGTATGACCAGAGTTGGAGTTTCCTAAAAGGGGTTTTAGACACAGATTTGAGTACAGGGGATTTTATTAGAAAAAGAAATGCATGCAGGAAAAGAGTAAGACATGCATACCCAAGTATGTGCATGGACTTCTCAAGGCAAAAAATCATGTTATTGTCTTTTCAACATTCATAAATGTGCTTTTGGTGAGTTCTGAAGTATTATCTTCAAAACTATTTATCTGAGATTGTCCATCAGTGCCTGAGATGCACAGGATAGGATTGTAGCCGATAAGGCAAAACATTAGATCATAGGAAATATAGAAAGTTAGGAAATCATGCAGGCATGGTTAACATTTTGACATTGTAAAAATAATGGTTTTCTTTTGCATTGTTCACTCTTGAGAATTATGCAATAAAATAACAAAAATAAATACTTCTTTTAATCCATAACAGTCCTCTTTGCCCACTGTTCTTATCCTGGGTCTCCAGTGTGCTTAATGCTTTGTTTTGCAGCTTTTGTTATCTCCTGGAAAGACCCTGGGTGAACTATAATATAGTCATCTATTGCATGTGGAATATGGCATACATGTCTGCTTCCAGTCCTGTTTCCACTTTCCTTGGACTGTGACAAGGTCAAAAAACAATGGAAGATTACAGGTCACTTTTCTTTTTAGATTGATTTGGAGTAGAAACTGAGAAATCAGATCACCACAAATATTAGTGACAATGCTAGTTAGGACCATGAAAGTGAGCTGGCAGATGTATTTCTATCAAGGTGTCAAGAGCAAATACAGAGTACAACCGATGAATTGGGATAGGGATAACATTACCAGAAGAGTCAAAAGGGAAAATGAGCCTTGTGAAGGAGGTACAAATAATATCCCTTTCAATGTAGTATCACTTTCTATTACTTCATTACCCCTCTGATTTGCATAGAGATTCCATGCAGCACCAGACACAGGATTTGTCAGTACAGAGAAGCATGGCACATACTTAGATATTATTTATTAATCATGAGAAGAGAAAGAATACAAGCAGAACTTGACTATCAATTAGCATGAGAGAAATAGAGAGAAAATAAAAGTGAATGGTAAATCAAAGGACGACAAAACAATGGAAGAACACAGAAAATGTATCCAATGAATTGTAGCAGAAAATTACTAAGATAATAAAAGAAATGGAAATCTTAACACAAGAGGTATTTAGAAACTCAAATAGACATAAAAGGGAAAAAGGTTTTCATAATATTACTGTCAAGATGCCAAAAGCACATAATAAAGGAATGATATTAAAATGGGTAAGGAGACTCCTGTGCGGGGGAACCATCATCACCTCTCCCTCTACTCCTCCAGATCCAATCCCTAGTCTCACCCCAGCTCTTCAACAGAGTTCTGCAGCATCCCTGCCCCCATCTCCAGTGAATCCCATAGATCCTTTCCTTCTAACCTCCCTCTCCCACACCCATTGCTCTGTCCCAGGCCCCAACTCCAGCAGACACACCCAGGAAACCATAGGCCACTGGGTCAGGGAAGCAGGCAGGCTTCAGATCTTCACTGCAGATCTTCACCCCCCCTCCATTCCTCCAAGGCAATCATCCAGTCTCATCCTTATCTTTGTAGCAGACCTTCTGCTGTGGTCTCTCCTCACTCTATCACTCCATTCCCAGGGGACTAAGTGGGTCCTGGTGGAACACTCTGCTTTTCTCATTGCCCCAATCCTATCCCCATTCCAAAGTGTCAGACCCAGAAACACATATTACATGGAACCCCCAGTGGCAACACTTATCATTTCCACAGAAAATATACTATCAGGAAACACACATCTACCACACTCTCCTAAAATCCAGAGAGGAAACAGAAACCAAGGAACACCCAACAAAGATAAAGTCAATAACAAACACCTAGATATCATCGCAATGCCAGATGCCTAGACTCCTATAAAAACAGTTAGTAACAGACAGGATAACATGTATACACCAGAGCTCAGCAACATTACCACAGCAGGCCCTGAATATTCCAGGATAGCTGAAGCACAAAAAAGTACCTTAAAACAGCCTTTAAGAATATGATAGAGATCCTTAAGGAAGAAATGAATACATCCCATAAAGAAATCTATGAAAACACAAAAAGACGGGGGAAAAGAAATTAATAAATTCATTCAACATCTGAAAGTTGAAATAGAATCAATAAAGAAAACCCGAACTGAGGGAAATCCAGAAATGAAAATTTTAGGAACTCAAACAGGTACTGCAGAGGCAAGCTCCACCAACAGGATATAAGAGATGGAAGAGAGAATCTCAGACATTGAAGACAGTGGATATGTCAAGGAAAATGTTAAATCTAAAAAAATCTGACAGAAAACATTCAGGAAATATGGGATAATGTGAGAAGAACCAATCTAAGAATAATAGGAATACAGGAAGGAGAAGAAACCCAGGTCAAAGACACCGAAAATATTTTCAACAAAATCATAGAAGAGTTCCTAATCAAAGAAGTAGATGCCTACCAAGGTACAAGAAGCATACAGAACAGTAAATAGATTGGACCAGAAAAGAAATCCCCTTAACATATCAAAACATTAAGTGTACCAAAAGAAAGACTGTTAAAAGCTACATGGGTAAAAGACCAAGTAACATATAAAGGCAGACCTGTTAGAATTATACCTGCCTTCTCAGTGGAGATTGTAAAAGCCAGAAGGGCCTGGACAGATGTGCTGCAAACTCTAAGAGGCCACAGATGTCAGCCCAGAATACTACACCCAGCAAAACTTTCCATTACCATAGATGGAGAAAAATGGGATATTCCATGATAAAGTCAAATTCAAGCAATATCTATCTATATATTCAGCCCTACAGAAGGTACTAGAAGGAACATTCCAACCTAAAGAGGTTAATTACACCTAAGAAAAGACAGGGAATGAATAATAATCTCAGATCAGCAAAATCAAAAGAAGGGAAGCGCACGCGCGCGCACGCGCACACACACACACACACACACACACACACACCACCACCACCACCACCACCAACAACAACAACAACAACAACAACAGCAAGAAAAAATAAACACTGCTCATTGATATCTCTCAACAACAATGATCTCAATTCCCCAATAAAAAGACAGAGATTAACAGAATAGATGTTGAAATAGGATCCATCATTTGGCTGATTCCAAGAAACATACCGCAATATAAAAAATAGATATCGCCCCAGAGAAAAAGGATTGAAAAAGATATTCCAAGTACATATACCTAAGAAGTAAGCCAGTGTAGGCATTTTAATACCTGAAAAATAGACTTCAAATCAAAACTAATCAGAGGAGATAAGAAAGGACACTATATACTCACCAAAGGATAATTCACCAAGAGGACACTGCAATTCTCAACATCTATTCACCAAACCCGAGGGCACCCATGTTTGTAAAAGAAATACCACTACAGCTTAAATCACATATTAACCCCCACAAACTGATAGTGGGAAACTTCAATACCACACTCTCACCAATGGATGGGACATCCAGACAAAAACTAAACAGAGAAATGCTGGAGTTAACAGACACTATAAACCAAATGGACCTAACAGATATTTACATAATGTCTCACCCAACCACAAAAGAATAAACCTTCTCAACACCTTATGGAAGGTGTTGGCCACAAAGTAAGTCTCAATAGATACAAGAAAATTGAAATAACAACTTTCTTCCTATCTGACGACCACAAATTGAAGCTGGATATCAACAATAGGAACAGAAAGCTTACAAACTCATGGAAACTGAACAACTCTCTACTTTGAAAAATGGGTCAAGACAAAAATTGCAAAAGAAATTAAAGACTTTCTAGAATTTAATGAAAATAAATACATAGCATACCCAAACTTATGGGACACAATGAAAGCAGTTCAAAGAGACAAGTTCATAGCACTAAGTGCTTATATAATATATATATAATACTCGCAACTTAATAGCACAAAAAGAAGAAACTCAAAAGGAGTAGATGGAAAAAATAATCAAACTCAGGGCTGAAATCAATAAAGTAGAAAGAAAGAGAATAAAAGAACCAATGAAAGAATTGGTTCACTGAGAAAAATCAATAAGATCAACAAACCCTTATCCAAATAGAAGAAAGAATATCAAAATTAACAAAATCAGAAATAAAAAGGGGCACATAACAACAGACATAACAACAGACATCAAGGAAATCCAAAGAATCATTAAGGACATAATTTAAGAACCTTTACTGCACATAATCGGAAAATCTAAAAGAAATGGACAATTTCTTCCATAGGTTCCACTTACCAAAGTTAAATCAAGATCAGATAAGCAACTTAGATAGACCTATAACTGTTTCACGAATCCTAATTGGTCTTAATAAAAATCTAGAGCCAGGAATCAGGGTGAAAACTCAAAACTCAGAGAAGCAGAGCAGCCACCTCTTAACTCACATGCAAGAGCCTGAAAGGGCCTGAATTCCTGTCTTTTCCTGCCTTATATTCTTTTTTCTGCCCAGTCATATCACTTCCTGTCTCAACCTTCCCAGGGCTGGGATTAAAGGTGTGTGATCCCAAGTGCTAGAGTTAAAGGTGTGTGCCACCACTGCCTGGCTGTTTCTCTTTTAGACTGGATTAATCTCGTGTAGGCCAGCATGTCCTTGAACTCATAGAGATCCAGACAGATCTCTGCCTCTGCCTCCCCAGTGCTAGGATTAAAGGCATGTACCACTACTGCCTGATCTCTATGGCTAACTCTACAGCTAACTCTGTCTTCTGATCACCAGGCAAGCTTTTATTTCTTAGATTATAAGCAATATATCACCACATATAACCCCATCTAGTGAAACAGAATCAGTCATTAACAGTCTCTCAACCTAAAAAAGCCCAGGGCTACATGGTTTTAGCACAGAATTCTACCAGACTTTCAAAGAAGAGTTAATGCCAATACTCCTCAAATTACTCTACACAATAAAAACAGAAGGAACATTGCTCAATTCATTTTTTGAGGCCATAGTTAACCAGATTCCCAAACTACATAAAGACCCAACAAAGGAAGAGAATTACAGACCAATTTATTTCCCTTATGAATATAGATGTGAAAATACTTGATAAAATATTTGCAAACCAAATCCAATAACACATCAAAAAGGTCATCCATTATAATCAAGTAGGCTTCATTTACATGGTTCAACACATATAAATTAATAAATGTCATTCCTCATGTAAACAAATTGAAAAAAATACCACTTGATCATCTCATTAGCTTCAGAGAAGGCCTTTGACAAAACCCAACACCCATTTAAGATAAAAGTTCTGGAAAGATTACAGATACATCAACATAATAAAGGCAGTTTACATCAAGCCTGTAGCCAACATCAACAAAAATGAAGATAAGCTCAAAGCAATTCCACCAAAATCAGGAACAAAACAAGGTTGTCCACTCCCTCTATACCTATTTAATATGGTACTTGAAGTCATAGCTAGAGCAACAAGACAACTACAGAAGATCAAGAGGATACAAATTGGAAAGGAAGAAGTCAAATTATTTTTATTTGCAGATGATATGATAGGCATACATAAGTAATCCTAAAAATTCCATCCATGATCTCCTACACCAGATAAACCCTTTCAGCAAAGTAGCTGGGTACAAAATCAACTCACAAAAATCAGTAGCCCTCTTATATACAAATGACAAATGGACTGAGAAAGAAATCAGAGAAACAACACCTTTCACAATATCCCCAAATAATATAAAATATCTTATAATAACTCAAAACAAGCAAGTGAAAATCTTATATGATAAAAAAAAATTGAAGAAGATATCAGAAGATGGAAAGATCTCCCAGGTTCATGGATCAGTAGGATTAACATAATAAAAATGACAATCTACAGATTCAATGCCATTTCCATCATAATTCTAACAGAATTCTTCACAGATCTTGAAAGGACAATTCTCAGCTTCACATGGAAACATGAAAATGAACAAACAAAAAACCCAGGATAGATAAAACAGTCCTGAATCATAAAAGATTTCAAATCATAATCCAGATTTCAAGGTGTATTTACAGAGCTATAGTAATAAAACAGTGTGGTATTGGCAAAAAAAAACCAAAAAAACAGACATGTTGATCAATGGCATCAAAATGAAGACACAGATAAAAATCTACACACTTATGGACACTCAATTTTTGGTAAAGAAGCCAGAAACACACATTTTAATAAAGACAGCATCTTCAACAAATGGTATATGTCAAACTGAATGGCTACATGTAGAAGAATGCAAATAGATCCATACTTATCATCCTGCACAAAACTCAACTACAAATGGAGCGAACACTTCAACATAAAACTGGATACACTGAATCTGGCAGAAGATAAAATGGAAAATATCTTTGAACTCATTAGCACAGGAAAGGACTTTCTGAACAGAACACTTAGTGCAGGCACTAGGATCAACAATTATTAATCAGAACTGCACGAAACTGAGAAGTTTCTGCATGGTGAAGGATGTTTTCATTCAGACAAAGCAGCAGCCTACAGAATAGGAAAAGATGGTTACCAAGTACACATTAAATAGAGAGCATATAGCCAAAATATATAAAGATCCTGAAAAACAAATAACCCAAGTGGTGGCCATGCACTCAATACCTCCACAGCTTTTGTGCCCTCGCAGTGCTGGACATCCTGTTCGAGGAGATTTTTGATGTGAAAGACACTGACCCAGAAGACAAGAAATTTGATTATCTTGACAGAACTGTGAGTATGAATCTCTCAGGATGAACCTATCTTAGATGTCAATGTTCAGATTTACCCTGTAGACTTAGGTGACACATTCCAATTGGTCAAAATTAGTACCTTGTATGAAGATGATACTTTGGGTGATGGTTGTGGTGGTTTGAAAGAAAATGACCCTGAAGGGAGTGGCACTATTAGGAGGTATGACTTTGTTGGAGTAGGTATGGCCTTATTGGAGGAAGTGTATCACTGTAGAGGTGGGCTTTGGGGGTCTCATATATGCTCAAACTGCACTCAATGTCTTAGTTCACTTCATGTTGCCTGAAAGTCAAGATGTAGGACCCTTGGCTACTTCTCCAGCACCAAGTCTGCCTACATGCCACCATGCCACACAATGATGATAATGGACTAAACCTCTGAAAATGTAAACCACCCCAATTAATTATTTTTCCTTTATAAGAGTTGTCATGGTTATGGTGCCTCTTCACAGTAATAGAAACCCTAACTAAGACAATGGTGACTACTACCCCTGAGGTGATAGGCCTTCTGGGACTGACCAGTTTAATCATGTAATGTATGGGGAAGTATACAGGGCTCAGGGGGACAATACCTCTACTGAAGCAGGAACACGCCTATCTGAATATGTGTCCTATGGGGGCTTGCTCATGAGGCTTCAGGGTGATGCCAACAACCTACATAAATTTGAAGTGGATTCTAGGGTTTATCTGCTAATAAAGAAACTGGCATTCTGAACCTTGTGCTTAGTCACCCAAGTCAAGGACATTGTTCAAGCCTGAGTAGTATTGGCCTGTGAAAGGGACTGGGCTCTGTGTCCACTGTGGACAGATTTTCAGTTTGTTTGACTTCAACGGAAAACTGATTTGTCTGTAAAAGGCCAAGTGGGAGAGCTTAGCATGAATCTGAAGTTGTGCATGATTTTTTTTTTCAATTTAAAGTTTACTTTTTCAAAAAAAAAAAAAGAAAAAAAGAACCAATTAAAAATGGGGTACACCGTATGACTCATTGAACATGGAGAGGTTAAGCTGGTACCTACACAGAACCTTTATCCCCATGTTCTGGTGTCTTTGACACAGAAAAGTACTCTACAGGCTTCTAAAAGTGTAATGGAAACACCATCTCTATCACAAAACTTTTGATCTAAAATCTGCCCTGCCTGCAAAGTACACTAGGACAATGGGGGCCCAGAACTTGTGGGAGCAGCCAGCCAATGTCTGCTGTGACTTAAGGCTCACTCCATGAGATGGAACCCATACCCAAGAACCAGAGACTAGATAGTCCAGAGACCTAGGGTAAAACCAAACACTACTGGTCTAAAAAAAAATAGTATCAATAAAATGACTCCTAATGGTTTTCTGCTATGTTCACAAATCAGTGCCTTGGCCATCATCAGAGATGCTTCCTCTTGTAACAGATGGGAACAAATACAGAGACTCACAGCCAAACATTACATACACAGAGAGAGACTTGAACACACAGGTCTAAACAAGATGTCTCCATCAAATTTCTCACTTCAGAGCTCAGGGAACCAACCCTGAAGAAGAGGAGGTGGAAGGAGTAGGAGAGACAGATGGGACAAAGGGCACCAATAGAACTTCTGAGCAACACTCATATGAACTCAGAGACTGAAGCAGCAGGCACAGGACCTGCACGGCTCTGCACCAGGTCCTCTATGTGTATACAATTGTTTTCAGTTTAGTACTTTTATGGGACTCCTGAGTGTGTGAACAAGTGGGTCTAATTCTTATGCCTTCTCTTGGGCCTTTTAAAGTTTTCTGTTGGCTTGGTTTGTCAAACTTTGATATGATGGTTTTTGTTTTTTCTTTTTATATTTTATTTTGTTATGCTTTGTGGTTATCTCTTAGAAGCTTGTTCTTTTCTGATAAGAGAAAGAAAAAGATTGGGTCAGGTGGAAGAGGAGGTGTGGAGGAACTGGGAGGAATAGAAGGAAGGGAAATTGTATTCAGATTCTATTAAATTTAAAAATTAAAAGTAAGAAAAAAGATGAAGCACAGATCTGAACAGAACTCTCAATAGAGGATTTTCAAATGACTGAGAAACACTTAAAAAATGTTTAACATCCTTAGTCATTAGGGAAATGCAAATCAAAACTTTGAGATTTCATTTTACACCCCTCAGATCGGTTAAGAAAAATAAAAATACGTTTCAGCTAATGTTGGTGAGGATGTGGAGTAGGGGGAACACTCATCCATTGCAGGTGAGTGCAAATTTATACAGCCACTGTGGAAATCCGTGTGGCAGTTCCTCAGTCACATGGGAATCCATCTACCTCAAGACCCAGCTATACCACTCTTGGGCATATACCCAAATGATGCTTCAATCTACCACAAGGACACTTGCTCAACCATGTTCATTATTGTTCTATTCATAATAGCCACAATTTAGCAACAACCTAGATATCCCTTAGCAGATTAATGGATAAAGAAAATGTGGTACATTTGCACGATGGAGTATCACTCAGCCATTAAATAAAAGACATCACAAAATTTGCAGGTAAAAGGAAGGAACTAGAAAAAATCATCCTGAGGGAGGTATCCTAGTCCCAGAAATATAAATATTGTACATATTTGCTTATATGTGGGGATATTAGCTATTAAGTCAATGATAAGCAAGCTACAATCTGTAGAACCACAGAGGGTAGATATAGAGTAAGGGGATGTGAGTGTACAGATAGATCTCTTTAGGAAAGTGACATAGACTAGATAGTTATGGATGGATGGGGTGGCCTGGAATGGGGAGGATCAAGTCCAGACAGAGATTAGGAAGAGAATACAGGGAGAGACAGCTAAAATTAAGAGCTATTTGTGGTGTAGTATGGAAACCTAAACCTAATACAGTATAATCTTCCTAAAATACATACATATATGAAGGCAATCTAAAAGAAATCATCAAATAATAGGGGAGACAGAGTCCCAACTGGCCATCTCTTGTCACCCAATGAAGCTGCCAGTACCAAGACTGAGTTACATCTAATTGAGTTGTTGGCCAAAGGGGTCTCATGGGAATCTTTAAACAACCCAGGCTGTTGTCAAGGGAATTGGTTACTCTCTACAAACTGACAGCAAGGCTCCATTGCTGAAGACATCACATGCAAAATTCATTAAACATGGAGAGGAAGAGCTGGTACCTACATAGAGCTTTCACCCCCATGTTATAGTGTCTTTGATACTCTGCAAAGCTTCCAAAAGAGAAATGTAAGCACCAAACCTACCACAAAACCTTTGTTCTGCAATCTGTCCTGCCTACAAATTATGCTAGGGCAATGGTGGCACAAAACCTGTGGGAGTAACTGACCAATCTCTGGTTTGACATAAGACCCCTCTATGAGATAGAACCTATACCTGTTGTGGACTAGACTTTTTTAACTATGTGATGATGTGCTGCATTTGTTTATGCTGCATTTGTTTAACTATGTAAAGATGTGCTGCTGTTTTCACCTTGCCTGCCTAAAGTGCCTGATTTCTTTAATAAAATGCTGAACTGCCAATAGCTAGGCAGAGAGGGGATAGGCAGGACTGGCAGGCAGAAAGAAAAGGGGCCAGCCAGCTGAGGACTAGCCAGCTAGACCCTAGGGAAGTAGGAAAGCAGGATAGACAATACATAGATGAGATAAATGAGCCTCAGGGCAGCACATAGGTTAATAGAAATGGGTTAATTTAAGTTAAAGGGAAAAAAGATAGCTAGAAGCAGGCCTAAGCTAAGGCTAAGGATTTATAGTTAATAATAAGACTCTGTGTCATGATTTAGAGGCTGATGGTACACAAAAGCCTGATACACATACCTGGCACTCTTTGGGTGACCAAGAACCAGAGATTAGACTAGATAGCCTGGGGACCTAGAATAAAATCAAATACCAGTGGTCTTTAAAAATAAGTACTGATAAAATGACTCCTAATGACATTATACTATACTCCTTAATTAGTTGCTCAAGCATGCTAAAATAAAGTTCCTCCTGTGGCATATGGGGACAATACAGAGACCTACAGCCAGACATTGTACATGAACACCTACAGTGTTCCAAGATCTCTACACACAGAGAGTAAGAGATCTTGGAACACTTAGCCATAATGGAATGTATTCATCAAATCCTCCTTCTCAGGGCTCAAGGAACTCTATAAAAGCAGAAGAAGAGGTGGGAAAAGTATAAGAGTCTGAGGGGATGGAGGACACCAGGAGAACATGGCCCTCTGAATCAACTGAGCAAAGCTCATGTGAACTCACAGAGACTAAGGCAGCAGTCTACACAGCACCTGCATGGCTGTGCACCAGGTCCTCTGAGCATAAATTATGGCTTCCAGTTTAGTTTTTTATGGTACTGGGTGGGCAAATGAGTGGGTCTTTGATTCTCTTGGACTCTTTTTCTTTTGTCTGTTTGTCTTATCCAACTCTAGTGTGATAGTTTTACCTTGTCATATTTTATTTTGTTATATTTTATTATTATTTCTTAGCAGCTTGTTCTTTTCTAATTAGAGACATAAAGGGAGCAGCTCCAGATGGGAGTCAAGGAACTGGGAGAAGTAGAGGGAGGGGAAACTATAATCAGGACATGTTATGTGAGAAAAGAATTGATTTTCAATAAAAGGGGGAAATGTGCAACAAAAAATGCTTACTGTGATAGTCAGGGTTTGTTTGTTTCTTTCTTTTTTCCTTTTTGTCAACTTGACATAAACTGTTGTTGTACAAGAAGAGAGAATCTCAATTAAGAACATACCTGTATCAGATTGGCCTATACACTAGTCTGTGTGGCATTTTCTTAGTTGATAGTTGATGTGGAAGGATCCAGCCTACAGGGGGCAGTGCCATTCCTGGGAAGGTGGTCCTGGATATTAAAAGAAGGCGGAGAAAGCCATGAAGGATAAGCCAGAAGGCAGCTTTTCTCTGTTATCTCTGTTTCAGCTCTTGCATCCAGGTTCCTGCCTTGGCTTCCCTTGGTGATAAACTGAAATAAACTCTTGATAGATCAAGAGCTGAAATAAACCCTTTCCTTTCCAAATTTCTTGTGGTCATGGTCTTTACCATAGCAATGGAAATCAAATTAAGGTACTTACAAACATAAATATGTTCAAAATAACTTCAGACCTTCTAACAGAAACCATAAAAGCCAAGAAAGCACAAAATTAAACCTCTAAATTAAATAATTGTTAAACAAGATTGCAATATGCAGCAAAATTACCTTTAAGTGAAGAAATAAGCCAATATATCACAGAAACACTTGCATATCCATGTTTATTGCTACACTATTCACAATAGCCAAAAAGTGGAGACAGTTTAGAGGTCAATGGAGAAGTGAGTGGGTAATGAAAACGTGGTACATACACACAACTCCATTTTATTCATCTGTAATGAATGCCAAGTGCAAAAAAGAGAGAGACTGTATTTTCTCTCATATGTGAAATCTATATCTAACTATATCTAATTATGAACAGACATATATGCATATGATGTACTTTCATATGATGAAATATAGTCTACTTTCATAAATGAAAGTAGAATGGTAACTATGAAGAGGGAGACAAATGTCTAAGGAGATCAGAGAGGAGAGTAAGAGGATAATGAGAGCAGAATGGTAAAATAAGTGAGACTATTTGGGGAGTGTGAAGGGGTTAGCAATAAGAGCAAAAAGATATTGAAGGGGGTATATGAGGTGTAACTATGAACAATACCCATGAAACCTATATCATATGCTAACTAAAAATTAATATTAATAAAAAGGAAAACTAAAAATATTTTTATTTTCACTTTTACAAAGAAATATTCCACTTGTACAAAATAAATGTATTTGTACATAAATACTCAGTGATACATTGCTCAAAATAATATTATTAAATTACTGTATAATTAAGGTCATTGTAAACGTGATAAAAGTGAAGACAAGCTGGCCAAACAGACGTACACAGCACTCACCTTTTTATTCATGTAGGAGCACCAAAGTAACAGTTGTGAATTTCCTTTCCAGGTGAATGACTATGACAGAACACTGTACATGAGCAAGAGAGAGACTGAAACTTTTAAGATAAAAGATCTGGAACATCAGCACAGTAAAGTGAATAAAATAATCTTGTACAATTCAGCTAGGATTCATGGAGGGCCAGGAGGACTTCTGCCTTTGCAGGTGTAAGAATGAATGGCAGAGTTCTAGCAAACACTATCATTGTGGATGTTGGCACTCTCACTAAGTGGAAAGTTTCAAAATCCTCGCATGCTTTTAGCCTACTGAAGGAAACTATCTCAGCATCAACCAACGGAATCCCAGAATTCTGTAGGAAGGGCTCTGTCCTCACTTCCTCTGCCATGGTAAAGAAGTGAAACTCCAGGGTTCTGTAGCCAGGAGCCATTAAAAGGGGGAGGCACTGTCTGAATTTGAATTGGCTTAAGGTCCAAATCCCTTGCACCTTGTAATCCTTGCCACTAACTCTGCACATAGGTAGTTCACAAACCAAACTTGACCCAATATGATGACTGACTGAAGCTTCAGCAGGATACTGGGGAATTTCAGCAGTCAGAAAAAGAACCAAGTAAAAATATGAAAATTCAAACCACAATACAACAAATAACTTATGTCAAAAGCCAAAACAATAAATGACAACAAAGAATATATATAAATTTGGAAAGAGGTCTTTTGAAATAATCCACTGAAACAAGAAAAAGGTAGAAAGAAAGAACAGGAATTCAAGATCATGGGGTACTAGTAAGTGGACAAACCTCCATATCTCATATCTAAGATCTTTAATCTCACTGAGGTTTTTTGTTTTGTTTTGTTTTGCTTTGCTTTTGTTTTTTGTTTTTTTAGTTTTCCAAGACAGGGTTTCTCTGTGTAGTTTTTCACCTTTCCTGGAACTCCCTTTGGAGACCACGTTAGCCTCGAACGCACAGAGATCCGCCTGCCTCTGCCTCCCGGAGTGCTGGGATTAAAGGCATGCGACGCCAATGCCCGGCTCACTGAGGTTTTTTAATAGTCATTCTTCCATATTCTTTATCAGGCTTTTTTTTTTTTCATTTTAATGTTATCACACCATGTTTCCACACTTTGAATTTCAAGACGTGCAGAAGGGCAAGGAAGAAATGTTAAACACATGGAAACGGGAGTAGCACAAAAAGCGACGCTGAGAGCAAACCCAATTTCAGCAAGTGTACATGCCCAAAATGTCAGATACTTTCAAAAACAAAAGGAAACCAAATCCAAAGTTAACTATGGAAGATCAGAGGCTACATAAATGAAATGGAGGCAATAAAAACAGAAAAGATGAATGAAGCAGCGTTGGTTCTCTGAAAGAGTGAACCAAATCAACAAATCCCATTGCCAAATCAAGAAAAATGATGACGACATACAAAAGATGAGAGGTGGAAAAGTTGAAATTATACAAAATACCATAATGACACAATTTATTATTAAAGGTTACTGTGAAAAACTGCACCCAAAACTTGAAAGAAAAACAGAAGAAATGAGCAAGTATCTGGATATATCTGGCCTGCCAAAATTGAACTTATTGGGACATTAAAATATGAGTAGACTAATTTGGTTGGCAGCAGGTGGGACTCAAAAATACAGGTCAGAACCAGAACGAGAGAAAACCTTCACAGGCCATTCCTTAGTGACCTACTGACCTCCACCAGACCCCACATTTCTAAACAGCAGCACCAACTAGAGATTGAGTTCAAACACAAGAAGCCTTAGGGACATTTCAGTGCAAATTATAATAAGTGAATTAAATAAGCCTGAGTGGTTTTCTCTTTTTCAATTCCATGGAAGTTTGATAAGTACTTTACTGTGATAAACATTAAGACCAAACACAAGTTGGGGAGGAAAGGGTTTATTTGGCTTACACTTCCACATTGTAGTCCATCACTGAAGGAAGCCAGTACAGAAATATAAACAGGGCAGGAATCTGGAGGCAGAAGCTGATACAGAGGCCAAGGGTGCTGTTTACTGGCTTGCTCCTCAAGGCTTGCTCAGCTTGATTTCCTATAAAACCCAGGACCACTAGCTCAGGGATGGCACCATCCATAATGAGCTGAGCCCTGCCCCCATCAATTACTAAGTCTACAATAATGCTTACAGCCCAATCTTATGGAGGCATTTTCTCCTTAAGGAGAAAGGATGTTCCTTCCTCCCAGATGACTATAGTTTGTGTCAAGTTGACATAAAACTAGCTAGCACAACTGAGCCCTTGTCATCTCAACACACAGACACATCACTATTAAGTCACAACCTTTCCTTTCTTGTTCATCACCACGATCACACATTAATAAAGACATCACAATATAAAACATTTTATCAATTTAAAAAGTCTCACAGCATGCTGGACGGTGGTGCCATATGCTTTTAATCCCAGTACTCGGGAGGTAGAGGCAGGTGGATCTCTGTGAGTTTGAGGCCAGCCTGGTATACAGAGTGAGTTCCAGGATAGGCACCAAAAGAAACCCTGTCTTGGGAAAAAAATTCAAACACTTTAAATCTTATCTCTTTAGAAATATCCAGTCTCTGGCTGGAGAGATGGCTCATAGATTAAGAGCACTGACTGCTCTTCCAGAGGTCCTGAGTTCAATTCCCAGCACCCACATGGTGGCTCACGACCATCTGTAATGAGATCTGGTGCCCTCTTCTGGCCTGCAGACATACATGCAGACAGAACATTGTATACATAATAAATAAATAAATCTTTTACGAAGAAGAAGAAGAAGAAGAAGAAGAAGAAGAAGAAGAAGAAGAAGAAGAAATCCAGTCTCACTTTGCTCAGCCTAGGTGTAGGGAGGAAGGGACTGGACCTGCCTCAACTGAATCTACCAGGCTGGGCTGACTCCCTAGGGGAGACCTTGCCTTGCAGGAGGTGGGAATGCGGAGTAGATTGTGGGGGGTGAAGGCTGGGGGAGGGGTGGGAGGAAGGCAGACAGGGGAATCCGTGGCTGATATGTAAAATTTAATTAATTATAAAATAAAAATATTTTTAAAAAGATTCATCTTAAAAAAAAATCCAGTCTCAAAGAAAGTAAGAAAAAATAAAAATAAAAAAATTTCCAGTCTCGCACAGGCTGGATGACTCAGGGACCTAGGATAAAACCAAACATGACTAGAGAAAAAAAACGTCAATGTACTGATGCCTAATGATATTATGCTATACTCATAGATTGGTGCCTAGCCCAATTGTTATCAGAGATGTTTCATCCAGCAATTGATGGAAACAGATGCAGACCCACCACCCTAACATTAGGCTGAGCGGGAGGAATCATGCTGAAGAGAGGGAGGAAGGATTGCAGGAGCCAGAGGGATTAAGGACATCACAAGAAAACCCAAGACTCAACTAACCTGGGCTCACAGGAGTCCACATAGACTGAATCAACAACCAGGGAGCCTGCATGGGACTGACCTAGGACCTCTGCACATATGTGACAGTTGTGGAGCTTGGTCCTCTTGTAGGACTCCTAACAGTGGGAACAGGGGCTGTCTGCGACTCTTTTACTGGCTTTTGGGATCCTACTCCTCATACTGGGTCACCTTGCCCAGCCTTAATACAAGGGGAGGTGCTTGTCTAACTACAACTTAATATGCCATGGTTTGTTGATATCCATGGGAGACCTGATCTTTCCTGAACAGAAATGGAGGAGGAGTAGATTGGGGGGTGGATACAGAGGGTGGGTAGGTGGAGAGACTGGGAGGAGAGTTGGAAGGGAAAACTCTGTTCGGGATGTAAAACAAACAAACAAACAAACATATTTTAAAAAATATTTAGTCTCTTTTAAAATCTAAAGTCTCTGAAAACTCCCAAATTTCTTTAAAATTTTGAAGTCTCTCAACTCTGGTCTTCTGCTGCTTGGTGGTCATCCCACGGTCCTAATGTTTCCAAGATACTAGAGTCTTCTTAGGCAAATGGTCTGCACTTTCACCAATAGCCTCTCCTGAGCTCTCTGTGTGATGCCAAGCCTCAACTTCTCTGCTTGATCCTTTGAACCCTGGGCCTTCAACTGCCACTGAGGCGGCACCTTCACCAGTGACTTCTCCTGCCCTCTTATGGTGCCAAGCCTCATCTGCTCTCCATGACCCCTTCATGCCTTCAAAACCAGTACCACCTGAGTGACTTTGACACTACCAAGCTCAGCTGCCAGTGCAAAGTACAGCCTTGGCCACCTCTGGAACACAGCCTGTGTACTGACTCTCAGGAAACACTTCCCAGAAGATTTTACCTCAGTGATGGTCTCTTCTTAATTACCACTAGTTTCTCAACTCCAGCTGACCAACATCAATTGTCCCAAAGTTTTCACTCCAATGGCATTGGTCTCTTCTTAATCACAACTGACTCCAGCCCCGGCTGAGCAGAACCGAAGAATCTTAATTCAAAATAACAAAGATGCAACGGCCCCAATAGTTTTTAAGTAATTCTCACACTTCCCTCTGGAACTTCACAAACCAGGCCTCCATCTTCTACATTTCTGTCAACACCCTTTTCTTCCAAAGTCCCACAGAACAAATCACCAAGGTTGGAACACTTGCTGACTTTTCTTGCCAAAAGCTCCAAAGTCCTTCCACAAACCCCCACCCCAGCCTGCCAGAAGCACAAAAACAAAGAGGCTGCTGAGGCCAGTTGCTTCAACTTACCCCTGCCAAATACAGGACTAGAAGGAGCCTACTAAAGCCAGAGGTATCTGAGGACTTCATTTTTCAATGCGGCCCAGCTTGGCAGCAATTGCCTCATAAAGTGGTGCTGCTCTCAATCTTGGCCAAAAGTTAATACAGAAATTCAGAAGTCGGCAAAGTACTGAGAATAAGTGACTAGTGAGTGATCACTCCTAAATAAAGCATCTCTAACAACTGCATAACGTGCAAGGGACATGGCAGAAGAGGACATGGGAATAGTGTAAGAGGCAGAGCAGTGCTGTGAAGTGCTGTTCTCTAGAGTGATGTGTCTGCTGAAATCCTCAACTCCCTTGACTGTGGATACCTGAAAGAAATTTCCACTAGCCGATATTCCAGTATGTGCCACTAACTGGACTCAGTGGATTCTAAGAGAGAGAGAGAGAGAGAGAGAGAGAGAGAGAGAGAGAGAGAGAGAGAGAGAGAGGAAAGAAGAAGAAGAAGAAGAAGAAGAAGAAGAAGAAGAAGAAGAAGAAGAAGAAGAAGAAGAAGAAGAAGAAGGGGAGGGGAGGAGAGAGGAGAAGAAAAGAAGGAAAGGAAGACATACAGGTGGGAGAGGAATGTGTTGGGGGAGGTGTCTGGGAGAAAGTGGGAGTGGAGAGTCAGGAGTGGATAGGACCAATGTATACATGTTTGAAATTAACAAAGAGTAAGTAAATGTTGTGTGTGTGTGTGTGTGTGTGTGTGTGTGTGTGTGTGTGTGTGTGTGTGTGTTTAAGAAAAAAGTGAAATCAAGCCACCTAAAATAGTTCCAGCTCTCAGGCCTGCTTATGTTCCTTGGAAAGCTTTTTCAAATGGAAAACAAAAAGGAACAAATTGAGAATAAAAATGGAAAAATGAAGAAGAGGAAAGAAAAAAGAAAAAGAGATTTGGAAGGAGAAGGCAGAGCTGCTCGACTAATTGACATGGTTATTAAAGGGGGGACAAATAAGAGAGGGAGCTGTTTGGGGTGATGATTACTAGCTCCAGCCTCAAGTCCTTGCTGCACTCCCTTGCAGGCTCCAGCTACACCTGCCCTGGCAACCTTTGTCACAGATGCGCAGGTTCCGGTCACACTTCTGGGTGGTTCTTCGTAGGTAGGCTTATGAACATTGGCTCCACTCTTGTGATGTACTTACTAATGTTCGGCTCATTGCTAGGAACCTCTGCATGTGTTCCTGTGCCAGAACCTGGCTCTCTTCCTACTGTAAAGGTTTCAGCATATCATCCCTTGACATTTATCCTGAATTTCCTGGAAGTGTAGTTTACACAGGGTCTGGGGCTACCAAGTTGATGGCACAGAAAGCCTTTGTTTTGGTTTGGTTTGGGGTTTTTGTTTGTTTGTTTTTGTTTTTTTGGGGGGGTTGTTGTTGTTCCTATTGTTTTTGAGATAGGGTCTCTCTGTGCAGCCCTGGCTGTCCTGAAATTTGCTATGTAGACCAGGTTGACCTTAAACTCACAGAGATCTGCCTGTCTTTGCCTCCTGAGTGCTGGGATTAAAGGCATGCACCACCAAGATGCCTGGCAAGCAGGTTTTTGCTTAAATGTATCTCACTGTTGCTGCTCCAGCAGAATGCCTAGAAGAATATAATCCTAGTGTCTCCAATCTCTCCTCTGTCTTCTGCTACCATCTGTAACTTTCATCTCTCTTCCTCCTCCTCTTTATTAAAAATCTCTTTAAAATGCCTAGACAAAAGCCCATGATTGAGGAGATGATAGGCCCCAGGGGGAACCTATTCTTGCTGTTTTGTATATGATCATGTTGTCAAACTGCCTTGTAAATATTTATGTTTGTACCCCCACATCTCATGCTGCTTTCACCTTTAGTCAGCAAAACCCCTTTTTGCAGTTGGTCGTGGTCAATCCAGTGACTCCTAACTGATCCAAGTGTTTCTGCTCAGCTATGGATGGTTTATCTATATCAACCTTCCCCAACCCAAGACTCAGGGAACATCACAGAAGAGGAAGGCAAAAAGGATGTTAGAACAAGTGGGTGGTGGGGAGGGCTGTGGAATGCTTGGATGGCTATACACCCAAGTGCATACACAATCAGTACTAATTGGACTTGGAAGGTTATTAGTGGCAATTATAGAAGAGGACTTGAAGTTGACACTGAGACAGGGTGGGAGACATTAGGGGAGTTGGGAGGAGGTAGTGGTGGGTCATGTGCTCAAATGCATAGCATAAATTATGAAAAATTTAAATAATAAATAAAAATATTATTATAAAACTGTAAGTAGTATTAAGCCTGCCTAAACATGTAAGTCTTCCCATCTAACCAGGATAGGGTCTAGATTCTTTTCTTCCTCTGTTTTGTGAAGGAAGCCCCCAAAAGAAACTATCAGCAGATTTAACAGCCAGGCAACTGTCTGGGGACTACGGGGGTCCAGCCCCTCGAGAGTCCCCTCACAGGGTCCCGGAAGAATCTACAACCAGCTGATAATTAGTCTTTGAAGAAGGGAAATGAATCTATGTACACGAAACTCCTTAGACCATACACTTTATTATTCTGTGGTAGTTTTCTCTCTACAAGCGTATACTCTGCTCTCATTTTTAGCTCCTTTCTTGCCCAATTTCTCCTTACATTTTTCTGTTGTCCCTCTAGGTTCTATCTTAATTCCTTCATCTAGTTCTTTTCCTTCTAGGTTCTCATCCATCTAGTTTTTTCTCATATCAGCTCCTCTCCCATCTCCTCTCTCAGCTTGTTCTTCCCCATCTGGCTCTTCCTCATCTTCCATCTCATTCCTCTAGTATTCTCTTCTAGCCCTTCAATCTAGTTCTTCCTCATCTCAGTTTGTTCCTCTCAAGTTCCTACCCATCTAGTTCTTCCATTCTCTCTTCTCTTCTCCGTCCCCTCGTGCCCTGGAAGTCTATATATATATATATATATAGACTTACATACAGTAATCCCTTGGCAGTGCAAAGCCAGGCTTTGAGGGTCAAATGGAGGGGTGATAAAAATCATATAGAGGGGCAATAACCATTAATTATCATTTGCAACCCCAAAGGGAAGTGACCAATGGGAAAATGAATTAACTAAAGGCTAAATTTGGGTAATATCTAAGAAGAGGGATCTTATGTGCTCAACTATAGTCTTAAACGTGATTAGTAGAAAATGCTAAGAATCTATGAAGTTGCTAGGTCAATGAGAGAAAATAAAACTGCCTTCTTTTTTCCTGTGGCTCCTATCTGCCCAAGCTATCTGCTGTTTTTCTGTAGGGTGGGGGAAAGTGTGCTAGGTTGCTAGGCAACCTGTGTACCAGATGCCTCTGGTGATAGTTAAAGGGTGATCTGGAACGAGAGGTAAGATTTGGGAAAGGAGGAAGTTAAGCTTAATCAGCATAGCCACCAGGCCTTCTCAAACAATAGAGAGGTATCTCTGATAAGGTACTCTCCTCCATCTGGGGATGGACCTGGCCAGATGCTGCCAATGACGATAATTACAGGGAGGCTTGAACTGAGAGGTTCTGGCTCAGCATAGCTGTTAGCACACAGGTTATCTAAGTATTCCTAGAAGTGGTTAGATAAGGAGTTAGAGGTCTGTAAAAGTTAATAAGGCTGTAAGAAAGAAGGGTCCAAGATAAATTGTGTAAAGCTATTACTTAACGTCCACCTGGCCTAGGCGGTATTTCCTTGTGGAATTTATCTTAAATCAGGAGACTTGCATATGGGCTGTTATTACTGCTAGTCTTTGAAAGTGGCTAAGGGAGATATGTGATTCCAGAAAAAGCCTTTCCTGAGGGTGTTCTCCAAATACCTCAAGTGTGTGTGTCCAGAGAATGACTAGTCCACACTGTTAGCCCTTCTTAGGGAAAAATCAATTGGGAAAACTATGAAGGCACACATGATTTTCATAACAGAAGGCAGATGATATATAACAAGCCAAATAACACCAAAAGCTCCTTGGAATTTGGATTCCTCTGGAGGAATTCCTTGATCCCTCCAGGTAGTGACTTTGCCATAACCAGCTGAGTTCTTATGATATATTCCCGCGGCTCACAGCAGGCAACAGAATGGGAGAAAAAATTTGCCAGTTATACTTCAGATGGCAGGCTATGAATGTATCCAGGATTTATAAAGACCTACGAAAACACCAAAAGTTAAAACTGTCCATCAACAAATGAACTAACGAAATGAACAAATCTCATAAGAAAAAAACCACAAATAACAAAACAGGAGTTTTTAAGTGTTCAATATCTCTAGCTATCAGAGAAATACAAATTAAATCTACTTTGAGATGAGATATCATTTCAACCAAGTCAGAATGGCTATCACCAGGAAATTTGAAAACGAATGCTAGTGAGGATGCCAGAAAACAGGAAGCCTTATCCATTGCTGGTGGGAGTGCAAGCAAGTATAGTCATTTTGGAAGGGAGTATGATGGTCCCTGAAAAAAACTGACACATCTATACCACTCCAAGGAACATGCTCAAAGGATCCTTTATCATACTACAGAGATACATGCACATTTACACATGTTTATTTCTGCTTTGTTCATAGTAGCGAGGAAATGGAATCAGTTTTGATGCCCATCAGTGGATGGGGGAATAAGAAAAATGTGGCATCTGTACATAATGAGCTTTACTCACCTGCAAAGAACAGTGAAAATTACAGGAAAATGGATGGAACTGGAAAGCATTATATTAGCTGAGGTGGCCCAAATTCAGAAAGACCCCAACTGTGTATTATATCTTTTAGGCAGGTTCTACCATTCTACCATATAATGTGTCTGTGTATTATATAAACAGGTGTAAACGTGAATGAAGAAAGCCTAAAACACTAGAAAGATCAAGAGAGGATGAAAAGATGTGCTGAGGAGGGGGTAGATTGCAAATGGACACATGTGACATGGGAGGTAGGAGATGAGAAGGGAGGATAGTCAATTGTAACTTGTTCTGTTTAAAGATGCAATTATACTACCTAACACTTTATATGCCAATTTAAAATTAAATTGATGTCTAAAATGAAAATAAAATGTCTGTGCATATATGAATGTCTTTGAACTACACTAACATGTGGAGACTTCTGCTTCTGCCATGGGGATTTTTTTCCTCTTTCACTCGGAAAAAAAGTTAGCAAAAATTATAAGAATTTGAGACTGAAAAAAAAATAAGCTTCTTTTACAGGACTTTACTTCAGGGACACCCGTCCAAAATATTAACAAACTGACACATTAATTATGAGCATCCTTCCTGATGAAATGATTTGAATCTGGTGATTTGAAATGGTAATTTTTGGAATTGATGCTGAAGAAAAAAATCCTGTTTCAGGATTTATAAGAAAGATAAAGGGTTACTGAAGTGTTAAAATATGCTTTCATCAAATACTCAAAGAATTTCTAAAATGCTTTTTGCTAAGCAAACGTCAGATTTAAATGAGGAAAATTAATTTTAGCATTGGCCTGAATGCAGAGATACTTCTGCCTGATTTCTGGGCTTCAATTCATATGAAATATACATATATTTTGTCATGTTGATGTGAGCTAATTTTGCTGCTGGATTAATTGCTAATACATTTCAAACTAAAGTTATAGAGAAAAAGCCACATCTTACACTGAACACTCTTAAAGGCTAATTGACTGATTAAAATTTCAATGAGAGTGGAGAGGCTTCAACGTTGCAGGTCCAGAGCCTAATTGCAAATTATCCTTTATATTCTTTAGACATCTAAATAGCCATTTATTGCCGACCTTTGTATATGACATAAATCCTTATCACCATGACTTGAAACCTTTGGGATGTATTAACACAAAGGCTAAGAATGTCATATACAAAGGTTGGCTTCCACTAACTCAAAGGCTAAGAATGTCATCGGACAGCATCTGAAACCTATGGCAGAAGTTTGCCTGCTTTGCCTACCTGCCGTTTCCACCAATGTAATTAATTAATTAATTAGTTTATTTTTGAGGCAAGGTCTTACTCTGTAGTCCAGGCTGTCCTGTATTCACTATGTAGACCAGGCTGACCTCAGACTCACAGAGACCACCCTGCCTCTGTCTTCTGAATGCTGGGATTAAAAGTGTACACCACCGTGCCTGATATCAGCAATGTATTTAAAAAGTGTTTTGACATGTTTTTCTCTGTTCTGTTCCTATAAAAACTTCATTAATCTGTTACCATGTTGAAATTTGGATTTGCAGGAAAGAAAATCCATGTTCCTGGACCATGGTCACTCATATTGGGCTCCAGAATAAACTCTTATACGTTTTGAGATGAGAGATGTTTGTATCAACATATATCTTTTGTTTTAAGTAATGTCACAATATTGGCTTTTTTTCTTGCTTTTTTAAAATTGGTTTTATTTATTTTACATACCAACCACAGATCGCCCTCTCATCCCTCCTCCTGTACCTTCCCACCCCTGGCTTCCCCCCTCTCCAACCCACCTCCTCATCCCCTCCTCCAACAGGGTAAGTTCTCCCATAGCAGGATAGCTAACCAAGCCCCTCCCCCCTGCATCAAGGCTGTGCAATGTGTCTGACCATAGGGAATGGGATCCAGAAAGCCAGCTCATGCACCAGGGATAGATCCTGATCCCACTGCCAGGGGCCCCTCAAACAGACCCAGCTACACAACTGTCTCCTGTATGCAGAGGACCTAGTTCCATCCCTGGCAGGTTCCACAGCTGTCGGTCTACAGTTCCTGAGTTCCTACGAACTTGGTTCAGTTGTCTCTGTAGATTTCCCCATCATGATCTTGGTGCCCCCGCTTACTCATGTAATCCTTCTTCAACCAGACTCCCAGTTATTGTCTAATTTGGGGGGTGTGTGTGTACATTTCAGGATTATAAAGATAGCACCAATATTATTCATAAAAATGCAATATTAGATTTTGAGTCTTTGTTCACTGAACCATTAAACTGACTATGTTCATAACAGAAAATATTCTCTTTATGTCATTTATGTATATGATATTATGATTATGTAATATGATACTCTGGAAGATGCAGCACGATGAAAATGCTATTAGAAATTAGTTTTCAGATATATTTTTAATTAATATGGAATTTAATTATATGTGTGTGTATATGTGCTTAATATTACCTGCAGCATATTGCTACCAAGGAAAACAAGTTTCCTTTGGGGAGTTCTTATTCTCATTAATTAAAGAATTTTAAAACAGATTCAAATGGAAGCTTGAGGACAGTTTTATTTGTGTCTGAGAGAAAACAACAGGACCGGCAAGCTGTGGGTCTTGGCAGGTGCCTGGAGGAGGGAGATGGAGAAGAGGAAGAAACCAGCCGTTCCTTTTGCAATGGACCTAGTAAGCAGCCATAAAGCAGAGAAACAGCAAAAAGCCCAGAGCGTAAGTAAGGAAAACATGCCCAGGCTTTGATCAGTATTCAAAAGAAAAAATAGAAGAAAAGGGAAAAGTTATGCTGCTCTAAGTAACTAAAATAGGCAGGTTTTTCAGCTACACAGTGGAAGCTCTGCAACCCACTGCAGTAATGGAGTGGCTTCTAGGAAAGAGAAATCAATGCATTACCTCACTCAAGGACTAATTAGTGTTCCTGTCTCTTCAGATAGCTCAGGTTTCATAGCCAGGTGATTAACAGCCCCAGCTCCTTTAACTCTTAAAAGGAGGAGAGAATAGTATGCAATGTTTGCCAGGAGTTTAGAATGTCAGTTCTCCACCCAAGGCTAGATAGACCTTGAACTTGGATTTTCCTCTTTTGACCCAGAGGAAGTAGCTTTGCCCTGAACAACAAAAGCCAGATACCCCATCTTTTTTAAAAGTAATGTAAAGTGGAAAGGCTGATATTTACATTTGCAGTGAATACCAAAGAAACTGGAGGTGAGGTCTGAAAGTGGCACAGGACAACCCCAGACACCAAATTCTCAGCACAAAGGAGATTGATTTACCCCAGAGGGACAATGGGGTAGGGTTGCCTCTGGATCCTACAAAGACAGCTGCAGGTGTCTCCTCAGGAGTGGTTTTTAAGGAGAAAAGGGTTTGTTTCTCTCTGTGCTAGGATGGATTGGTCGGTTCTGATTGGGTATTTTAATTAGGGTAGCTAAATAATAAATTTTGATTGCTGGACCTTGGTGTTTTGATAGTTGGGACTTTGGTGTTCAGTCTCAGGATTGAATTGAGCATAAGGAAGTGGTCTTGGTGGCTAGCTTTCAGAATGAATGCAATCTAACCATTTAACAAGGGAGAGGGAAGCAGGGAGAAGGGCAAGGCCAACTGGTACTGTGTTTGCCCTGCTGGGGCCTGTGAGAGAGCCCCTCAGGGTCCATCCTCAATAGTTCCCAAAGTTGCTAATCCCTGTAACATGGCAGTAGAACTTCTGCATCAAAAATCCATTCTGAACTTTGCCCCTCCTCCCTCCTTCCCTCCCTTCTTCTCATTCTTCCTTTTAATAAGAAACATCTTATTTTTCTCTTGTTGCACAGAAAGTTAGTGCTAGAGGGCAATGGGGATTTTTGAGAGCACTGAAGGAGGTTTCTCACCTCGGCTGAGCATGACTAAGTTCACAAGGGTCCAGGGGGGAAAAAAACACAAAAGCATTCTCAGGCCAGTGACTTCTAGGTCCTTTGTCTTACAAGGACAAGAATTTCACTTCACACATAATAGGAGGGTACATTTAGAAATGAATTTTATTATAGGATTTTATGTGAAAGCTTAAGAGAAATAGAGTAGAGCTTCAGTATAGCAGAAGCAAATTGAGAAAATGTGTTACCATGGAAGGGGAGGAGATGGAGCTTGCATCTAAGAATGAGTGGAAAAAAAAAAAAAAACAGAGTGGCAGGCAAAGCAGCTTTAAGCTTTTTGGCATGTGTCCAAAAAAGAGATACAAAAAAGGAAAAGGGAAAGCAGCGCTTTTTGAGTTAGAACTCAGACAAGCAGGCTGGCTTAGTGTTGCATGGTGGAAGCTCTGTAAGACAGTGCAGTGGAGAAGGGGCTTCTGAGATTTTAAAGTACGAAATCTCACTGAGGAGCTAGAGAGTTATCTCTCTCACCTCCTTAGCATATCTTCAGGTGTATCAGCTTTCCAGAGGAGGAGTGACCTCCTAGACAGGTGTTGACCAGACTTGATGGATTAATTCTGTCTTTTTCTTTTGGGGGTTATTTTATTTTATAAAGCTACAGAGATGAGTCAGAGCACTTTAAGAGCACTTCCTGCTCTTCCCAGAGGACGCAAGTTTCAAACATACAAGTTGGGTAGCTCATGGCACTTGTAACTCCAGCTCTACAATATCAGACACACACACATGCACACACACACACACACACACACACACACACACACACACTATATATATATACATACATACATACATATATATATACATACATACATATACATATATATTCAGAGAAAGAGATACATATACAAAAACTTAAAAGAGTCTATTTTATTTTTAACTATGTATATCTGAGGGGTGAGTATGTGAATACAGGGGCATTCAGAAGCCAGAGGAGGTCTGTGGTCATGTAAGTGCAGGTACCTGCAGAGGCAAGAAGGAGTGGTGGGCATGTGAGTGTAGGTGCATGCAGAGGTGGGGGTACATTGGGTATTTGAGTGCAGGCACCTGCCCAGGCCAGTGGAAAAGTAGGCATGTGACTGCAGGTGCCTTAAGAGGCTAAAGGGGCAGTGGGCATGAGAGAGTGCAGGTGCTTGAAAAGGCTAGGCAGGTACTGGGCATGTGTGTGCATATGATAGAGGAGTTGGTGGCAGGTGAGTAAGGTTCCTACAGAGGCCAGGCTGGCAGTGGGCATGTGTGGTGGTTTGAATAGGAATGGCCCCCATAGACTCATGTGTTTGAGTGCTTGGCCTTGTTAGAGGAAGTGTGTCACTGTGAAGGTGGGCTTTGAGGTCTCATATAAGCACAAGCCATGCCCAGTGTGGCAGTCTCTCCTTCTGCTGCCTGTGAACCAAGATTAAGAACTCTCAGCTACTTCTCCAGCACCATGTCTGCCTGCAAGCTGCCATGCACCAGCATGATGATAATGGACTGAACCTCTGAAACAGTAAGCCAGCCACAATTAAATGTTTTCCTTTATAAGAGTTGCCCTGGTCATGGTGTTTATTCACAGCAATAGAAATCCTAAGACACCATGTGAGTTCAGATACCTGCAGAGGCCAGAGGGGGGTCATGGGCATGTGAGTGCAGGTGTCTACAGAGTACAGAGGAGGGAGGTCTGTATGTGAGTTTAGGTGCCTGCAAAAGCAGGCAATGGGCATACGAGTACAAATACCTGCAAAGGACAGAGAGTTGGGGTGGGCATGTGAGTGCAGGTGTCTGCTGAGGCAAGGTGGAGGCATCATAGTGCTTATACATACAAAGGCTAGAGAGTTGGGGTACAATGTGAGTGCATGGGGCAGGCCTAGGCCAAGGGGTGGCAGGGTACATGTGAGTAGAGGTACCTGCAGAGGCAAGAGGGTGGTGATGGGCATTTGAGTGCTAGTAATTGCAAAGGCCAGAGAAGTGAGGTGGGCAGGTGAGCGCAGGTGCATAATGAAGCTCGAGGGAGCAATGGGCATATGAGTGCAGGTCTTTGCATAGGGCAGGGTGAGGCAGAGGGTATTTGAATGCAGGTGCATGCAGAGGACAGTGCAGGCAGTAGTCATGTGAGTGCAGCAATCTTCAGAGGCCAGAGGAGCAGTGGGCATGTGAATGCAGATGCCTGAAGAGGCCAGAGGGAGGATGTAAGCATGTAGGTGAGTGTAGGTTCCTATAGTCTCCAGATAGGCTGTGGGCATGTTTATTCAGGTGCCTGCAGAAGCCAGGGATGCATTTGGCATGAGTATGCAGGTGCCTTTCAAATGAAAGAATGGGGTAGTGTGCATGAGTGCAGTTGCTCCAGAAGTCATAGGGCAGTGAGCTGGTGAGTTCAGGACAGTGCATAAGTCAGAGCAGTGCTTGAGTATGTGACTACATGTTCCTGCAGAGGACAGTCTGGCAGTGGGCATGTGAGTTCAGGTGCCTTCAGAAGCCAGGCAGTGGCACAATGCTTGTGAATACAGATCTGCAGATGCCAGAGGTGGGCAGTATCACATGAGTGTAGGTACCTGGATAAGGCAGCATTGAGGCAGTGGTACATGAGTTTAGGTGCATGGAAGGGCCAGTGTGGGCTTGGCTGGGTGAGTGTAGGTGCCACGGGTGGCCATATGAGCAGTAGGTATGTGAATTCAGGTACCTGCAGAGGGCAAAGAAGGACAGTTGATGCATGTAGGTGCCAGCAATGGCCAGGGCAGGCAGTGAGCATGTGATGCAGGTGTCTGCAGAATATAGAGGGAGGTCTGCATGTGAGTTCAGGTACTTCCAAAAGCAAGCAGGACCAGTTTGTATATGAGTGCAAATACAAGTGATGGCCAGGGAGTGCAATAGCCATTGGTGTAGGCATGTGAGTACAGGCACTTAGAAAGGATGAGAGGGCAATGAGCATGTGAGTGCAGGTCTACAGAGGCCAGAAGCAGCCAGTAGGCATGTGAGTGCTGGTGCATGCAGAAGCCAGATGGTGTCAGAGGGAATGTGAGTACAGATACCTGAAGAAGACAGAGGCAGGGAAGACAGTGTCATATGGGTGTAGGTACCTGCATACAGCAGAGTGGGGCAGTGGGTATGTGAATACAGATGCATGCAGAGGCCAGTGCAGGCAATGGTCTTATGAGTGCAGGTGCAATCAGAGGCCAGTAGGCATGCGAGTGCAGATGCCTGAACAGGCCAGGGTCAGCAGTGGCATGTAAGTATAGGTCCCTGTAGTCTTCAGCCAGGCAGTAGGCAAGTGAATGCAGGTGCCTGGAAAGGCTAGAAGACAGAAGAGGACATGGGAGTGCAATTGTTGCAGAGGCTGGGGGAGGGGGACAGTCATCATGTGAGTGTAGGGAGCACCAAGGCCAGAGGGGGTCTGTGGGCATGTGAGTGCAGGTTCCTTCAGAGGACAGGCAGGCAGTGAGAATGTGCATGTGGGTGCCTAAAGAGGCCAGAGAGGGGCAATGGACATGTGAGTGCAGGTGCCTGCAGTATATAGAGGAGGGAAAGTGAGTGGAAATGTGACGAAATACGAGTGCAAATACATGCAAGAGATGGTGTGGGCATGTGTGTGCAACTGCTTGCAGAGGGCATCCAGGAAGCAGAGAGTGCAGAGGTCAGTGATGCATTTGGCATGTGAATGTAGGTGCATTTGGAAGGACAGGATGAGGCAGTAGGTTTGTGAATACAGTTGCTCCAGAGGCCAGAGGGGGGAAGTTGGCATGTTAGTGTAGGGTTCTGCAGAGGACAGCCAGGCAGTGGGCAAGTGAATCAGGTGCCTGGAGATGCTAGAAGGAGGCAGTGTGCATGTGAGTGCTATTGCTGCAGAGATCAGGGGCAGTAGGCACATGAGTGCGGGTTCCTGCATATGACAGAGTGTGGAAATGGGTATGTGAGTGTAGGTGCCTGCAGAGGACACTGCAGATAGTTGCCCTGTGAGTACAGGAGCCTGCAGAGGCTGGCAGAGGGGCAGTGGGTATGTGAGTACAGGGGCCCGAATGAGCTAGAGGAGGGAAGTGGGCATGTAGGGTGTGTAGGCTCCTGTAGAAGCCAGGCAAGGTATGGGCATGTGAATGCAAGTGTCTGCAGAAGCCAGGCAGGGAGTAGGCATGTGTGTGCAGGTCCCTGCAGAGTTTGGAGGATGGAGGTCTGCATGAGAGATCAGGTGCCTGGAAAAAGCAAGTAATGTGAGTGCAAATACCTGCAACGGCCCGAGAGTTGGGGTGGGCATTTGAGTGCAACAGGTGTCTACAGAAGCCAGGGCATGGCAGTTCAGGTGCCTGCAGAGGCCAGCCAGGAAGTACCATGTGAGTGCAGAGTCCAGGGATGCATTTGAAATGTGAGTGAAGGTGCCTTTCAAAGGATAGCTCGAGGCAGTGTATATGTGAATGCAGTTGCTCCAGAGGTCATGAGGCAGTGAACATGTGAGTTCAACTGAGTGCCTAAGTTAGAGGGGAGTGGTGGGCATGTGACTTCATGTTCCTGCAGAGGACAGTCTGGCAGTGGGCATGTGAGTTCAGGTGCCTTCAGAAGCCAGATGGTGGCTCAGTGCTTGTGAGTGCCGATCCTGCAGATGTCAGATAGTGGCAGTGGCATACGAGTAGGCACTTGCATAGGGCAGCATGGGCAGTGAATACGTTAAGTATAAGTGCATGCAGAAGCCAGTGCAGACTGGGTCCATGTGAGAGTACAGGCAGACAGTGAGCAAGTGAATGCTGGTGCCTGGAGAGGCCAGAAGGAGGCTGTGGGCATGTGAGCGCTGCTGTTACTGCAGAAACCAGAGGGTACCTGTGGGCATGTGAGTACAGGTGCCTGAAGAGGACAGAGTGGAGTAGTGGGCATGTGAATACTCCTTCCTGCAGAAGCCAGAGGAGGCAGTGGACATGTGAGTGCATATGCCCCCAGAGACAATGGGGACAGTGGGCATGTAAAGCAGGTACCTGCAGAAGATAGAAGTGGGCAATGCGTGTGTGGGTGCAAAGTCCAGAAAGGAGCAGTGGTCTCATGACTGCAGGTGCCTGCAGAGGCCAGGATGGCCCTGGGCAAATGAGGTGAGGTTCCCGCTGAAGACAGATGGTAGCTATGGGCATGTGAGTGCTCATGCCCACAGAGGTTGGAAGAGGCAGTGGGCTTGTGAGTGCATGTGCCTGATGAGGATAGAAGAGGGCAAAGGTCATGTGAGTGCAGGCACCTGCACAGACCAGTCTGGCAGTGGGCAAGTGAGTTAAGGTGCCTATATAACACAGTTGGGGGCAGTGAGCATGTGAATACATATGCCTGCAGAGAGCAGAGGGTATATAATGGGCATGAAAGTGTGGTACCTGGAGAGGATATAGGAGGGCAATGGGCAGAAGAGTGCAGGTACCTACAGAGGCCAGAGGTGGCAGTAGGCATGTGAGTCCAGCTGCCTGCAGAGCCAGAGAGAGTGGCAGTATGTCTGTGAATGGAGGTGCCTTCAGAAGCCCCCTGGGAGAGAAGGCTTATTGGTGAAATTATTAAGGCCACTCCACGTAGTTAAAAGGGAGGTTTATTTTCTGGGGTAACTTACAATTGAAGGGGTAGGTTGCAGGGTCTGGGAAAGGTGTAGTGCAGTCCGGCAGTGTTCGCTGGAGAACTCTGCTCGGTCTACCTCCAGCGTCCAGGGTCCCAGAACCAAGAGAGAGAGCTCCTCCCGATCCTTGGTCTTCAGCTTCCTCCTCCGCCCCGCCTTGTGGGCGTGACCATTACTGAAGCCTCAATGGGGGTTGGAACTTCCAGGCCAATGCTGGGATGGCTATCCACTACACAGGCTGGTGACTTCAGTAGTCTGCAGAGGCTAGACTGGCACAGGTCATGTGAGTGCAGATGCCTGCAGAGGACAGAGGAGCAGTGGTCACATGTGTGAGTTCCCTGCAAAGGCCACAGGGGTAAAGTAATGTTAGCACACACTTTAGGTCTCTACACTTGGGAGGCAGAGACATGTGGGTCTCTGATTTCAAGGTCACAGTGTTCTACAGTGCATGTTACAGGACAGCCAGAGCTACACAGTGAAAGCATGTTTAAAAAAAAAAAAAAGGAATGGAAAGGCTAGTGGAGCCCTGGGCATGTGAATGCAGTTTCCTGCAGAGGATAGAGATGGGAAAAAGAGAAGAAATTGAAATATTGCATGTGCCTGTAAGTTCCTACAGATCCTGAGTTGGTGGTGGGCATGGGAGTGTTTGTGCCTGCAGAAGCCAGAGAGGGGCAGTGGGCAATGTGAGTGTTGATGCCTGCAGAGGCCAGTGGGGCTATGCATGTGAGAGCTCACGTTTGCACATAGGCCAGGGGGTGAGCATGGGCATATGAGTCAGTTTCTTACAGACGTAAGAACTGGCTGTGGACATGTGAGTGCAGGTGGCTGTAGAGGACAGAGAGGGGCAGTGGGCATGTGAGTGTAGGTGTCTATATAGGCCAGAATTGGGTAGTTGCATGTGAATTCAGGTGCTTGAATAGGCCAGATTGGAACAGTGGGGTGTGAGTGAAGTGCCTGCAGAGAGCAGACAGGGACAGTGGATATGTGAATGCAAGTGTCTGCATAGGTCAGGAGACAGTGGGAATGTGAGTGCACAGGGAAGCAGTGGGCATGTGGGTGCACACGGGGTCAGTGGGGCATGTAGGTGTACAGGGGTCAGTGGGCATGTGAGTGTACAGGAGATCAGTGGGCATGTGACTTTACAGGGGATCAGTGGGTATGTGAGTACATCTGTGTGCAGTTGCTAGAGCAGGGCAGTGGGCATCTGAGTGCAGGTGTGTAAAGAGGGTAGAGGGGTAAATTCGGCATTTTAGGGCAGGTTCCTCTGGGGGCAAGAGAGAGGCAGAGAGCAAGTGAGTACTGGTGTCTGTAAGTGTATGTGCCTACAGGAACCCGATGGGGAAGTGGGTAAGTGAGTGCAGGTACCTACAGAGGAAAGATGGGACAGACATCATTGAGTGCAGGTGCCTGTAGATGCCAGCTGGGCATCTGGCATGCAATTTCAGGTGCCTATAGAGGGCAAAGGTTGGCTCTGGTCATGAGTCCAGGTTCTTGCAGAAGCCAGAGTGAGAGAGTGGACATGTGAGTGAAGATGCCTCCAAAGGGTAGAGAGTGGGCTTTGGGATTCTAAGTTGCAGGGGTCTCCAAAAAGAGGAGGGGGCAGTTAGCTTGTGAGTGCAGGTGCCTGCAGAGGGCATAGAGAGATAGTGTTCTGTGTGTGCAAGTAACTTCAGAGGACAGTGGGGAAGTGCCCATGTGAATGCAGGTGTCAGCAATGGTCAATAGGGCAGTGGGCAAGTGAGTGCAGCTCCCTGCAGAGGACAAAGAGACAGTGGTCACATGAGTGAGTTTATTGCAAAGGCCAGAGGGGAAGGTGGTGTTAATGCACACCTTCAGTCCCTACACTTGGGATACATGGTGGTCTAGATTTCAAGGCCAGCTTGTTCTACAGAGCATATTCCATGATAACCAGGACTACACAGTGAAACCGTGGTTAAAAAAAAAAATAGAATGAAAAGTAGTGAGGCATTGAGCATGGGAATGCAGTTTCCTGCAGAGTCCAGGGAGCAGTGGGTATGTGAGTGCATGTTCACACAAAGGCAAGAAGGTGATGGATTGCATATGCATGCCATTTCCTACAAAGTTCAAGTTGGTAGTGGGCATGCAGTTGTTGCTGCCTTCAGGTCCGGGAGCAGTTGTCATATGAGTGCAAGTGCCTGCAGAGTCCCGTGGGGCTGATGCATTAGAGTTCAGGTGTGCACATACAGCAGAGCATGAGCATGGGAGTGCAGGTTTTTGAAGAGGCCAGTTGGGGGTATGAGTAGTGGGCTTGTGAGTGCAGGTGCCTACAGAGAGCAGACAGGGCCAGACAATTTGTGAATACAGTGTCTGCATAGGCCAGGGGGTAGTGGGTATGTGAGTATAGCCTCCTATGAGGGCCAGCATGTGAGTATATTTGCCTGCAGAGTCATGAGCAGGGCAATGGGCATCTGAGTGTAGTGCTGTGAAGAGTGTAGATTGGTAAATTGTGCATGTTAGGACAGGTTCCCCTATAGCCAAGAGAGAGGCAGTGAGCAAGTGAGTGCTGGTGTCTGCAGAGGCCAGGAAATCAGTGGGCATGGGAGTGCAGGTGCAGACAAAGACAAGAAATTGACAGATTGCATGTGCATACAGCTTCCTGCAGATACTGAGTTGGGATTGGGCATGTAAGTATTCTTGCCTATAGAGGCCAGAGGGGGACAGTGGGCATGTGAGTGTTGGTGTCTGTAGAGGCCAGAGGTCGGTTGGTATATGAGTACAAGTACCTGCAGAGAACAGGGGTCAGTGGGTGTGTGAGTACTTTTGCCTGCAGAGCCAAGAACAGGGCAGTGGGCATCTGAGTGTAGGTGTGTGAAGACGGTAAAGGGGTGAATATGGCATTGTAGGGCAGGTTTCCCTGGAGGCAAGAGAGAGGAAGAGAGCAAGTGAGTGCTGGTGTCTGCAGAGGCCAGAGGGGAGGGATTGTGAGTGCAGATGCCAGCAGGTGGGATTGTGAGTGCAGGTTCCTGCAGAGTCCTGAATGAGTCGGTGGACATGTGAGTGCTGGTTCCTACAGAGGCCAGAGGTGGGTGGCAGGCATGTTAGTGCATGTTCCTGCAGAGGCTAATCAGGCAGTGGGCATGTGAGTGCAGGTTCCTGCAGAGCTCAAGGGGCAGTGGACATGTGAGTGCATGTTCCTGCAGAGCTCAGGAGGCAGTGGGCATATGAGTGCAGGTTCCTGCAGAGCCCAAGGGGCAGGGGGCATGTGAGTGCAGATTCCTGCAGAGCCCAGGGGGCAGTGGGCATGTGAGTGCAGGTTCCTGCAGAGCTCAGGGGGCAGTGGGCATGTGAGTGCAGGTTCCTGCAGAGCTCAGGGGGCAGTGGGCATGTGAGTGCAGGTGCACAAAAAGCAATTAGGTGTCAGCTTGTATGTGCATGCAGGTTCTTTAAAAGACCAAGTTGGTAGTGGGCATGTGGTTGTTGCTGCTGCAGAGGCCAGGGGGCAGTTGTCATATTAGTGCAAGTACATGCAGAGTCAAGTGCGGCTGATGCATTAGAGTTCAGTTGTGCACATAGAGCAGAGCATGGGCATGTGAGTGAAGGTACCTACAGAGGTCAGAGTTGGTGGATTAATATGTGAGTGCAGGTGCATGAGGAGGCCAAGGGGGGGTGGAGCTTGTTTGTGCAGGTTCCTGCAGAGGGTTGCAGTGGGTATGTGAATGCCTGCATAGGTCAGGAGGCAGTGGACATGTGAGTGTACTTTCCTGCAGAGCTCAGGGGGCAGTGGGCATGTGAGTGCAGGTGTGTGAAGAGGGCAGAGGAGTAATTGAAATGTTAGGTCAGGTTCCTCCTCAGGCAAGAGAGAGACAGAGAGCAAGTGAGTGCTGGTGTCTGCAGAGGCCAGAGGGGAGGGGTGGCCATGATTGTCAGCAGGTGGGATTGTGAGTCCTTGTTCCTGCAGAGTCCTGACTGACCTAGTGAGCATCTGGATGCTGGTTCCTGCAGAGGCCAGAGATGGATGGTAGGCATGTGAGTGCAGGTGTGTGAAGAGGGCAGAGGAGTAATTGAAATGTTAGGTCAGGTTCCTCCTGTGGCAAGAGAGGAAGAGAGCAAGGGAGTGCTGGTGTCTGCAGTAGCCAGGAATATAGTGTACATGTGAGTGCAGGTGCCTACAGAGGCCTGACTGGGCCAGTGGGTATGTGAGTGTAGGGTCCTGCAGATGTCTGGCTGGGCCTGTAGCCTTGTGAGCACAGGGGCCTACAGAGGTCAGGCAGGCAGTGGGCATGTGAGTGCAAGTGTCTGCAGAGGACAGTGGAGCCCTCATATGAGCATTCGGGAGTGCACAAGGGCCAGAGGGTTTCCATGGGTATGTGAGTGCATGTTCTTGCACACATCAGGGAAGCCAATGGGAATGTGAGTGGAGGTGCCTGTGAAACCAGATATGGGCAGTGAGGATGTGATGACAGGTCCCTACAGAGGCCAGAGTTTGGCATTTGGACTGTGAGTGCATGTGCTTTGAGAGGTAATAGTGGGGCATGGGGTAAGTGAATGGAAGTGTCTGCCTAGGACAAGGTTGGAGGGCATGTGAGTGTACTTGCCCATGGGATCAGTGGGCATGTGCCTTCATTTGCCTATGGAGGCAAGAGCAGGGCAGTGGATTTGAGTGCAGGTGTGTGAAGAGGGTAGATGGGTAAATTTGACATTAGAGAAGATTCCTTCTGAGGAAGGAGAGAGGCAGAGAGCAAGTGTCTCTGGTGTCTGCAGAAGACAGAGGGCAGGGGTGGCCATGTGTGCAGGTGCCTGGAGACACCTGCAGAGGCAAAGAAGGCGGTGGGCATGTGAGTGTGGGTTCCTGCAGAGGCTGGGTATAGAGAAGTGGTCAGTGAGTGCAGGTGCCTGTCATGACCAGGTGGTTAGTTGGCATGTGTTGAGGACAGAGAGGCAGAGTGGACTTGTGTTTGCAGGTACCTGTAGAGAGCTGCGTGTAGCCGCACCCTAAAGATGGCGCTGGCTTCCACCCTCTGCCTTCCCGATGGCAAATACTCTTTGTTGTAAACAGCTCCTTATTTGGCTATGGCTGGATTCGTGTGCTGCTGGCATATGCGTGAACCTGTGGACAGTGCCCACGTGGCTGCCTGGGATTGGTAGCCCAGCCCTACTTAGGTGCTGGGAGAGGCTTGCCCCAGGGGAGAGACAATGCAACTAACCAAGGGTCCTGATTAAACTGTATTAAAAAGAATCCCAGTGTTGCGTCATCCTTGCTGGTCGAGGCGGGCGCAACAAGTGGTGGCCTCGTACGGGGAAAACGGAGAAACGAACATACGGGGACATTCCACGTCTCTCCGTGGGATTCAGAACTTTTTACAGTCAGGCGGTATACTGGTAAGTAGAGCCGCGACAATAGCGGACCGGTAATTCAATAGGGCCATGACAAAAGCGGGCGGGTAATTAGAATAGCAAAGTCAACAAGGGAAACCTGCTCTGCGACTGTAAGCGGATGGGTAATTTGCATAACAAAACAAGCAGGTAAAACAAAATCAGCAGGTGAAACAAAACAGACAGGTGAAACCGGAGGGCTGGAGCTGTTCTGCAGAGGCTCCGAGAAACCTCCGAGAAACTTCTCAAATTGAGGAAAGAAAAGGATATACTAACATGGGCGCTTCCTCCTCGCACCCAATTTTTCTGGCTCTTAACGAGCTGCTTCTCTCTAAGAAATTGAAAATAAAAAAACACACCCTAGAGTGGTTTTTGCAACAGTGTGATACAGTTGTTCCTTGGTTTGCAATTTCAGGAAGCCTCACAGTGCCTTCCTGGGAGAAATTGGGAAGAGACCTAGATTTGGATACTGGAGCAGATCGCAGTATCATAGCTAGCAAAGATTGGCCTCGAGGTTGGCCTATACAGGCTTCCTCACAAACATTGCAGGGATTGGGTTATGCCAGTGTTCCTAACATTAGTGCAAATTTGTTAAATTGGCAAGATTCAGAAGGTCACTCTGGCGTTATGCAACCCTATGTCCTTGAGCTTCCAGTGTCCCTCTGGGGGAGGGATCTTATGAAATCCATGGGCTTTCAGTTGAGTAATGAATACTCCAAAGAATCTAAAAATATTATGAAAAACATGGGGTGTCATCCTGATTTTGGCCTGGGAAAATTTTTACAAGGCAGAAAGGAGCCAATACAAACAGTACCTAGGAAACCCAAACAAGGGTTGGGTTTTTCCTAGGGGCCACTGAGGAGGGCATTCCCATATCCTGGGTAACAGAGGAGCCAGTGTGGGTTCCTCAGTGGCCACTCTCCTCTGAGAAATTACATGCTGCATATCAATTAGTGAAAGAGCAATTGGAGGAAGGGCACATTAAACCCTCCCTTTCTCCCTGGAATACACCCATATTTGTCATAAAAAAGAAATCAGGAAAATGGAGATTGTTACATGATCTTAGAGCTATAAATGAGCAAATGAGAATTATGGGACCCGTACAGCATGGTCTTCCATTGCTGTCAGCCTTGCCTGAAAATTGGCCTATTATTGTGGTAGATATTAAGGACTGCTTCTTTTCCATTCCAGTGAATAGCAAAGACAGTGAGAGATTCGCTTTCACTTTACCGTCCACTAATCATGAGGAACCTGATAAAAGATATCAGTGGGTTGTATTGCCATAAGGCATGGCCAACAGTCCTACCATGTGTCAATTATTTGTAGCAACTGCTTTAGAACCCTTGAGAGCACGTGGCTTGAAATGCCTCCATTATATGGATGATATACTGTTAGCAGCTAAAGAGGAGAACATTCTTCAAGAAGCATATAGCTCACTTGTAGAACTGCTAAAGCAAAAGGGACTCTGTATTGCCCCTGAAAAGGTGCAACAGAACAAAGTTGTCAATTATCTTGGCTCTAAAATAACTAATCATCATATCATGCCACAAAAGGTGGAATTAAGGAAGGATCATCTTTGCACATTGAATGATTTTCAAAAATTATTAGGAGATATAAATTGGATAAGAGGAAGTTTAGGAATGGCCAATTATGAGTTAAAACCATTATATGATATTCTAATTGGAGATGCAGCCTTGGATTCACCGAGGCAATTAACCAATGCAGCCCGGGAAGCCTTAACAAAATTAGAGGATAGGCTACAAAGAGCTTTTCTTCAAAGAGTACAAAATAATGATGATATTACCCTGTGCATTCTGCCTACCCAGTTGCAACCTACGGGGATTTTATGGCAAAAAGGACCCTTGTTATGGATTTATACTAAAATCTCACCTGCAAAATCAATTGAGTATTATCCTACTGCTGTAGCATTACTTGCGAAACAGGGTATTCAGCAATGTTTACAATATTTTGGGACATCACCACAAACGCTAGTTGTTCCTTATGATTCTACTCAAGTCAAGGTATTATGTGCTGCCATAGATAATTGGGCAATACTGCGTTGTACCTATCCAGGACACATAGATTGCCATTATCCTAAACATCCACTATTAACTTTCTTTAAAGAACATCCTGTAGTTTTCCCTAAGGTAACTGCTTCCCAGCCCATTCCAGGAGCAAGTGTTATATTTACAGATGGGTCTAAGACAGGCTGTGGTGCTTATATGGTGGATTCTAATGAACCTGTAAAGCATCAATTCTTGCCAGGTGCACCTCAAGAGGTGGAGCTTTCAATAGTTCTTGAAGTTTTCAAGGCTTGTCCATTTACATTTAATTTAGTGTCAGATTCTAGTTATGTTGTTAATGCTTTGAAAAGCCTTGAATGTGCAGGGCCCATCAAATCTTCTAGCCCTGTTAGCTCATTGTTTGGCCAATTACAGAAACTGATCTGGCAACGTAAGAATCCCTTTTTTGTGCAACACATCCGCGCACATACCAGTCTGCCAGGTCCATTGGCTAAAGGCAATGATGTAGTGGACCAGTGTACTAGACAGGAATGGATGTTTGTGGCTTCTGCCATACAACGAGCATATGCTTTCCACAAAGAATTTCATGTTAATACAAGGACATTACAACAAAAGTTTTCTATCTCATGTGCGGATGCACGAAAGGTGGTACTAGACTGTCCCCAATATGTCATTTTTCATCATCCTTCTAGATTAGGAGTTAACCCTCGTGGTTTGCTCCCCCTAAAAATATGGCAAATGGATGTTACACACATCTCTGAATTTGGACGTGTCAAATATGTACATGTATCTGTTGATACCTGTTCTGGAATCATTCATGCCACCCCAATGGCAGGAGAGAAAGCCTCTCATGTTATTGCTCATTGCTTAGAAGCTTGGGCAGCATGGGGTAAGCCTCAACAATTAAAAACAGACAATGGTCCTGCATATACCGGACAGAAGTTTGCTTCCTTCTGTCAACAGATAAATGTACAACTTGTACATGGCCTACCATATAATCCACAAGGTCAAGGCATTGTGGAGCGTGCTCATCGCTCCTTGAAGGAGTTGCTTCAAAAACAAAAAGGGGAAATAGGCTATGGCCGTACCCCTAAGGACAGACTCTCTCTTGCATTATTTACTCTGAATTTTTTGAATTTGGATGCTTCCAATTGTTCTGCTGCAGATTTATCTAAAAGGTTGTCTAGTTATCTTTTAGGCAATTGGACCAGAGAGTTTGATAGCCTGATGGACCAGCTGAGAGTGGCTATTGTCACGGTGAATTCGACCCGAGTGGATACCGGACTGGTGGAGGGTTTATCTTCCTGGATTGTTACAGCCATGGATCACATGAAGGAGTGGGCGGAAATAGGAGCCCTAGTAGGCTTACTGGTGCTCACCTCCCTAGTATGCTTGTGGTGCATTTGTCGCATTAGGATCTCACAGCGTCGCCATGCAGCCATGATTGTCCAAGCCTTTATGGCCATTGATGCAGGACAGTCCCCCCAAGCCTGGTTGGCTACTTTAAAAGATATTTAGGCACAGGATGCGAGGCCTGCGCACTGCACTTGAGGTTAAAATACGCTAACCTCAAGAAGAGCAAGTCTGATTGCATGTGGGTTGGTACCCTAACTCCCACCTCTGTGAAAAGGGTATCGGATGGGTCTAGTGTTCTCTGGGTGGACGACGCCTGGACAAACATTAGTACATGTTCCATTTTAGCAGAGATCAGACCTCTACTCTTACCTGTTGCTCTGTAAAACAAAAAGGGGGAACTGTAGAGAGCTGCGTGTAGCCGCACCCTAAAGATGGCGCTGGCTTCCACCCTCTGCCTTCCCGATGGCAAACATTCTCTGTGGTAAACAGCTCCTTATTTGGCTATGGCTGGATTTGTGTGCTGCTGGCATATGCGTGAACCTGTGGACAGTGCCCATGTGGCTGCCTGGGGTTGGTAGCCCAGCCCTACTTAGGTGCTGGGAGAGGCTTGCCCCAGGGGAGAGACAATGCAACTAACCAAGGGTCCTGATTAAACTGTATTAAGAATCCCGGTGTTGCGTCATCCTTGCTGGTCGAGGTGGGCGCGACAGGTACCTGCTTAGACCACAACAGGGCAATGTGCATATGAGTGCAGATGCCATCAGAGGCCAGGGGTAACTGGGCCTGTGAGTCCATGGACATGTAAAGACCAGTGAGTCATTGGTCATGATAGTACAGGTTCCTGCAGGGGCCTGGTTGGCAGTAGACATGTGAGTTTAGGTGCATAGTGAGGCTAGAGGAGGGTACTAGGCATATGATTGCACATGCCTCAAAGAGCAAAGGTGGGCATAGGGCTTGAGAGTGTAGGAGTCCACAGAGAGAAAAGGGTGGCAGTGGGCATGTGAGTGCAGGTTCCTGCAGAGGCTGGGTATAGAGAAGTGGTCATGGAGAGCGGGTGCTTATTGAGGTCAGGTGGGATTTGGCATTTGCTTACAGGTGCCAGCAAGGCCTCTCTAGGCACTGTGGTCACGTGTTTGCAGGTACCTGCTGAGGCCATATTGGGGCAATGTGGATATGACTGCAAGTGGCAGAAAAGGCCAGGGGTAACTAGGGCTGTGAGTTCAGGTACAGGTACTCAGGTCTCTGAGTCGTTGGTCATGGAAGTAAGGTGCCTACAGGGGCTTATTTGGAGTTGAGTTTGTAAGTTTAGGTGCATACTGAGGCCAGGGGGCACTGCACGTGTGAGTGCAGGTTCTTAAAGAGATAAGAGTGGGACAGTGGGCTTGTGAATGCCAGTACTTACAGAGTCCAGTGAGGCTGTGTCCATGAGAGTTCAGCTGAGCATATAGACCAGAGTGTGGGCATGTGATGAAGGTGCTTGAAAAGGCCAGCTGGGAGTTGGATAGTGGGCTTGTGAGTGCAGATGTCTGCAGAGAGCAGACAGGGACAGAGGATTTGTGAATGCAAGTGTCTGCATAGGCCAGGGGGCAGTGGGTATGTGAGTGTACCCTCCTATGAGGGCCATCATGTGAGTACATTTGCCTGCAGAGTCAAGAGCAGGAAGGTGGGCATCTCAGTGTAGAGCTGTGAAGAGTGTGGATTGGTAAATTGTGCATGCACACATTGGTAAATTGCGCATGGACAGGTCGCCCTGTAGCCAAGAGAGAGACAGTGAGCAAGTGAGTGCTGGTGTCTGCAGAGGCCAGGAAATCAGTGGGCATGGGAGTGCAGGTGAGGGCAGAGGCCAGAGGGGACCAGGGTATGTGAGCACAGATGCCTGCATAGTCCAGACAGGCAGTGGGCATATGAGTGTAGGCACATTCAGAAGCCAAATGGTGTAGTGGGCATGTGGCATGCGAATGCCAAAGTGGCATTTTGCATGTGAGTGAAGGCTCCTGCAGAGGTCAGAGGGGGGCAGTGGGCATAAGGGGTTAGTTGCCTGCAGAGAACAGAGGGGGCATTGGGCATGTGAGTGCAGGAGCCTGTAGATGCAAGCGGAGCATTGGACATGAAAGAACAGGTGCCTGCAGAGCATGGAGGAGGGTTGTCCTCATGTGAGTGCACATACCTACAGTTGCCACAGTGGGCATTGGGCATGTGAGTGCAGGGGCCTGCAGGGTATGGAGGAGGGCAGTGGTCATGTGAGTACTGGCACCTGAAGAGGCCAGGGGAGGATGGTGGGCATGTGAGTGCAGGTGACTTCAGAGGCCAGAGCTGGGCAGTTAGCATGTATGTTCACTTGCTTGCAGAGGCAAGTGCTGGTGCCTTCAGGGGGCAGAGGGAGGCAGTGGCCATGTGATGCATGTACATGCAGAGGCCAGTGGGGCAGTGGTCATGTGAGTGCAGGTGTCTGCAGAGGCTAGGAGCAGGGGATCTGTATTGGGTATGTGAGTGGAGGTGACTGCAGAGGCCAGAGGGGCAATGGACATGTGATTACAGGTACCTGTAGAGTTCTGTGGGGTAGAGCACTTATTAGTGAAGGGGCCAGGGCATGTGAGTACAGGGGCTTTCAGAGGCCACATGGGCATTGGGCATGCGAGTCCAAGTACCTGCAGAGGCCAGAGAAGCACAGCAAGCCACTGATTGCAGGTACCTGCAGAAGCAGTTGGGCAGTGGTCATGTGAGTGCATTTGCCTTCAGACACCAATTGGGCTGTGGGCATGTGGGTGCAGGTTCCTGCAGAAGCCAGGTGGTGGTTATAGGCATGTGAGTGAAGGTGCTGAAGATGCCAGGGTAGCATTGGTCCTGTGTATGCACTTTCCTGCAGAGGACAGAGAGGGCAGTGGGCATGTGAGTGCAGGTACCAGCAGAGGCCAAAATGGGGTGGGGGTCATGTAATTACAGGTGTCTGCAGTGGCCAAGGGAACAGTGGGCATGTGAGTGAAGTGCACACATAAGCAAATGTGTGACAGATTTCATGTGAGCGCAGGTGCCTGCAGATTCCAGGCTGAGTGGGCATGTGTGCGCAGTTTCAGAAAGAGGCAAGGGTGAGCAGTAGGCATGTGGCCTGGGATTCCTGCAAAGGCTAGATTTGGGCAGAGAGAATGTGAGTGCTGGAACCTGCATAGGCCAGAGCTGGGCAGTGGGCATGTGAGTGAACATTCTCAGAGCCCAGAGAAACACATGGGCATGAAAATGCAGGTGACTTAAGAGGCCAGATGGGGGAGGTAGGCATGTGAGTTCCAGTGCCTGCAGAGGACAAAGCATTTGAGGTGAGCATATGAATGCAGAAGCCTACAGAGGCCAGTGTTGTGGGATATTTGTTTAAGACGTGTTGCATTTGTTTATGCTGTGAAACATTTGTTTAATGATATAAAGATGTGTTGTATTCTTTTCAGTTGCATTAGCTTAACCCTATGAAGCTGTGTTACTTTACCTGTCTAAAATATATGATTGGTCTAATAAAGAGATGAACAGCCAATAGCTAGGCAGGAGAGGGATAGATGAGGCTGCCAGGCAGAGAGAATAAGTAGGAGGAGACATCTAGGCTCTCAGAAGCAGGGAGCAAGAAAAGGAGGAGAGGATGATGCTAGAGGCCAACCACCCAGGCACACAACCAGTCATGGTACAATAAGGAAAGAAAGATAAATAGAATAAAGAAAGTTTAAAAAGCCTGGAAGTAAAACATAGTTAAAGAGATATGGGAAAATTTTAGTTAAAAAGTTGGATAGGAACAAGCCAAGCTAAGGTCAAACAGTCATAAGTAAGAATTAGTCTCCATGTATTTATTTAGGAGCTGGGTGGTGGGCCCCCAAATGTTAAAAACAAAACTATAGGCCAGAGTGGGGCAGTGACTATGTGATCGCAGGTGCCTGCACAGGGCAAAGTGGGTAGTGGGTATGTGAATGCAAGTGTCTGCAAAGACCATGAAGTGTACTGGCTAGTTTTGTATGCCAACTTGACACAAGCTAGAGTAATCATTGAGGAAAGAGTCTCAGTTGAGGAAATGCCTCCATGAGATCCAGCTGTAAGACATTTTCTCATTTAGTCATCAACAGGAGGGGGCAATCCATGGTGCCATCCCTGGGCTGCTGGTCCTGGGTTCTATAAGAAGGTAGGGTTGTATAAGAAGAAGTAAGCAGGGGAAGCAAACCAGTAAGCAGCACCCCTCCATGGCCTCTGCATCTGCTCCTGCCTCTGGGACCCTGCCCTGTTTGAGTTCCTTTCCTGACTTCCTTCAGTGATGAACCTCAATGCTGAAGTGTGAGCCCAATAAACCCTTTCCTCCCCTTCTGGTAATGGTGTTTTGTCACAGCAACAACAACCTGGAGACATAGATAGAATGAGTATGTGAGTGGAGGTGATTGTAGAGGCCAGAAGGGCAATGGGCATGTTACAGGTGCCTGTGGAGTTCTTTGGGACTTGTGAATAAAGATATGCTCGTAGACCAGAGTGGGATTGCAGGCATATGAGTTCAGTTGCCTCCTGAGGCCAGATAGGGCAGGGGGCATGTGAGTGAAGGTGTCTGCAGATACCAGGGCAGCATTAGACATGTGAGTGCAGGTGCGTGAAGAGGCCAGAGGGGTGTAGTGGTCATGTCAATGCATTTGCCTATGGAGGTCATGTGGGCATTTGGCTTATGAGTACATGAACTGGCCAGATCTAGGCCTTTTACATGTGAGTGCAGATGCTTGCAGAGGCCAGACAGAGGCAGTGAGCATGTAGTGGCAGGGCAGTTGGCAAGTGTCTGTAGAGGACAGTGGGGAAATGCCCATGTAATGCAAGTTCCAGCAATGGTCAGTTGGGCAATGGGCATGTGAGGGCAGGTGCCTGCAGAGGCCTGATTGGTGCAATGGGCATGTGAGGGCAGGTGCCTGCAGAGGCAAGAGGGGCAGTGGGCACATGTGTGTACTTGCTTACAAAGGTCAGGGGTGGATCAGGTGGTGGTGCATACCTTTAGTCCTAGCACTCAGGAGGCAGAGGCAGGTGGGTCTCTTGAGTTCGAGGCCAGCCTGGTCTACAGAGTAACTTCCAGGACAGCCAGGGCTACACAAGAACCCTGTCTCAAAAGAAAAATATAGAATGCAAAAGCTAGGGATGCAGTGGGAAATTGAGTGCAGTTTCCTGCAAAGCCTGGGGTGGGTGTAGGGGCAGTGGCCATGTGAGTGTTGGTGCCTACAGAGGCCAAGGGGCAGTGGGCATGTGAGTGCAGGTGCCTACAGATGCCAGGGGGCAGTGGGCATGTGAATGAATGCGAGTGCAGGTACACACAGACAAGAAATTGACAGATTTCATATACATACAGGTTCCTGCAGAGACCAAGTTGGTAGTGGCCATGTGAGTATTAGTGCCTACAGAGGCCAGGGGAGCAGTGGCCTGTGAGTGTTGGTGCCTGCAGAAGCCAGGGGGCAGTGGGCATGTGAGTATTGGTGCCTTCAGAGGCCAGGTGGCAGTGGGCATGTGAGTGCAGGTGCCTGCAGAGGCCAGGGGGCAGTGGGCATAAGAGTTCAGGTGTGCACATATGCCAAAGGGTGACTGGGCATGTGAGTGCAGGTTATTGAAGACACAGGAATTGGCTGTGAGCATGTGAGTGGAGGTGCTTACAAAACCAGATTTGGGCAGTGGGCATGTGAGTGCAGGTACTTGCAGAGGCCAGAGCGGGGGGTAGCAGACTTGTGAGTGCAGGTGCCTATGGAGGGCAAAGGGCAGCAGCCTGCATGACAATGCACCTACCTGCAGAGACCAGAGGGAGTTGGTGGGCATGTGAGTGCAGGTACCTAGAGAGAAAAGTAGGGGCAGTGATCATTGAGTACAGGTGCCTGAAGAGGCCAGAGGGGCACAGTGGACATGTGTTTGCAGGTACCTGCTGAGGTCAGATTGGGCCAATGTGCATATGAGAGAGCAGGCGCCAGCATGGGCCAGGGGTGACAGTGTGCCTGTGAGTCAGGTGCATGTAAAAGCCAGTGAGGCTTTGGTCACAGTAGTGCAGGTGCCTGCAGGGACCAGGTTGGCAGTGGGCATGTGAATGCAGGTGACTGCAGAGGAAAGTGGGGAAATGGCCATGAAAATGCAGGTGCCAGCAATTGTCACTGGTGCAGTTCGCATGACAGTGCAGCTGCTTGCAGAGAAGAGAGGGTCAGAGGTCACATTTGTGTGCTTGCTTGCAAAGGTTGGGGGGAGGGCAGATGGTGGTAGTACAGTCATTAGTATCAACACTTGGGAGGCAGAGGCAGGCGGGTCTCCGAGGTCAAGGCCAGCTTGTTCTACAGAGTGTGTTCCAGGACAGCCAGTGCTATACAGAGAAGACATTTATCCAATAAAAATAAATAGAATGCAAATGTTGTGGGGGTAGTGAGCATGGGAGTGCAGTTTCCTGCAGATCCCAGAGGGGTAGGTGGCATGTGAATGCAGGTGCACAGAGACAAGAAATTGACAGATTGCATGTGCATGCAGCTTCCTGCAGATACTGTGTTGGTAGTGGGCATGTGAGTGTTCTTGCCTGCAGAGGCAAAAGCAGGGCAGTAGGCATCTGAATGTAGGTGTGTGAATTGGGTAGAGGGGTGAATTTCACATGTTAGGTCAGGGTCCTCTGGAGGCAAGAGAGAAGCAGAGAGCAAGTGAGTGCTGGTATCTGCAGAGGCCAGAGGGGAGGGGTGGCCATGAGTGCAGATGTCAGCAGGTAGGAATGTGAGTCCTGCAGAGTCCTGAATGAGTCAGTGGACATGTGAGTGCAGGTGCATTTAGAGGTCAGTTGGGCTGTCATCATATTAGGTCAAGGGTCGCAGTGTCCATGTTGTCAATGGGTAAGTTAATTCAGGTGCCTGCAGAGGCCAGAGTGTGGCAGTTGACATGTGACCTCAGGTACCTGTAGAGGCGATAAAAGGATATCAGATGGAATGGCAGTTGTTAGCCTCCAGGTTTGAATGGTGAGAAACAAATCCAGGTCCTCTGGAAGAGCATGAAGTACTTTTAACCAGTGAAAAACTCTTCTGCCTCATGAATTAAATCTTAAGAGAAGGGCCATTAGAATGTTAGTGCATGAGCTGGCTCTTTGGAACCTTGGGCTTACAAAGGGACACTTTGCTCAGCCTGGAAGGAGGGGACTGGACCTGCCTATTCAGAATCCACCAGGTTGAAATGAATCCCCAGGGGAGTCTTGGCCCTGGAGGAGATGGGAATGGAGGGGAGGGGCTGGGGGAAGGTAGGGGTGAGGGCGGGAAGGGGGAGGACAGAAGAACCCATGGCTGATGTGTAAAAAATAAAAAAATAAAAAATAAAAAGAGAATGTTATATTCTTATTGTTGTGCCCACAATACAAGACCCCAGAGCAAGACCACCACAGAGCCAATATCTGATGCAAAACACACAGGGGTTTATTGATAACAAGCAAGCCTGGGCTTGGTCTGTGGCCAACACTCCTGTACAGACCATGGAGGAGGATGGCCCTGAGCTCTCAGGATGAGGGGTTTTTAAAGGGAAAGACTACAAGCAGGGTGGTACAAGCCTTTGGGTCATATGATTGGGTGAGGTTAAGTAACCTTTTAATATACTGGTTGGGGGTTACAGTTATCATTTTTTGGGCAGTCCTGGACAAGTCCCAGGCTTTGTCTTTGAGCTGCCATGGAGGCTGGCCTTGCATGGATTGACTTTGGGGGCTGACTCAGTGGCCCAGGCCCTGTCCTTGACTCATGCAAATAGCTCTAAGTTGGTGAGGGGTCCCAGACAGTAAACAGCTGACTGAACCTTGAGGGGTCAGAGTACATGCAGAAAGGGAGCTACTGCAAGGACTAGGTCTTTTGTTCATGGCCCTCCCAGAAACTGCTTGGTCAAGTCACAGGAAACTGCAATTGAGGCTTGATCTCTGAAAGAAGACTGAGCAGCCTATTATGGCGTCTGCTTGTCCTTTTTTTATTTTTGGATCAGATCAGAAAGCCATGCCTTTATCCAAGGCCAGAGCTAGACCTCAGAGTTCATTCTTTTGGTAGGGACCAGGAAGCCTCTCTTTAATGGGCCTCAACAAAGCCCTGGTATCTCCACCCTTAATATGGGATTTTAAATCCTAAGGAGGGGCACTTGTGATGTTTCATTTCTTAGTGTCACTGGGAAACCAGAGGTGGGATTCACAGCTGACTTTGAGGGAGGGGTCCTTTCTAGATACTATCCAAAACTACTAATCCTGCAATATTACCTCATCAAGAGTTGAGACCCTAAAGTCATTTAGGAGATGAGCTACAACTAGGGCATAAAAAGACAGGGTCCCTACTCTTGCTGAGTTCGAGCCCTAAAGGGATATCAAGCAGACACGGACAGATACTTAGATTGCAGTACCACTACTGGCAATTCTGACCTCAGCCAGGACAAAACCAGGAACATTTCAGACTGCTGGGCAAAGACACAAGTCGAGGCCCCTGTCTCTACATTGCCTGACCACATGATATTCCCTGTTCCTGTCTTCAGCACTCCTTTCTCTAGCCTTGCCAAACCTCTTTCCTGGGTTTCTTCTTTCCAAATAGATAGTTGTATTTGCTTGGTGCATTGGAACTTGTCAACATCTTTTGGTGAACTTGGCGTTTTTCATGTAGGCTGTGCTGACTCTTGGGGATGTTTGAAGCACTGGTGTTGTGTTCACTCCCTTCTGTTGTATCCCACGTGTTTGGTAGGGTGCTGGGACAAACTATTCCTAGAAATAGTGTTTGTCTTCACTCCCCTGTGTCCTGTATCTTGGTTTGAGAGTCTGGGCTTTGACTTCTACCCATCAGTTGTCCTGTTCGTGGACCTAGAAACAGCTTGTGGGCTCCTCTTTCCTTTTTGTCACAATGAGAAGTAAAATGGCACCAGTGTGTAGGTGCTCTAGAATTTGGATTATGTCTATTATAATACTCCTATAGATGTTATTAACTATGAACCTCAAATTCTCAAGTGCTGTCTTGATTTAATCTCCTCTGGTTTATAGTCAATCCACACTGAGATGGTCCTGCATTGCTCTTATATGTATAGTAAATACATCTAGGAAGTTGTTTAAAAAACAATCTATGTGCTTTAAATAGTGTGTGTCTGTTGGGAATCATAACACACACACACACACACACACACACACACACACACACACACACCACAAATGGCTGCCTGTGATCTTCTGACAATAACTAAGTCACTTAGTTGATACTCTTGAATCTTTATGTATTTTTAAAATCTAGTCTGTCTTTCCTAGGGTCCCGTTTTCTAGGTAGCCTCCCTGGCGTTGTATAGCAGTCTAGTCATCTTTGTTTTACATCTAATATCCTCCTATGAGCCAGTACATACCATGTTTCTCCTTCTGCGTCTGGGTTACCTCACTCTGGATGATTTTTTCTAGATCAATCCATTTGCCTGCAAACCTCATGATGTCATTGTTTTTCTCTGCTGAGTAGTACTCCATTGTGTATATGTACCATATTTTCTTTATCCATTCTTCAGTTGAAGGGCATCTAGGTTGTTTCCAGGTACTGGCTATTACAAACAATGCTGATATGAACATAGCTGAGCAAATGCCCTTGTGGTATGATTGAGCATTCCTTGGGTATATGCCCAAGAGTGCTACAGCTGGGTCTTGGGGGAGATGGATTCCCAATTTTCTAAGAAAGCACCATATTGATTTCCAAAGTGGCTGTACAATCTTGCATTCCCACCAGCAGTGGAGGAGAGTTCCCCTTGCTCCACATCCTCTCCAGCATAAGCTGTCTTCTGTGTTTTTGATCTTAGCCATTCTGACAGGTGTAAGGTGGTATCTCAGAGTTGTTTTGATTTGCATTTCCTGGATAATGAAAGACACAGGGATCACCCAATGACAGAGAAATGGATGAGATCTACATGAACAACCTGGATGACTGTGGGAGTAATGAAGGGCAAGGTTTGAGGGAAAGAAAGCTAAGGGGATCAGGAGATCCCAGCTGGATCAAGAACAGAAAGGGAGAACAAGGAATAACAGACAATGATAAATGAAGACCACATGAGAACAGAAATAGGCAGAGTGCTGGAGAGGTCCCCTGAAATCCACAATGATACATCCTCTGTGGACTGCTGGCAATGGTCGAGAGAAAGCCTGATCTGACCTAGTCTGGTGATCAGATGGCCAAACACCCTAACTGTCGTGCTGGAACTCTCATCCAATAACTGATGGAAGTGGATGCAGAGATCCTCAGCCAGGCCCCAGGTGGAGCTCCAGGTGTCCAATTGTCGAGAAAGAGGAGGGACTGTAAGAGGGTGAATTGTTGAGACCAAGATTGGAAAAAGCACACGGACAAATAGCCAAACAAATGGAAGCACATCTATTATGAACCAAAGGCTGTGGAGCCCCCAGCTGGATCAGGCCCTCTGAATAAGTGAGACAATTGAATAGCTTGAACTGTTTGGGAGGCATCCAGGCTGTGCGACCAGGACCTGTCTTTAGTGCATGAGCTGGCTGTTTGGAACCTTGGGCTTACACAGGGATACATGCTCAGACTGGAAGGAGGGGACTAGACCTGCCTGTACTGAATCCACCAGGTTGAATTGAATCCCCAGGGGTGTCTTGGCCCTGGAGGAGATGGGAATGGAGTGGAGGGAAAGGGAAGAAGGTGGGGGTCGGGGCGGGAGGGGGAAGGACAGGGGAACCCATGGCTGATGTGTAAAATTAAAACACAAATATAATAATAATAATAATAATAATAATAATAATAATAAAATCTAGTCTATAATACATATTCAGACAAAGGTTCAAAATACCAAAGAAAATTGATACCTCATTCCAATTTTAAAATCTTTTTATTTTCAGAATTAATAAAGTTAATCTATTTCAAAATTGTCAATGTTCTCATGTAAAGATAGCAATGTAAAGAAGAACCTAATTCTTACCTCTAAAGCAACAAGACATTGAAGAGATTGTGTTATTCTTTGTCATGAATCTAAGATTTTATGTTCTGTTAAAACAAAAATTTGTTTTCTGTTTTCTGCTATTTGTGTTTCAGATTTTTGGCTATGCAGGAACTTGGCTTAACAATGTCTAACTTCATTTACAGATCAGTTTATAATGAAAGTGTTTTATGACCACTTTATAAGCAATTATTTTAAATTAATCCTAATACAATTAATTTATCTATGATAGGCACTATATATAGCCATGTATCTGAATTATGCAAAATTTACTAACATAAAACATGTAAGGTTATATATGCAAAATAACCATGCCGGGTGGTGGTGGTGCATGCCTTTAATCCCAGCACTCAGGAGGCAGAGGCAGGTAGATCTCTGTGAGTTTGAGGCCAGCCTGGTCTACCAAGTGAGTTCCAGGCAAGGCGCAAAGCTACACAGAGAAACCCTGTCTCAAAAAAAAACCAAAATAAAAATAAAAATAAATATAACCAACAAGTACTATTGCTGAGTTCAGTGTCTTCTCAGCTGCCAGGTTTAAACAAAGGAGATACAATAACATGTCCTTCTTCTTTCCCTTCTTTCCCTTGGCCAGACTGAATAGCCTTCATTAAATTAATTCCAGTGAGCATTTTGTGTATATATGTGTGTGTGTGTGTGTGTGTGTGTGTGTGTGTGTGTGTGTGTGTGTATTTAACATCACAGCACCTGGATGAGAAAGATAGACAACTCATGGAGACTGTGGATTCTGAAGTGCTGACAAGCAAAGACCTCCCATCCACACAGCGGGATACCTAACTTGGCTTTTGTTTTGTTCTGTTTTTTGAGGCAGGATTTCTCTGTGTATCTCTGGTTCTCCTGGACTTATGCTATAGACCAGGTTGGCCTCAAACTCACAGAGATCTGCCTGCCTCTGCCTCCCCAGTGCTGGGATTAAAGGCATGCTTCATCTTTTCTTATTAAAGAATGAAACATGCTTTGGGGCTAGAGAGATGGTGCAATGGTTAAGAGCACTTACAGAGGATCCAGATTTGATTCCCCACATGGTGGCTCACAACCATCCATAACCCCAGTTCCAGGAGACCCAATACCTTCTTCTGACCTCATGAGCACCAGGCATGCACATGGTGCACATATATACTTGCAGACAAAACATTCATGCACATAAACAAATAAATCTAAAAAAATGCTTCTAACTTTCCTCTTTTAAAGGAACAACTGATATAAATTATGGAATCTTTTCATGCTGTATTGAGTCTTGCTAATGTTCCATTTGTTTGTTTAACATAGTGGTTCTCAACCTCCCTGATGCTGCAACTCTTTAATACAATTCCTCATGTTGTAGTGACCCCCAACTATAAAATTATTTTCATATATTCGTGCATTCACTTCATAACTATAATTTTGCTATTATGAATCATAATGTAAATCTGAGTTTTTTACTTTCTTTTATTTATTCTTTGTGGCTTTCACATTATACATCTTGATCCCATTCATTTCCCCATTCCTTCATATCCGTCCTCTTTCCTTGCAACCTCCCCCTCCCAAAATAAAATAAAATTTAAGAGAAAAAAAAAAAGAAAAGAAAAAAAAGAAATATTGTGACACAGTGAGTCATGTAGTAAACCCTTTTATCCATGTATCTTTACTTGCAAGTGTTCATTGCAAAGAGTCATTGGTCTGGTTCAAGGCCTCTGGTTTCTGGTACACTATCAATGCTGGGCCCTCACTGGGACTCCTTCTGGATATCCTGCTGTTACCATGTGCCATGGAGATCCTGCAGCTTTGGGTCTGCAGGACTGGTACCTTCACGTGCTCCAGCAGATCACAAATGGGATGGATGTTGGGGTGGGCCAACCCTGGTTCTTGGCCTGGGTAGTTGCAGGGTTGCTCAGCCCATTGGCTCCCTCCCGTCCTCACCACCAGAGTGAGCTCTCCTGCATTGCCCCAGCTAATTCACCTCTTGCTGCAATGAGCAAGGGGCAGGGCCAGTTCTCTTGCTTTCATGTCCTCAGGGTTGAGTCTCCCCCCCAAAAAAATGTGAAACCAAATTGTACCAACCAGGGTGAATCTTTCCCTGGCATTGTGTGACTATGGAGAATAAGCCATCCGATGGTTAACGGGCAATGTCTTCAGAGAATAGTGTTTAGAGGCAAGGGGGAATGTGGTCAAAACGGAAATAAAGTCACCTGGACATGGTTGCACTTTTCTATAATCCCAGCACCTGGGAAGCTAGAACATTGTCTCAAACCAATGAGGTTGACTTGCCTGAGCCAGCCCTTCCAAAAGTAACTAAAGTTCAAGAGGTCATGAAAAATGATTCCAGGGCTAGAGAGAAGAGGCAGTAGTTAAGAGCACTGGCTACTTTTTCAAAGGACCCAGGTTTGATTCCCAGTACCCACATGGCAGTTTCTGTCTACAGCTCTGGTTCAAGGGATCTAACACCTTCTTCTGTCTTGCCATGAGCACTGCACAATATGGGCATGCATGCAGGCAAAACTCCCACACACAATTAATTTGGGCTGCCCCCAGTAACAGTGAGTTTTGTCAGCCAATGGGCTGACAGTCTGGTTAGTTCCTATCCCTGTGTAGTATGGAGGCCAGGTGTCTACACATAAGGAGCAATCCTGGATGATTTCTGGCTGTCAGTGATAAACCCTATCCCCAGGGTCCCTTCCTGTGGCATGGAGTCTGATTTCCAAGGTTTTCCTGTTTCCCAAAGGCCAGAATCTTTTAAAAGAAAAATTTCAGGAAGCCTCAGTTTTACAACCCCAGTTTTTGCAATGGAAACTCCCTTGTTTCTGGAAATTAGGGGCCCAGCTGCAGAGCGTGCATAGAATTGTAAACTCTGTATTCTTATCTCAGAAGACAAATTTCCACAACTCCTTTTCTCCATACAATGAGAAGTGTAAGCATCAGTGAGCAAAGGTCAAGGTGGAATGCATGTTGCTGGTCTGTAGTCACACTAGCTAATACTTTCCCGGTATCTGTCTTCCTCAGTTTCCAGTCTAGGCCCAAGGGCAGTTGGATCATGACCCTATATTCATATCTGTAGTATAGAACACAATACCCAGGAGGATATAGGGGAGAAGGAAGTGGAAGGACCCAGGACCCAATGAAACCTTAATTTCAATGGGACCATAGTCTGAAGACAGTCCATTTGACAGCAGTGTCTGTAAAGAGAATCACCTTGCAGGGTCCTTTCTGGACTAGTTTCCTCACCCCTTTGCCTAATCACTTGACAAAGATGGTATCACTGGACTCAAACAAGGGGAAACTGGTGGTGAATTCAGAGGTCAGCTGGGTCTCTGAGATAGTTCAATGAATAGCTTGTATAGTGAGCTGGAAGGCCTATGACATGAGAAAGGAATGGTTAGCTAGAAGCAGAATTATAGAAGCCAAAAGTAGGGTTAGTGTATTTAGAGACTTTACCAAAACTATAATATTTGATGGATTAGGCCTTTGTCTTTGTTTGGCAGGTGGTGCTGTCTACCTGCTGAGTTATAAAGCCTAAATGGTATTTTCCATCATGGAATCAGTTGTGCTAAGGTCTTGGGGCCTACTATGTCTGGAGCCTTGTTACAATTCTAAAGAGACGTTTATGCCTGTCAACCTGAGTATAACAGTATTGAAACAATTGACCATGAAAGAAAAGAGAATTTCCCCAGTAATCTCATTTCGGGAAAAGGGAGAGGACCCATATGGAAGAAGAATTTATCTCCCTGAAATAGAGTTTACATAGTTTTAACAGCTTGTCTTAGTCACTATTCTATTACTGTGAAGAAACACCATGACAAAGCAACTCATAAAGGAAAGCATTTAATTGGGTCTTGCTTACAGTTTCAGAGGTTTAGTGCATTGTCATCATGGCAGGGAGCATGGCACCATGCAGGCAGACATGATGCTGGAGAAGTAGCTGAGAGTTCTACATCTGGATCCTCAGGCAGCAGGAAGAGAGAGATACTGGGCTTGGCTTGGGCTTTTAAAACCTCAAAGCCCACCCACAGTGGTATACTTCTTCCAACAAGGCCCCCCACTCCAACAGAGCCACACCTCCTAGTCCTTCTCAAATAGTGCCACTCCCTTATGTTTCTCTGTGTAGCTTTGCGCCTTTCCTGGAACTCACTTGGTAGCCCAGGCTGGCCTCGAACTCACAGAGATCTGCCTGCCTCTGCCTCCTGAGTGCTGGGATTAAAGGCGTGTGCCACCACTGCCTGGCTGGAACTTTTTCTTATAAGCACTTGAGTAGCCTGTTTCCTTACACAGATAGAATATGAGTAGGTCTCTTTCCTAGGCTGAAATGAAACTCTTGCTTTCTTTGCAGCTTTGGGGTAAAAAGGGTAGTAGACACATGTAGATTAGGATCTTGGAGTCTCCTTGTAGAGAGATAAGAACAGAACGCCAACCAATTTCTTACCATTTTTAAAATCAGCGAAATGAATACAGTTCATGGTGATCTTGGCTAAATTCTAGTCACTGGAAACAATATAAAATCTCCACTAGATCTTTCCCAGGAGAGAACTGCTCATGAAGTCTGGTGACTAAGATAAAAATAGTAAGATTAGCTGGAGGTGTGGGTGGCACATGCCTTTAATCCCAGCACTCAGGAAGCAGAGGCAGGTGGATCTCTGTGAGTTCAAGGCCAGCCTGGTCTACAGAGTGAGATCCAGGACAGGACAGGCATCAAAACTACACAGAGAAACCCTGTCTCAAAAAAAACAAGAGAGAGAGAGAGAGAGAGAGAGAGAGAGAGAGAGAGAGAGAGAAGGGGAGGGAAGGGGAGGGGAGGGGAGAGGAGAGGAGAGGAGAGGAGAGGAGAGGAGAGAAGAGAAGAGAAGAGAAGAGAAGAGAAAAAAGAAAAGTTCCAGCTCAAGGTGATTTTTTTTGGTATCCAAAGAGCCTGAAATGAATTTGTAGTATTAGGAATCATCTTTAATTATCCAAGGTATAGATAAAGTCATCATGCAATCATTTGTTAAACCGATTTTATCATAGTTGCAAGAATAGGGAAGGAATGAATAATGGCACCAACATAACCTCTAAATGAACAAAAGGTAATTAACATCTGTACATTGGCTCCTAGGTTGCTAATTTCTCCACAGCAGACAGAAGCTCCTTAGCTCAAGTTTATCAACCACACAGCCGAATGTTTACATGTTCTATTGTTTTAAATATATCCCCAAATAAACCACGTTTTGTTCATTTAGAGTCTGCTTGCTTTGCAGCTCTATAAAACAACACCAAAGATCTGCTAGCTGTAGATAAGCTCCGGACTCTGTGTTGCTGCTCTTTGGAGCTCCCAGACCCACAGACTCCACACTGGGCTGCCATCTCTCACACAGGAGAAGCCATGCTCCTCAATGCTTTCTTCCCAGGAAGTTCTGATGCCTTCCTCTTCTAAGTGATGACCGCCTCTCCTTTCCCCAACTCATGGCCTCTGGACATACCATATTGTAAGGGTTTTTCACAAGCAAAGCAATCTCCTGAACTTCCTGGCTTGTTCCCATGTGCTGTGATGGAGATTTATCACAAGAGCAGTGGCCTCCCCCTTTTCCTCAGTTCAAGGGATGTCCTCCTTTATAACCAACTGTGGCCCTAGAAAAATGATTGCGACATGGACACAAGCTCATAATCACACAAGTCCACACAGTGAGAATCAGTGTCTTCAGCGCAAAGGGAGTCAGGGAGCATTGACATGTGAGAGGAGCAATCTGACTTGGAGGAATGAAACCATCTGTGTGTGAATTCATACAAGAGCTGGGATAAAGACTGTTTTGAAGCCAGGGCTCGCAAGATCACTAAGTTTGCATGGTTACCTTCCCATCCCTCCATACATTGTTTGGGTTGAGTTGCTTCCATCACATTCAGAGACATTCTGCGGTTTCACTGATGCTACTTTGGCATTTCCCACACCTGTGTGTACTAATAGAGCACCTCAGGAGTGAGGGGCCATCCACTTGCATGAGCCACAAGCTTGGAAAGCAAGGGCAGCTTGCAGGAAGCTACTACAGTCACCACCTCCCAGGCCCTCATGCAAAGGTTAATTAGCATGAACATAAGCCTACAAAGATCATTGTTTAGCTGGAGTTGGTAGATAACTGAAGCAGGAGTCAGCCTCCATTCTGCCCCATTTAGTTCACTTATTTGCTAGAACCAAGGAAGAACATAACAGACTGTCTCTCTGTAACCAGGAAACCCTCAAGTCAAAAGCCTGAGAAAATCTCATTCACAGTTTTACTCATGAGTCTTGCATTTTTAGTCTAGCTCAAATATTCTAACGCTGCAACCCTTTAATATAGTTCCTCAAGTTGTGGTGACCCCAATCATAAAATTATTTTCATTGCTACTTATAACTGTAATTTTGCTATTGTTATGAATCATAAGGTAAAATTTCTGATGGCCTCAGGTGACCCCCATGAAAGGGCCATTCCACTCGCTGGTGGGGTCCTACCCCACAAGTTGAGAATCACTGGTCTAGCTAAAAGTTTTGGTCTGGTTTGTTTTTTTGTTTGTTGGTTTGTTTGTTTATTCAAGACAGAGTCTCTTTGTGTAACAGCCTTGGCTGTCCTGGAACTCGCTCTGTAGACCAGGCTGGCCTCGAACTCACAGAGATCTACCTGCCTCTGCCTCCCAAGTACTGGGATTAAAGGTGTGTGTCACCACTGCCCAGCCTAGCTAAAAGTTTTATTCATTGGTTTGTGAAAGAAAGTTCATTTAAGCCAGAACCTGGAAACAACCTAGGTGCCCATCAACGGAAGAATGGATGAAGAAAATGTGGTACATCTACACAAGGGAGTACTACTCAGCAGAGAAAAACAATGACAGCATGAAATTTGCAGGCAAATGGATGGAACTAGAAAATATCATCCTGAGTGAGGTAACCCAGACTCAGAAGGACAAACATGGTATATACTCACTCATAAGTGGATTCTAAATATAAAGCAAAGAACAATCAGACAGCAACCCACAGAACCAGGGAGGCTACATAGCAGGGGGGACCCTAGGATGACTGTGGCTTATACTAAGTTTTGATTTTACTCAATCACTGGGCAAGCCTCAGTGAAACATTTCACTATTAGGATAAGAATTTATACTTTATCAAACTGATAATAGAAAAATTAATTAATTAAAAGACTTCAAAAATTATATTTGTCATACTGTATGTTCTACCTCTGTTTAGGATTTTTTGTATATTGATACATATTAAGGATATTGTTATCGTATTGCATTATACATGTCTACCTCTGATTAAAATATTTTTGTATGCTGTCACACACAAAAAAAGAAAGTTCATTTAGTCTTCCTGTTCTACGTTTCTCCAGTGTTAAATTGTCTGACTCTCCTCTGCTCTTACTTTTCTTTCTTCTGCTAAAGAAAACTTACTTTCTAATTCTTGAGGTATAACATATTATTTTAAATCTTTTTTAACCTCCTATCTTATCCCACATTCATGCCCAACCTACCTAATAGGTCTGGGCCATAATATTAAGCCCCTACCTATTCATGCTTGCTCATCTTCTCATCATTTTCTTGTTTATTAATACCTATTAAATGTACATACTAATGAGGTTCTGTGTGATAGCTCCATATGCTCATATATGCTAGAATATTTAACTGGCTTGACCCTGAGTAGGTCTTGTCCAACAGCTACATCATGCCCAGAGGACATTATTTCACAGCACTCTTACCAGTCCTCTGGCTCTTGCATTCTTTCAACCCCATCTTCCTTGATGTCCTCTGAGGGTTTTGTGTGTGTGTGGGGGGGGTGATATGGTTGTCTCATCTATTGTTGAGCCCTCACAATCATTTTTTCTCAGCACTTTGAACAGTAATACATCTCTACATTAATCACCACCCACCTAGCATAAGAAGTGCCTCTTGTTTGTCTTGTGAAAACCAAAGTCAAATGGTGGAGGCTATTTATGTTTTCACACCCCTAAACAAGTTTGTTTGACCCATCTGCACCTGCACTTGATGTACTTGATCACCTGTGGGCAGGAGGTACATGGGCAGGGAATACATCAGGATGTATGCTCTCCCCTATTGGATGTAGGCACTTGGGGTGGGTACATAGGCAGGAAATACGTCAGGATATATGCTTGCCTCGGATTGGACCTGATGAGAAATATGGTGGCTTTGTGGGATTGCCTATTTAAACCTCTGCAAAGTGTGACTCCTGCCATTTTCTGGGAACCCAGAGATGGACCTGGCCAGAGTCCATCAACTTGTCCAGTATTTAATTAAAGCTTGCTTCAATTTTGGCTTTAAACTGTGGTAGTGATCTTATTCTCGACAGGTGGGATTAATACTCTGACCAAGGCTGGAAGCAGCACTAATGATATACACATATGTAGATGTAATTCTAAACAGTCTTATTAAATAAGAAACACAGAGTCAAATAAAGAGTTAAAAGCCCAAGAGGTCAGAGCACTAGCAAATAGCCCTTAGCTTACCAGCCACTGCTGTCCTTCCCCTCAGAAAAGAGACCTACTTCCTGTGTATCTGTACTTTTTTTAAAAAGATTTATTATGTATACAGAAGAGGGCGCCAGATCTCATTACAGATGGTTGTGAGCCACCATGTGGGTGCTGGGAATTGAACTCAGGACCTCTGGAAGAGCATTCAGTGCTCTTAACCTCTGAGCCATCTCTCCAGCCCCAGTGTCTGTATGTTTTATTAACTTTCTATTCTCCTTCTCATTCCAACCACATGACTTCTTTGTCACTGCCTGTCTATACAGACCTGCAGGTCTCTATGGTTGGTACTTGGATTAAAGGTGTGTGTTACCAAGCTGCCTATGTCCTTGAACACACAGACTCTGCCTACCACTGCCAGACTTCTGCTATGGCTTATTATTAGCTCTGACCCCCAGGCAACTTTATTTATTAACATACAAATAAAATCACATTTCAGCACAAATAAAATATCACCATACACATATGTATTTAGAAGGTAGTTTGATAACACAACCAGTTAGAAAAAAAAAAAAAAACAATATCAACAGGTTCTTCACTAGGGCTGATGACTTCCCCAGCCATGGGTTTTGACCATTTTTAAAGTAGCAAGCATGCATGAATTTTCTACTGTTCAATAAACCTCAAGTTCAATAAAAGATCAGTTGAAAACCCCTATAAGTTATCTAGGAATTATTGCACCACTGGGCACACCTTGCCTGGCAGACCATTATTGCAGTATGTAGTATCCAGTGCTGAGTAAAGTCTTTTCTCCCGCAGCAGTTTGCATAGAACATTCTAGCGCAATGAATGCTAGTTTGTAGGGAGAACATTTCTTGGTCATGTGAGGTTGATTTCTCTAAGTTCTGCATTCAAAATGAGTGATGTCTTCAGCAATAGGTCCTTACTATCTAGTTATGGTAAATAACCTATTTCTTTGTCATTTTTTTTTTCCAGAAAAGGTCTCACTATATATCCCTGGCTGGCTTAAAACTTACAGAGATCCACCTGCCTCTGCCTCCTGAGTACTGCAACTAAGTGTGTGTTGTAAAAAGGCAGGCTGCAGCCTTGGCGGGTTTGCGCCAAGGTACCCCACATCCGGTGAGGGAGACATGCTATGAAGATGTGGCAGATGGTGGTGTGGCATGGTGGAAAGTTACTCACAACATGCAGATTCAGCATCAACATGGAAAGTTTTATTATGAAAGGAGAGAGGGAGAGAGAGAGAGAGAGAGAGAGAGAGAGAGAGAGAGAGAGAGAGAGAGAGAGAGGAGAAAGAGAGGAAAAGAGAGAAAGCAGAGATGCGTGCAGCTTTGTGGAAAGAGAGGGAGAGAGGAAGAAGAAAGAGAAGGGGAAGAAGTTTTCTCTTAAAGAGGACTTTACTTAAGATGACATGGTTAGGATGCTGGGCAAGTCCCCAAGGAGCAAGTCTGAATGTTAACATTCCCCAACAGTGTGTACCACCATGCCCCGCCCTATTTCTTTGTCTTTTATTTTGATGGTTTGACCATAACATGCAGTCAGGTTCTGTTTATGTCTATACCTGGTCCTAACAGCCTCTTGTATATGAAGATCTAAATCTTTCCCTCGATTATGGATATATTCAGCTGCCATTTCACCGCACAGACTTCTATGTCTACACCTTTTCTCTCCTCCACTGTCCACAAAATGAGGGTATTTGTTCACTGAATGTTTTTTTCACAGATTTTTTAATACTTTCTTCATTCTTTACAGTTTTTCATGTGCTATGATTGTTATGCCCAGATTGCAGGGACCCCCAAAAGACCACCATGAAGACTGAATCCCATATGTAAAAGCAAAGAGCCTTTTATTTCAAGCTCCAGGGCTTAGTCCCTCTGTCTGTCTGATACAGTGGTGAGCAGAGAGCCCTGAGCCCAGGCAGGGTAGGGGTTTTTATCATAGCAGAGGTTGGGGTGAGGGGATTTCCATGGTTTAGGATCCTGATTGGTTGAAAATTATCTAGAGGTATCTGTAAAACAAAAACAGGTGTGTACTAGACTCCGGACATCTGGCCACCTTATCTAATGGTTGGAATGTTTAGGATGTTAGATATTTCCCCATCCCTGGGTGGATCCCTGGGTGGTGTCAGCTTATGGTTTTGCCTGGATCTGGGTGTTGCCTGCCAGTAAACCTGTCACAGAAGCTGTGTCTGGGCCTCCAAGCCTGTCAAGATGTTTGGGGGGCCCTCCACAATGAGATTTCAAAAGTTCTATACATTCTCATATTTGAAGTGTGATCCTGACTAGTCTTAACAATGAAAACCCAGAGTCAGATATTGAAGGTTAAAAACTGGAATATACCTCTAGGAATCCTTAGACTGAATGGTGAGATCCTATTTATACCCGCCTTATATTTGTCTCTACCTCCCAATGCTGGGATTAAAGGCATAAGCCTTCCATGTGCTGGTTCAATCTCGTGTGGCCCAGGGTGGCCTTGAACTCCGGATCTTACTGCTTCCTTCTCCTAAGTGCTGGGATTAAAGGTGCATGCCAGCACTGCCTGGCCTCTATGGTTAACTAGCACCTAGCTCCACTCTCTTATCTCCAAGCAAGTTTTATTTGTCAGAACACAAACAAAAGATCACACAACACATATTCTTTCATTTGCTTCTTTAAACCTGTTTGAGCTTTCAATTATGTTTTTCGTTTGACTTGCTAAACTATTTCTTTAAAAAAAAAATCTCTTTATCTTAGCCTGTTTTCTCACTCACACCTTACATTGTCTTTCTTTCATTCTTTCTTCTTCTTTTTGTTGTTATTTTTGCTTTTATTTTGAGACAGAGTTTCACTGGGTAGCCCTGGCTGTTCTGGAACTCACTCTGTAGACCAGGCTGACCTCAAACTCACGGAGATCCCCGCCTCTACCTCCTGAGAGCAAGGATTAAAGGTGTGCGCCGCCGCCACCACCTCTGGCGACATTGTCTTTCTAATCAGTTAACTGATTATCAGCATTCTTAGAACATCCTGAGATTTTTCTTAAATAACAATCATTTTCTAGAGTCCCAAAGAGGAATATAATTGTGCAAGAATCTTTGGCTACTAGAATATTCCAGATCAGGAAAAAATAACTCCCTTTGGATGGTTCCTCATGGGGTCATTCTGAAAACTTTTTTGAAGCTATGGAAATTTCAGGTTATTTCTCGAAGTGGAATTCAGCCTGGTGAAGAATTTGAAACTTTCCAGTTGCTACAATTGCCAGTATCTCCACCCCTAAACCTGCCCCAGGGAGACTGCAGTAAGGGAGGGATTTTGTGTCTTGTCCTGTCCTGTTGTCAGATCTCTGAATCATACATGGCTCCGTTCTCTCTATTGCTGAGGTCCACCAGAACTTGCCTTGAAATGTAACAATAGACTTTTTACTGTTTCCCTTCAGTTTGGAGGAGAAGGTTTGTGCTCGGCACCTCCAGATAGCCATCTTGAATGTCCTCTTGCTTTCACCTTCCTGTCTCTAGCTGCACTGGAGAAAAAATAGTTTAGTTTTCTTCCTTGATTACTTGTAACTGCTTCCTTTTTCTCTCTTTTTTACAATGAGAAATCTGGCTTCTGGTAGATAAGTAGTGGCCACAGTAAGTAATGTAATTTAGTTTCATATGCCTTTAAAATCTGACATATTTTTTCTTGCCTCAGGATGGAGAGGTTCACAGGCCATTTGGGCCTACCATTTAATGCCTAGTTCTTTCATCTGATCAGGAACCTGCTAAGTTTTTTTTTTTCTATTTTTCATAGCTTTCTGAACACAAAGTGAAGGAAAGAGTTCATTTGTATGCAATACACTGCTTTATGTTGGGCCTGTTACCATAATACTTTTTCATTATAATAAAGACCCTTTCTAAATATCATCAAAATTTACATTTGTATAATGATGAATCTGCTGAAAGTTGTGTGCCACAAGGTCTGATAGCCCAGTTGGGAGCAGTTCCCACAAATTCTTTCCCAATAATATTATTTATAGTAGACATAACCGAAAAATATTCCTTACCCTAACGTTTTGCTCTGCCATTAATATTTCATTATCTTATAAGACAGTAGTAAGGTTTCCCTGAGATGATACATAGATTTGAAAGTGTCCACTCAGACTGTAAAAGCAGAAGCAATGTTGAAAAGCATAGCTTGGCTATTCTAGGCATTGGGTATAATTCTGCTAAGAGATATCACTGTTTTATTGCACCAGGTTTCACTTGAGACATCAGTTGGATTCTGTTAATTGATCTATCTATTACTTTGTTTGCACACAGATATTTTTCCATTTCTATACTTTTTACCGAAACCTTTTCTACTTTGGAAAAAATCGAAGTTTCAGTCACTGTCGCAGGAACAATTAAGTAATTGTCACCCAACCCACTCCTTTGCGTTAAATAATATATATTTGTTACATTGCACAGAGCTAATTGCTGTTCTTTTTAAGTTTTTTAGTGTGATTTACTTCATTTTACTTTATGTACGTGACTGTTTTGCTTGCATGCATACCTGTGTACCACATGTAGGCCTGGTGTCTATGGAGGTCAGAAGAGGGTGTTGAATCTCCTGGAACTGGAGTATGGACAGCTGTGAGCTGCTGTGTGAGTGCTAGGAATCGAATCTGGGTCTTCTGCAAGAAGAACAAATGTTCTTAACAGCTGAGCTGTCTCTCCAACTCCACTATTTGCTATCTTGACCCATAGATAATATAACTAAAAAAATTTAAGGACATAACACCATAGCATACTTTATTAAATGGGAGATGTTTACTATTTTTCATGATAAAAATCAAAGATAATTTTATAACTTTTTCTTTTTCTACTTTCCGGTTACATGTAGAATTATCTATCTTTAGTACGAATAAGTTGCTCTAAATGACAAAGCCTAGCTAGTTTTCCCTTAGAGTTAAATATCTTGTTTAAATAAATTTCTCATTTAACAGAAGAGAAAAAAGAAAAGGAAAACATTATCTGCATACTCACTGAAGTATTTCACCTTAAAGAAGTGCAACATCCTTTCATTTGCAATAAACTGAATTCAACTAGAAGACATTACTTTAAAAGAAATAAGGCAGACACAGAAAAATGAATATGACATGTATTTTCTCATATGTGAGAGCTGAAGACAAGTGATTACTACAGGTTGGGAAGGGTGTGGAGGGTGAAGGTCATAGAGCCTGAGCATGAAAGAAGGTGAATTGAAAAGAATCAATGCATGTTGTATGAGTGTATGGAAACAACATGCTAAATCCCATTAATCAATATAAAATTTTAAAGTAAGACAATGGAAAACAAAAGAGAAACCAAAAAGAATTAAGCCAAAATTTATCTTCATTTTTACATTTCTTGAAATTATAACTGTTTGAAATAAAAAATAACAACTGGCCAGATTATTCCACACACATATTTTTTTCAAAGTTTTTTTTTTTAATTTTAATAAAAAGACAAGAAAAATAAAGCTTTATTTTATCAGTAAAAGAGGAATTACTCATTAAAATGGGACATGTATAGCTAGAGGATATACAAATACAAATAATGAGTAAGAATGAAGAAAGCTTATAGGAAGTTTGGGGCCACATTATAAAAAGTAAATATTTGGGTTTCAAGGGTTCAAGAAGGACCTGGCAATGTCAAAGGGGGGGAGACTCCGAATTTGAGTTACAAGTGTCAATAATTTGATAAATTCACTTATTGGAGTCGATGTCAGGCATTGAGTGCCACAAGTCAGAGGTACTCAATGGGCTCTTGAATTCACATACTCCCAAAGTCAGGTTAATTACCATTTCAGAAACCTCTTAGTCTGTTATAGTGTCTTGATTGACAATAAATAAAGGACCCATCCTTGTGAGGGAAATTTTATGGCCAGAATTTCAAATTGTGTTATAGGGATAAGAAGGGGAGCCACATAAATTGGGGCCACTCAACAATATTTAGCAGTAAGGTTAAAATGGCACATATAAGAGTGAGTACAATGCAGGAGGACAAAGGGTCTTCTGATTTTATGAAGTGTCAACAATCCCCTTCTGTTTTCTGGTCACATTACCCAATAAGTTGTTATCCCTAGTTACAGATCAGGGCCTAGAGAAGACATTACTGGGCCATGAATGTAACAGATTCATTGGTAGCTGTTTCTGGGTAATAATGTCTATTAGGCTGGGATGGAGTGAAGCTGCCATTACAGTTGAGAATTACCTGTCTCTCACTACACTGTGAAAGGGATGCTCGGTATAATGAGCAGAGTTTTCTGCAGTATGGTTTCTTATCAAAGCCACCCTAGACGAGGAATACAGATTTATTTTCACTGATTCATGTGCTCTGGAAAATGACTTGGTTATAGAGTTGGACTACAGAGACCCCTGTAGAGGCGGACCACTTGAAGGAAACAACTATGCCTCTGATGAGCTTGTTTTTAACCTGTTACGTGTGGTGATATTTTATTTGTGCTGAAATGAGCTTTAATAAATAAAGTTTGCCTGGAGATCAGAGGAAATAGCAAGCCATTTTAAGTAAACAAAGAAGTTAGGCAGTGGTAGCACACGCCCTTAACCCTATCACTTAGCAGGCAGAATCTCTGTGTGTTCAAGGCCATACTAGGGAACAGAGCCAAGCGTAGACACACACCTTTAATCTCAGTAGAGGTCTGGAGGACTGTACAGACAGAGAGAAGTGACAGAGCTGTGTAGGAAGAGGAAGTGAAGTAGCTGGGCTAAGAGAACCAAAGAGAGAACAGAACATCAAGGCATATAAGGCATGCACAGACAGGAAGTAACTCACATTTGGAAGCTGCCAATTTGGTGAGGTAAGGTTAGTTGTGACTTTCCCTATTTCCCTGATCTTTCTCTAAGGCTTTCACCTCTATATTTGCTCTATGTTTTTTATTTAATAAGACCATTTAGAAATTCGTCTATAATTATATTATCATAATGTACACTATATTTGGCTCATCAGTCCTCACATGTCCTACAGACATAGATTACATGATCCAGACTAAAAATGCATATTTGTTTCCTAGACAGGTTACTTGAGCATACATTTTATAACAGTCCTTGATTTGAAGCCATACACCAATGGACCTAATTCTCAGGCATATTACAGCCTCTTGGGGATCCACATCACCTTCAAGCAGCATATTTGGTTCAACATCTTTGTAAACAAAGATGAGGCATACCCAGCTATTTGGCAGATATAAGTTAACTCCAGCCTGGACAACATATCTTAGATGAGCTATCTGTGGTCTCAACATGGCAATTTCCTAATAATTTTTGCTGTTGTTTGACAGTTTTATATGTTTAGATAATAAAGTTTAGTTATTTTCACTCTCCTCTCTCGTCTTCCTCTGTCTCTCATTGGACCCTTTCTTTCCCTATTTTCCTATCTTCTTTTTATGTATGACCCACTGAGTTTAATTAGTTTCTTGCCTGACCATTGGTAGATTTATTGGAGCAAAGGCAACTTATCAGTGGTTGTACCCCTGAAGAAAATTACTTGTCTTACCCTGACAACTGTTTACTACCAACAGTCCCTGAAGAATGGATTGGTTTCCTTCTCCATTTATGAGGAAATTTTGACAGGCCTGATATTAATCATCATTTGAAGTTTCTAGTACATTTTCCATAAGGTGGCCCTGTTGCTTTGCCCATAGGGTAGGTATGTGTATTATAGGAGTTATTTTTATTGACTCCCAAGAAGATACAAATCACATTTTATTCTACTGCCATTTAGACTAATAGCATACTACCCACATCATAGCTGATGAAGAGATATACTTCAAATGTCAAGATATGAGCATCGTCAGTGATATGACATGGAAAAGAAAGAAATGAAGATCAGTCTTTTCTGGTTTTCTACTAAGTAACATATTTAACTTCCATATTGTCTAATTCATTTATATGCTTCACCAAAATATCATGAAGTGTGTCTCACAGATGATCCTGAATCCAATCAAAATTAATCATAGCAGAAAGCACAATTGAAACATTTAAGAAAGGTGGTGTGGAGCCTGATGTTGGGATATTTGAGAAATTCTCTTACCTTATACTTGCTCCTGCTTTACAGAGCTTTTAATTTCACCCAAAATTCCTGCCCCTAGAAAGTGTTTCTAGTTGGTTAGTACCAATTTTGGACAATGCCTCCAAAAATTCTTAGTACTGTGTGGACACATTTGATGTACTATTCCTTTCACAAAAAAGTCTTTACTTGCCTTCTTCTAGTATAGCATGCACATTGAAACAGTGTAAGATATTTCTAAATATTCAAATCATTCTCTATTGATGAGCATGCTGCACTTTGCTAATTATGTTGAGGACTATAAAACAAGGTAGATTCTGATTAACTTAGCATAATTTTGAAACAGCATCACCAATTCTCTGACCATGCACAGTGTGAAGACTTCTCTTGCAAGAGAAATTTTTGTAGGTGATCATTTCCTGACCTTTGATGAAATCTTTAATGACATTACTTCAACTTCAGAAACCCAATAGGTAAGCATCAATTTCTTCACTGTGCTGCCTGGTTTTTATTCAAACATGAAACAGGTTAGGGTCATATGAGAAGACGGAGGCTCAATTGAGAAAATGTCTCCTTAAAAATGACTTGTAAGGTTGGGGATTTATCTCAGTGGTAGAGCATTTGCCTAGCAAGCACAAGGCCCCTGGGTTTGATCCTCAGCTTTAAAAAAATGGGGCATTTTCTTGCTTGATGATAGATGTGGAAGGACCTAACCCAAGGCAGGTAGTCTTGAGTTATATAAGAAAGCAGATTGAGCAATTGTCTTAGTTAGGGTTTACTATTGCTGTGAAGAAATACCATGACCACGGCAACTCTTATAAATGAAAACACTTGAGGTTGCTCACTTATAGTTTCAGAGGTTCTGTCTATTATGATCATCAAGAGGAGAATGGTGGTATGCAGGCAGACATGGTTCCGGAACTGAGAGTCCTACATCTTGACTCACAGGCAACAGGAAGAGGCAACTGACTGTCACTCTGAGGGAAGTTTGAGAAAAAGAAACCTCAAAGCCCGCCCCCACAGTGACATACTTCCTCCAACAAGGCCACACCTCCTAATAGTGCCACTCCCTTTGAGGGCCATTTTCTTTCAAAATATACACAGCAATCCTCAAGAAGCAAGCCAGTAAAGAACATCCCTCCATGGCTTCTGCATCAGCTCCTGCCTCTAGATTCCTGCCCTGATTTCCTCAGTGATAGACTGTGTGACATGAGGCATGTGAGATGAAATAAGTCATTTCCTCCTGGAGTTGCTTTTGTCACAGCAATAGGAACCCTAGCTAAGATATTTGGCTCATGTGTTATTCAATAATTCAATAGTGTTTGAATCCTGCTGGCCTACTAAGGAAGAGTCTTTATTATAATCTCTAACATCTTGTCATGTACTGTGTAAATAAAATGGGTACAATATGAAGCTCTTAAAAGCTTACAAGCCTGTTAGTTTTCTAACATAAATGTAGATAGCTCTAGAATGTCTTTCCTTGGCTTGACACTGGTTAGTTAATGTTCAGAGTCACATTTAGTCTTCCAGGAAAGGCTGATCCTTGTTATTTATTAAGTGGCACTATTTACCAAGGTACAAAAAAACCCACTAAAAGAGTTTATGAAGGGAAAGGAATAGAAGGGGGTACTTCAGCCTATGGAAAGATCATGCAGAAAGAGAGAGGAGGGGTAAGTGGAACCTGCTTTTATAGATTCCCCACCCCACCCTGCACTTGCGGCATATGGGCTTACTAGCTACAACACGCATGCACTTAGATTATGTGATCACACTGCATGCAAGTTATGTGATCACACAGTACACGAATTATATAAGATGTAAGACCCTGGGATGACTAAGCATCTTGCTAGCACATAGGCAGTCATGGGGGTGTGACTAGGAATTCTAACAATCCTCCTATGGCCTAAAATTATTTTCTACATCTTCAAGTGCCTTTCAAAAACCTGGTTCTTAAGAATCCATGATGAAGAGAGCTAAATATTTTTATTCAGGCCTTGAGAAATCAAGGAATAAGGTTGAATAGTTCAGTCTTAAGCCAAACTCATACTCCAAATTTTCAGATCTATCATAGGCAATTGTAAATTCTTTGTTTGGAAGGCTTCATTAGTAAAGTTGCCTCTTCCAAGACAGATTTTTGCACAGCCAGTACATTACAGTCTCAGTAGAAGCTATAGTGGAGGTCTCTAGACTCCTCATATGTGGGACATACTCTTAATGAATACCTGCATTCCATTTAGAGGCCTCCTTAATGGTGGGTGCTGGGTGGAGCTCAGCCAAGGCTTTATCACATGCCTGTGCTCCTGATCACCTTATCAGGGGTTACACTACTCTGGAACTTTAACTTTTGTGTAATGTTTAGCTAAAGCTTGGGTAAATCCAAACGTTCTCTGGATCAATACTTGTCTACTCCAAGTCTTTCCCCTTCAACCTGCCTGCAACTTCATGAGTCCAAACATAGTAGAATTAAGGTATCCTTTTGTCCAGGGATTATTTCCCATTTATACTGATCATATCTGTGTTTCATACTAGTTTTGCTCCTTGGCAATAAATGGAACAGTAGGAAAATTAATAACTTATTTTTATGAGTTTCAATTATATTATCAAGGAAAGTGAGTAATATGCATAAGACTCCGAGGTCAGTATAAAATGTATCACATACATTATGGCTTAAACTCTCAGAAATATGGGCTCAGTATATAGCTCAGTGGGTAGAACACTTTCCAAGAATGTGTGAGCTTTCCCAAACTGCCTGCCCAGTTTATATCATTTATTTTATTCACTTCCTCTGCCATTTAGGGAACTGGGGCACTGATCTATCTGGCTTCTTCAAACTGTGTAGAATTGTCAGGTGTGGCAGTTATGCTAACTCCTCATTGAGACTACCTAGGGAATGCCAAAAGTGTACCAAGAGCTCCATCACTAAGTTTTTGTTTTGAAGTGTTTGGGTTTTACCCAAGCGTTAGCAAAACATTACACAAAAGTTAAAAGTTTCAGAGTAGTGTAACTAACCTTCTGGGTGTTCAGTAACCATACCTGGCCTATACAAATGTAGATAGAGGGATTAAACTAGGTCTCAAGAGACTGAAGGGCATCTATCAAATGGCTGTATAGTTCTGGCAACTCACCTGTGCTCTTGTTTAGGGAGTCATGGAGACCATACAGGGGGCTCTAACCAGTGTACATTCTTCAGAGAGTCAACACAGAAGGAACTGCCTTTAATGCTTTCAAATAAAGCCACAAGTCAAGCAAAGCGTTCAATTAATCCCCACTCCCCCCCCCCCCCCCCCGCAAAAAAAAAAAAAAAAAAAAAAAAACTAATAGGAGCTAGGGGCTCCTCCCAAGTCCAAGTGATTCCTGAGATCAGGATCCTCAACTTATCTTGATAGAAAAAAAAGTTAATTTTGGCCATCTGTATGGTCTTAAACACCCAACAGAAAAGTATAACTAAAGATTAAAATGACTGATATTTTTTAAAACAAATCAGGGGCTCACACTTAATTCCAAATGAGATGTTTTTCAGACTATTCCTCACTAGTATTTTCTTCTTAATAATAAAAATGTTGTCCAGATATAGGACATTACAACTTTGGCTCAACACTTTTAACACTGTAGCACCTACAACCCCAGGAGACAAGCCCACTAGTGTTTTAACCAAGAAAAAAAAAAAGCAACAAATTATTACTAAATATCTTCTCTCTCCCTCTCTAGATGCCATCTGAGAGGGACCTCATACTGTGAATCTAGCCACTCCAACAGCTATCAAAGTGCCTGCAAAGTAAATGCTGGGTTCATCACTCTCAATTCCAGCCTTGTTGACTAAGGGCAGGGTAGGGAGGCAACAAGAAAAAGCCCAATGAATAGATGCTCCTGTGAGACTATCAAGAAACATACATATGCCTTTAATCCCAGCACTCAGGAGGCAGAGCCAGGAGGATCTCTGTGAGTTGAGGCCAGCCTGGTTTCCAAAGCGAGTTCCAGGAAAGACGCAAAGCTACAGAGAAATCCTGTCTCGAAAAACAAAACAAAACAAAACAAAACAAAAAAGAAAAAGAAAAAGAAAACATACATACAAGAAACATTCTACAGACTGAGCAGGTTATACTTAGTAACAATAAACATATATGCACACAATAACAATTAGTGACTAGAAAGTACATGCATCTGAAGGAGAGCTGAGAGGGTTGTATGGGAGGGTTTGGAGGGAAGAAAGGGAATAGAGAAATGTTGTAGTTATATTACAATCTCAAATATAAAATTTTAAAAAGTATATAAAAAAGGAGAGATTCTGATGGACTTCAATTTGGATGTTTTCAAATGTCCTTTGTTCTGACTTCTGATCTCTGCTTAGGTCTTACAATGTTGAGTTATTTTATTAATCCCTGCTGGCTCCTAGCAGGTTGGAATCATTTCCTCTGCTCAAAGGGCTCCAATTTCTCTTTTCCTTGACATTTTATTTTAATAAGGGAGAAATTTAAAGGAAAGGGGGGGGTCCTGAGAAACAAGAAAAAAAATTAAAACTAAAAGGATAAATTTGGGCTTTATTTTGTTTGTTTATTTTGAGACAAGGTCTCTTTCTGTAACCTGGGGTGCCTTGGAACTCACTATAAGGTTCATGGTGGCCCTGAACACTCTGTGATACTCTGCCTCGGCCAGAAAGTCATGTGCTATTGTACTGTCTCAATTCCATTGATTTTTAAATCTCAGAACAGACATCATGGATTCAATGCTCTCTCTGTCTTTCAAAATCATCAGGGTGTCTGTCAGTCCATTTCCTGGGTGGCATCCCTGTCAACTGTGTCATGGAGAAACTGTCCTGTCTTCTGGAACAAAAGAAATGACCTTACTATCAAGAACCAAAGAAGTAACGCTTCTCCAGCACTCAACCTTGTGCACATGCATATGAGGGGCTCTGGTGGTGGTACTAGAACCCTCATTTTATTAATTTATTTCAGTGTCTTTTCAGACCCTCAATTTTGTCTTTTCAGAATGCTAAAGCTGATTAGGTTCCTGCTTTGAGGACTGCCGAGAGAACCAGCTCTCTGCATATCAGAGAAACTAGAGAAGAGGTGTGGAGTCAGGAAAATACTACTACTACTACTACTGCACACACACACACACACACACACACACACACATACACACACACACACACATTCACACACAGGGACTATCTGAAGGGCAAAGCTTAATTCTTAATTTTATTTTTCTCATTCTGTTGCCTGTTCTATGTTCGCGCCCTGTTCTGTTCTTCTACCCTGTTGTTTTTCTTCTTTCCTGCTGTTCTCTTTTTTCCATCTTATTTTTCTCTTATCCCTTTTATACCTCCTAAGACAAAAATTTCTATGCAAGAAAAGGCTCCCTCACAAACACAAGTTACATATTTTCCAAGAACAAATGAAAATCTTTGCACAGGAGGAAATCACATTAAGATCACAAGTTACTGATACGCCATGCTTTGTTGATTCCAATGGAGGCCTTACCCTTTCTGAGGAGTAGATGGGGGTGGGGTAGAAAGGAGGGGGAGGAGGGAACAGGAGGAAATAAGGGAGGAGAACCTGTGGTTGGTATGTAAAATAAACTTAAAAATTAATAATTAAAATAAGTAAATAAATGAATAAATGAAAAGAAAAAAGATCAAAAGTTACATATTTTTTTAGAAGCCCACAAGTAAACATACAGCAGGGATAGTATAGCAGCAAGCAGGAGGAAGCATAGCAGAAGCAACCCCCCACTCCCTGGGAGGAGCTTTGCCTCTCCTTGGTTTAACTTTGCTGTTCAGTGAATTCAACTCCGTAAGTTCCATTGCAGACTACTGCTCTCTGACATGGCCGCTGACACAGGAAATCTGACAGCCTACCTCCATTTGATCTTTTCTCTGTTCTCTTCTTTTTAATTCAGCAGCCTTTCTAGTGCTAGTGCTGGATATACTAGCCACATTCTATGATGATCTGCCTTTATTAGCAGCAAATTATAAAGAGAATATTCCTATTGTGACTCAGGGATTGATCAATTGCCTTGGTTCTTTAGCAAAGCAACATATTGTGATGGGAGCATCTGGTGGAGTAAGCCACTCATCTGATGGACAGAAGACATCTCACAGTTCCCCTTGACTGCCTGACTCTAGAGAGCATAGACCTTTCATTTTGTCTCACCCTTAAGGTTTGCACTGTTTTCCAATAGTGCCAATCTTAGGCCAAAGTCTTTTGTTGTTTTCAATCATTTGGAGACTTGGAGGATATTCCAGATCCAAACTCTAACTTTCTGCCTCAACTCCCAAGGAGTCCATGTCATTATGCAAAACGCATTAATTCAGTCCTCAGATGTCACTAAAGGCTCAAAGTCTCCTCTGAGACTCCAGTCAAACTCAGCTGTGAGCTCCTTTAGGAAATAACAATAATCACAAACCAACAAGTTATATGTTTCAAAAATAAAAGGCAGAGTATCTGGGCAGATGGTCCTGAGTTGTGTAAGAAAGCAGGCAGCAGCAGTTTGAAAATAGCCCCCCAAAGGAGTGGCACTATTAGGAGGTGTGGCTTTGTTGGAGTAGGTGTGGTCTTATTGGAGGAAATTTGTCACTGTAGAGGTGGGCTTTGAGGTCTCATATATGCTCAAGATACCATCCATTGTCTTAAACCACTTCCTGTTGCCTGCACACTCTCAGCTACCTCTCCAGTAACATGTCTACCTGCACACCACCAAACTCCCAAAGGCCATGCTCCCTGCCATGATAATAATGAGTTAAACCTCTGAAACTGTAAGTAAATGTTTTTCTTAACCTTTATAAGAGTTGCTGTGGTCATGGTGTCTCTTCACAGCAATACAAACCTTAACTAAGACACAGGCTGAGCAAGCTATGAGGAATAACATACCATAAGACCTGATAACCTTCCACTATGCTAAATCTCTTAATGTTTCCCCTAGTATCATACTGAGGACTGAATCTTTATGATATAGGGCTTTAGAGAATATCTAAGATTCAAACTATGGCACATTTCTCATTATTGTAGTAATTGTGTTTTTTGAAATTTGTCCAACCACATCTGTGGTATACTTGATAGAATATGCTTTTTTATACAATATGGATATTCTAGATATTCATGTTTGTATCCCTTTTATTTAACAACAATCTTTTTCAACATATCTCTTTTTTTCCTATTTTGCTATCTGCAGTAAGAAAAATAAGGGTGGTATGTTCAGTATTTTGCTTAGAAATTCCCTCAGATAATGGAGAGGGGGTGATTATGATCAAAGCATATTACATTCATGTAAAAAAGTCACAATGAACCCCTTTATTATGACTAATTAATAAACAGTAACAATGTTAAAAAGAGGAATTTTCTCAAATACATACCAAAGTTCTTCCCTTATAAGTTTTGTTTTGTATTCAACAGAACAGAGTTCAGCTAAGTTGTCTATCATTTTGTAGCAAGGACCATTTTCTACAGTTTCCAATAGCATGTTCCTCATTTTTGTGTGATACTGCATAAAAATCACTTTTAATCTGCATATTTAAATTGCTGTCTTTACAAAGACCTATAGATTTGTTCTACCAAGAATTTCAAAAATCCTTCTGACGTTTTTCACATTCCAAAGCTTCAAATCTTAGTGTATATCCTAGTACCAAAACATTTATTAATTCTAAGATATTCCATAATATTCACTTTTTATGATTTCATTATTACCATGATTCAGCCACAGGGTTATAAAAAGAAAATTATAGGCCTATATATTTAATGGCCATAGATGGAAATACTAGTATATATTAGAAAACGTAATTCAGCAGCACTTTTTAAAAGACGATGAACAGTGATCAAGAGGGATTTATATGAGAGCTGCAAAGAGGGTTCCATATGCATAATTGTTTAAGCGTAAAAGAATAAAGTACAAAATAATATGATCATATAACATTAAAATTATGATACAATTTAACATAGTTTCAAGATCAAAAGTCTCACAAAATGTGTAGTAGAAAGAAGTGCCACAATATAATAAAGGCAAATGGAGCTATCTTCAACACACTGGAAGCCACATATGAGAAAACTACAGCTAAAAACATACTCAACCAGCACAAATTGAAAGCATTTCCTCTAAGATACAGAACAGGGCAAAGCTATCCACTTCTGCCACATCTCTTCAATACAGTATTGAAGGTCCTGACTGAAACAATTAGGCAGAAGAAAGATATAGAAAGCATCCTAATGATAAATGATGAAGTCAAACTCTGACTCTTTGCTGACAGCATGATCTTATATAGAAAACTTTTAGGATTTCATCAAAACAGCTAGAACTAATAAATACAGTAAAGCAGCAGATATAAACTCAACAGTCAAAAATGAGTACTATTTCTATACTATATAACAGCAAAATTTCTGAAAAATAGCAAGACAACAATCTCATCTGTAAAAGTTTCACAAGTATTTAGAATACACATAACCATAAAGATGAAATATTTATGCATTGAAAACTATACAAAATGTTCATAAATTAAGTTGAAGGAAACAAAGATACTGTTAAAATATACATATTTTCCAATGCAAGTTATTGTAATCACTATCAACATATCAATGTTATTTTTTTATAGACCAAGGAAAAAGTTCCAGAAAACCACAAATATGCTGAATATCAAAAAAAAAAGTCATGAGCAAAAACAACAAAGCTGAAGCATCAATCACACTACCATATTTTAAGCTGTAGCACAAGGCAATAGTAATTAAACAGTGCGACAGCAGCATGTAAAATGACTCATCAACAAATGGATCAGAAAAAAAGAGCATATGTAGCTAAGTAATTTTAGCAAAGGTGCCAAAAATGCAAAACAAGAAGACTGCTTGTCCATATGCACAATGAAACTGGACCATTATCTAACACCATATACTAAAATAAATTCCACATGGATTAAAGATAAACTTAAAACCTGAAACTATAAAACTACTAGAAGAAAACATTTAGAAAATTACATGGTATTTGTCTGAGCAATGATTTTCTTAGGTTCTACTCTCAATAATTAAAAAAAAATGCAAATATAATCACATTAACTAAAACTGCTTCTGCACAGCAAAATAAACTAAAAAATCAAGAGAGTTAAGGGAAAACCCATAAATTAATAAAAAAATTGTAATACACCTGATAATTGGTTAATATTCAAAATATATCACGAACTCAACTTTTTTCTTTTTTTATTTATTTTATTAAATTTTCTATTCCTTTTACATACCAACCACAGATCCCCCTCTCCTCTCTCCTCCCACCCCCTAGGCTTCCCCCCAACCCACCTTCTATTTCTATCTCCTCCAAGGCAAGGCTTCCCATGGGGAGTCAGCAGAGCCTGGTACATTCAGTTGAGGCAGTTCCAAGCCCCTCCTCCCTGCACCAAGGCTGCACCAGGTGTCCCACCATAGGCACTGGGTTCATGCACCAGGGATGGGTCCTAATCCTACTGCCTAGGGGCCCCCTAAACAATTCAAGCTAAACAACTGTCTCGCCTATCCAGAGGGCCTAGTCCAGTCCCATGGAGGGTCCTCAGCTATTGGTCCACAGTTCATGTGTTTCCAATAGTTTGGCTGGCCATCTCTGTATGTTTCAGGAACTCAACTTTATAGAAAGATATCAAATGAACCAATTAAAAAGTGGGCAAAGGATACAAATAGACATTTCTCCCAAGAAGACACAGAAACGACCAACAAATATTTGGAAAAAATGTCCACTATTATTAATCAATAGAGAAATACAAATATAAAAGGAAGTATAATTTCCTGTGTTTTAGAAAACAAAATCAGAAACCATAATACATAAGCAAAAGATCAATATGGTAAAAAAAAAAAAATGCCTAAAGAACTATAAGACAACAAAGATCTCCAAAAATACTATTGAGTTTGTTTTGGGTTGGCCATCTATTTGCTGGGCATGGGGCCTGCCCTAAAGTGTGGTTTGTATACCATTGGGAAAAATCAAAAACAAAAAAACAGTTTTTCCTTTGAGAGTGGCTGACACTTGGAGATAGCTTTTGGGTTAAGGATGGGGCTTGTGTCCTCTTCCCCTCTCAGTTCTGGGACCCCATCTGTCTTGGACAGGTGCAGGTCCTGTGCATGCTGCCACAGTCTCTGTGAGTTTGTATGTGCATCATTTCTGTTGTGTTGGGAAGGCATTGTTTCCTTGGTGTCTTCTATCCCCATAGACTCTATGGGGTGGGTGGGTGATTTGATGCAGACATCCTATTTAGGACTGAGTGTTCCAAGGCCTTTCACTCTTAGAACTCAGTTGTAGGCCTCTGTATTAGTTCTCATCTCCTACAGGAGGAAACTTCTCTGCTGATGGATGAGTGTGATACTGATCTATGGGTATACCAGAATATCATTAGGAGTCATTTTTTTGCTATGTTCCTTTAGAAGAATAATAGTATTTGTTTTTCTCCTGGGTGCATAGCCTATCTCAGGTTCTTGGCCATCTAAGCAATGTTGGGCATGGGTTCCATTTCATGCAGTGAGACTTAAATCCAGTTATATAGCAGTTGGTTACTTCTGCACTGTACAAACTACATACCATGCAGGCAGGTCACTATTGTAGATCACAGGGCTGTTTGCTGGGTTAGTGTTTACCTTTCTTCTCTGGTAACATGCAGAGTACCTTCCAGTGCAATGAACACTGGCAATGAAAAATAGGCATGAAGGCTCTAGAGAGGCACCAACATGATTTCTACATGTTCAGTGAGTTATATAGATGTAGTAGTCTTCAGCAACAGGGACATTGGAGGATTAAATGGAGATGGGGTGGTAGAGGTGGGTAAGGAGGGAATATGGGGAGTGATAGCTAATACTATTGGCCATTTTAAGGATCATATGGAAACTTACTACAGTAGAAGCATCTTAAAATATCTACACATATGAAAGAAATCTAAATGGAATCACCGAATAATGGGGGAAACCAAGCCCCAACAATACATCTCTAGCCACCAAGTGAAACCTATAGTGCCAGAAATGAGTTATATCTAATTGGGTTGTTGGACAAAGGAGCCCCATGGAAACCCCCAACAACTCAGGTGGACCACTTGAAGGGGAAAGAAGTATTTAGATCTCATAAAGGATATTTCTGAGGAAGTACTGCTAATATCACATTTAATGAAAAAAATTGACTACTTCCTCCTTAAGGTCAAAAAGAAAACAAATATGTCTGTTCTTGCCATTTCAATATTGTACTAGTAGAACAAATGGTGTGATAAATGGGTAGTCAAATGCAAAAACAATGAAGTTAGAATCTTACCTCCCCAGTATGTGACAATGAACTCAAAATGTATTAGAGACTTAAATGTAAGGGTTTGAGACAAAACTCTTTTTAAACAGGTAAGCGTACTGCAAATTCTAATTGGTCTTAATAATAAAAACCCGGAGTCAGATATCAGAGTAAATGCTGAAAGATCAGAGAAGTAAATCCTCAGACTGAAGGGAGCCTCAAGATTCTGTCTCCACCTGCCCTTATATTCCTGTCTCCACCTCCCTAGTGCTGGGATCAAAGGTGTGTACCATCACTGCCTGGCTTCTATGGTTAACTCTATGGCTAGGTCTGTCCTCTGATCCTCAGGTAAGCTCTATTTTTTTTTAGAACACAAACAAAATTCACCATAGGTAAGTGTAAACTTCCTTCATCCTGGATTGGCAATGTATATTCAGATATAACAGCAATAAAGTAAAGAACAAATGAGACACTGTATTTATTGTATTTTGTCAAAATGAAACTTTTATGTTTCAAAACACACTATTAAGAAAGTAAAAGGACAAAGCCACAATAAGATAAAATATTTCTGATGAGATGTTTATATTTACAAATTTTACAACTCAATAAAAGACAACCTAATAAAAATAGAGAAATTATCTGAATATATATTTATCTAAAAAATAGCCAATAAAGTGCTTGAAAAAGTGCTTGACATCACAAGGAAATGCAAGTCAAAACACAATGAGATCATACATCACAAACACTAGAATGGCAATGATGAAAAATCAAACAAAAATTGTTGAGGGTACTTTTATCTACTATTTGTGAATATAAAATCTTGGCCGGGCAGTGTTGGCGCATGCCTGTAATCCCAGCACTTGGGAGGCAGAGGCAGGCGGATCTCTATGAGTTCAAGGCCAGCCTGGTCTACAGAGCTAGTCCAGGACAGGCTCCAAAGCTACAGAGAAACCCTGTCTCGAAAAACCAAAAAAATAAATAAATAAAAAATAAAAATAAAATCTTACAACCATTTGGAAACCACTAGTAATTCCTCACATAATTAAGCATACAACTACCATATGGCCAAACAATCCTTCCCTTAATATAAATCTAAGAGAGATTAAAAACATATCTAAACAAAACAAACACAAAATGTACACAAATATATGCATCAGCTTTATTCATAATAACTCTATATAGAACAGTACAAATATGCATCAAAAGGTAGATGAGTAAAAATATAGTTTGTCTGCTGCATTAGTCATATTTCCATTACTATAATACAAATCAACTTAAAAAGAATATATAGTTTTGGAGGTTTCAACACACAACAAATTGGCTCCACTGCTTTGTCCTCATGATGGCACAATACATCATTGTGTGTGCTCATTGTGGTGGATGTCAATTTGTCCCATAGCTAGGCATGAAGTGAAGAAAAGGCAGGTTCCGGATTCATACTATCTCCTTTGAGTGCATATACCCAATGACACAAGCTCTTACTTGGTCTCCTCTCTTAAGGATAGATTTCAGATTGAGGGATTAGGGAATATTATGCCAAGGGACATAAACCAGATACAGAAAGGGGGAAAAGGCCAAAAGATAGGGTCCAACTGCTGAGAAGGAAACTGAATAAGATCCCCTATCTTAGTTAGGGTATCTAGTGCTTTGAAGAGACAACATGACCATTGTCTGTCCTATCACAGCAATACCCAAGTCCCTAGTACCAACTTCTGTATTACTTAGGGTTTCTATTGCTGTGAAGAGACACCATGACAACAGCACCTCTTATAAAGGAAACATTTTATTGAGGTGGCAGCTTACAGTTCAGAGGTTTAGTCCATCATCATCATGGAGGAAAATGTGGTGGCATGCAGATAGGCATGGCCCTGGAGATGGAGCTGAGAGTTTTACATTAGGATCGGCACACAGCAGAAAGAGAATGCCACTGGGACAGAACTAGACCCTCTGCATACAGGAGACAGTTGTGTGGCTTGGTCAGTTTGAGAGTCCCCTGGCATGAGCTGGCTTTCTGGATCCCATCGCCTGTGGTGGGACACCTTGCTCACCCTTGATGCAGGGGGGAGGGGCTGGGTCCTGCCTCAACTGAATGTACTAGGCTTTGCTGTCTCACCATGGGAGGACTTAGAGGAGGGGATGGGGGTGGGTCTGAAAGGAAGGGGAAGGAGTAGGAGGAGGGATGAGAGGGGTATCTGTGGTTGGTATGTAAAATGAATAATTTTTTTTTAATTAAAAAAAAGCAGAATGAGAATGCCACACTGGGCTTGACTTGAACATCTGAAACCTCAAAGCCCGACCCCTGTGACACACCTCCTCCACCAATGCCACACCTACTCCTTCAAGGCCACATCTCCTAATAGTAACATTTTGGGGCCATTTTCTTTCAAACCACCAAATCCCTCTCCCTGGCCCTCACAGGCTTGTAGCCAATCATAATGGAGAAATGCATTAAGCCCAACTTCAAAAGCCCCCATAGTCTATAACAATCCAAACTTGTTTAAAAGTCATAAATTTGCTGGGCGGTGGTGGCACACGCCTTTAATCCCAGCACTCGGGAGGCAGAGGCAGGCGGATCTTTGTGAGTTCGAGGCCAGCCTGGTCTACCGAGCAAGATCCAGAAAAGGTGCAAAGCTACACAGAGAAACCCTGTCTCAAAAAAACCAAAAAAAAAAAAAAAAAAGTCATAAGTTCAAAGTCTCTTCTGAGATTCATGCAATCTCTTAACTGTATAGTGAGGAAATACTACTGGACCAGAGCAAGACTGAAAACTAGCTGGGCAAACTTCAAACTCTGCAGCTCCAAGTCGGATGTCAGAGCGCTCTCTTGATCTCCAACTCCTTACAGCTTTGTTGACTGCAACAAACTTCTTTCTTTTGGGCTAGTTTTATCCTTAACTCTAAAGCCAGAACCACATGGCCAAAGCTGAAAAGTTCTTCTTGCTGTGGCTGGAATGTGGCCCCCTCATTCAATTACATCTTCACCATCTTAAAGTGTTCAACTTTTTTTCTAATCCATAGTCCCAAAGTCCATATTCCTTCAAACAAAAATATTGTCTGTCCTGACATGTGACTGGAAAGCATGGTGGTATGCATGCAGACATGGTGCTGGAGAAGGAGTTCTCTATCTGGATTAGCAGGTAGCAGGGAGAGCCTGAAACACTAGGCCTGGTTTGAGCATTTACAACCTCAAAGCCTGCCCCCAGTGGCATACTTCCTTCAACAAAGCCACACCTACTCCAACAAAGCCACACCTACTCCAACAAAGCCACACCTACTCCAACAAGGCCACACCTCCTAATAATGCCACTCCCTATGGGGGTCATTTTTATTAAAACCACCACAGTTAGGACTGCAAGGATAATCATCTCAGATATGAGCTTTAGCTGTGTGTGACCTTAGAGAAAGTACGGCATAACTGCTGATTGCTGTCTATAAAGACAGAATGGACATTCTCTTACATTGCCATTGACCTCTTTAAAAAAATCAGTAGGAGGACTGGAGAGATGGCTCAGTGGTTAAGAGCACTGACTGCTCTTCCAGAGGTCCTGAGTTCAATTCCCAGTAGCTAAATGGTGGTTCACAGCTATCTATAATGAGATCTGGTGCCCTCTTCTGGCCTGCAGTCATACATGCTGTATACGCAATAAATAAGTCTTTTTAAAAAATCAATAGTAGGTTAATATCCTCTTATACTTTAAAAGTTGAATCAAAATTATTGCTCTTCTTTTACCATTTAGTCGTTTTTGTATTGACTTAAAACCAGCTGTGCTATTAAAATAAATATCTTCTGTTTCAGATACCATGAGTACTTATTAAATATTCATATTATTTATAGGGAATTGAATCTGTTTATTAGCTTTTTGTTGTTTGATTTTGCTATATTTTTAGTTTTAATTAATCAAATATCAATTCAAGAACAGATTTGATGATGTACAATTTTATAAAAATATTAAACTATTACTTCTGTATTTGTTAAAGACACCTAGTCTTAATTCACAGATTATAAATTGGTTCTTTTTCTCCTCAGAACTTAAGATATTCCACGAAGATTTACATTCTGATAAATAAATTTCATTACCAGTAATTGAGGAACTATTTTCCAAAAACTCAGAAATTGAGAGAAAGCTACAGATCACTGCAAAATAAAATTTTACACATCAAAAATGATAACACAATTGAATAAGCAAAATCATACATTAAATAAAAAAGAAAAACTAATTTACAAATACGAATGTCCTTAGAAATGTCCTTAGAAAGCACTACTAGGAAAAAAGAAAATGAAATAATTTTAATATTTTGCTGTGAGGACTAGGAAATGAAAGATAGAATTGAAATAATGCCCTTCTTGTCAGTTTCAAGAAATTTACTTAGTGCTCTAGCTATAATAATGATTATTTTTCCATAGAGTAAAGTGGAAAAGAGGGGGGAAACGAAGAAAGAAAATCCCACCCAAATAAAAGATGGGGAAAGGTCAGTTAGTAAAAATTAGGTAGAGACTAGATCAAAACCGCAGCCTATGGGCTAGCGCATATCTCCCTTCAAAGTTTCTCCAATGAAAAGGAAGGCAAATTCGTCTATACAGAATAACTATATGAGGACGATAGCGAAGAGAAAAAGCAAACTGCTGAAAGATGGAAAGGGTCACTGAAAGGATTGAAATTGAGGAAGGAACCAAGAGAGGGTTCTGGGCTAGGTTGACGTGGAGGCAGAACTAATTGATCACCCTAAGAATCACTTAGGAACAGAAGTTTAAAACAGTGGGTGGGGGTATACAGCAGGAAGCTGATCTCCGGGAAAGGGGAGGGGACTAAGACTGCAGCAGCAGTTGGTGGAATCCCAAGGTGGCAGGGCAGCCTCCTCGAGGAGAGGAAGGCGGAGGGACTCACGAGCCCACCAACCGCCGGACACCCCCAGCGCCTGCCCCACCACCCTTCCGGACAGCGCTAGTGCGCAGGCCGGCGGGAACACTACTTAGGCTGGGCACATTCTTCGCGGGCTTTGAACGAAGGCAGCCGCAGGATGTCCGATCTCCGCGCTCGGAGCCCAGGACCCGGGAGACAGGACAGCAGGCGAAACCAGCTCCGAGGTAGGCGCCCAGTAGGAGCAGTGGGGGAGGGGACAGAACCCGCAAGAGAAAGAGTAGCGGTGGGAACCCGGCGCGAAAGGGGAGGAGGTCCGCCGCGGGCTGCAGGGACAGGCGGGATTAGGAGCCCAGACAGAATCCGGAATGAGCGCCTAGAAGCCTGGAGGTGAGTACCTGGAAGCGGCAGGGTACACAGCGGGGGCTGTAGCCGCAGGCGGAGACCCTCAGGGCATTGGCACTTAGGTGAAGGACGCAGTGGAGGGAGGTGAGGCGCTTCCCCGCGCTTCTCCGCTCCGCTTTCTAAAAGATTTGCGCCGGTCCCCACCGGGGATTGGGGGCTGGAGTGGGGCAGGGAGAGGGGAGCATGTCCACGCAGGGCGCGGGGAGCTTGTCCGCGCGGGGAGCTTGTCCGCGAGGGGCGCGGGGCGCAGGAAACTTGAACGCGAAGGGCGCGGGGCGCAGGAAACTTGAACGCGCTGGGCACGGGGAGCTTTCCGAGTGGGGCGCAGGGGGTGGGAGCTAGTCCGGGCACGGGGCAGAGAGCTTGTTCCGCGGGGCGCGGGAAGCTCCTCCCCGAGGGGCGCAGGGCGCGGGGAGCTTGTCTGAGCTGGGCACAGGGGATGGGGAGCTAATCCGGGAGGGGCGCAGGGAGCTTGTCCGCGAGAGGCGCCGGGCACGGGGAGCTTGTCCGCGAGGAGCGCGGGGCGCAGGGAGCCTGTCCGCGAGGAGCGCGGGGCGCAGGGAGCCTGTCCGCGAGGAGCGCGGGGCGCAGGGAGCCTGTCCGCGAGGCGCGCTGGGCGCGGAGAGCTTTCTGAGCAGGGAGCAGGGGGTGGGAGCTAGTTGGCGAAAGGCGCAGGGAGTTTGTCCACGCGGGGCGCGGGAAGCTTGTCCCGGAGGGGCGCAGAGCGTGGGGAGCTTGTCCACGCGGGGGCGCGGGAAGCTTGTCTCCGAGGGGCGCAGGGCGCGGGGAGCTTGTCTGAGCTGGGCGCAGTGAGTGGGGAGGCAGTCCACACTGGGCGCAGGAATGTTCTCCTTGAGGGGCGCAGGGAGGCTGTCCGCAAGGGGCATGGGGGACGGGGAGCATGTCCGCAAGGGGCGCGGGGCGCGGGGAGCACGTCCGCGAGGGGCGCGGGGCGCGGGACACGGGGCTCCGGGCACGGGGCACGGGGCACAGGGCGCGGGGCGGACATTGAGCATTACAGTCAAGTGTTCCTGTGTACCAGAGTTCCTAATCCTGGCGATTATCCCCTGCCCCGCTGACACTCTCCAGCCCTTCCCAACAGCACCAAGGAACCCAGGAGAGCACAGCACAGCACATCAGCAGGCTCCCAGCATTGTCCTCAGCATCCTTGGGGGACTGTAAGGGACCAGCCCCTGGTGTGGACGCTGCAAACACGGAGAAGTTGGGCTTTTGCTCCTTAGCTAACTGGTTCTTCTGTTTCCCTCCTCCTCCACAGCCATGGACCCAGGACCTAGCGCCCTGGATTCTGGGACCCTGGAGGCCAAAGAGCAACAGACCTGCGGGGCTGCAGGACTCCACAAGGACACCACCGAGACCGCAAAGTTGACCAAGAAGAAAGCTACTCAGAAGAGGCAGAGGAGCAGGTCTTCATCCCCGGCCCAAAGGAACATCGTGGGCTGCAGAATTTCTCACGGGTGGAAGGAAGGAGATGAGCCCATCTCCCAGTGGAGAGGAACTGTTCTGAGTCAGGTGCCTATAAAGCCCTCTCTCTATCTGGTGAAATACGATGGCATTGACTGTGTCTATGGACTGGAACTTCATAAAGATGAGAGGATCTTGTCCCTTAAAGTTCTCTCTGACACAGTAGAACCATTCCAAGTCCCCGATCCCAGCCTTGCTGATAGCATAATTGGCAAGGCAGTGGAACACATGTTTGAGGGTGAGCATGGCTCTAAGAATTCATGGAGGGGGATGGTCCTGGCCCAAGCGCCTATCATGAACGCCTGGTTTTATATTACCTATGAGAGAGACCCCATCCTGTACATGTACCAGCTTCTGGATGATTATAAAGAGGGTGACCTCCGTATCATGCCAGAGCTCGATGAGGATCCCCTACTAGATGTGGACCCGGAACTTATGGATGGTCTGTTAGGCAAACATGTGGAATATACCAAAGATGATGGCTCCAAAAGGGTCGGCATGGTGATTCACCAAGTCGAAGCCAGACCATCTGTGTACTTCATCAAATTTAGCGATGATTTCCATATCTATGTCTATGACTTGGTGAAAAATTATTAGTTGTTTGGCAAAGTTTTGCCACAGATGTGGAAATAAAGTTGTAATTTCTAGACATGCAGTGGCTGCTTCTTTTGAGTGTATAGGGAGTTCACTGTGGGCATAACGGTTGTCCTGACAAATGCACATTTGTGTGGGAAAGCTGTCTGTAGGCGCTTTGCCTTGTGGAAAAGGCTGGGTGTGTTTGGTGGGTGGAGCAGGGAAGGATGGAACAGCTGTCCATTCAGCCAGTGAGAGAAGTGAGCTGGTATCACCATCAGTCATCTAAAAATGGAATGGGAATTAGCTGGTCTGGTCCTGGGGGGAGGAGGAGAAGGAACTGGAGATGGGCTGTGGAGGAGGGGACAGGAGGAGGTGACTGCCTAGGGAGAGGTGGAAGGGAGCCAGAATGAGAGAGGGGCTCCCTGGGGGAGGGGCAGAGTGAAGGAAGAAACATGGATTGGGAAGGGAGGGAGGGAGGAATAAGAGAGGGAAGCCTTCTGGCACCTTCTAGCTTTCAGGAAACCAGAAGAACACACACACACACACACACACACACACACACACACACACAGTAGTGTAAAGAGGTGCACAGGAAGTGTAGGCAGAGTCTGCCGGGCGAGGAGGGAGGGCCCTGAGAAGAGCCTCTGGGACTCAGGAGGCCAGAGGATCCATGCTTTGGTGATAGAGACACTAAAGGAGGTAACTGTGGGAGAAGCAGTTCCAAGAGGAATGGCCTCCTGACGCATCCACATGCTCCTGGCTGGCTGTCCACAGTGGAAACGGTTACCTGTCAAACAAAGCACATGCCTAGGAGGGTCACTGAAGGGCCTTTGGGCAGGGACTACTCAGACAATGAAACCAACAGTCCACTTTGTATCTACCTCTCAGGCTTGTCTGGTTTCAGAGAGTCTGACACAGTCTGAAGTCTAAGCAAACGAACAAGAGTTCCTGGCTCGCTCTGGGCAAAGGGCAAGCAAGCACTTTCTTTGGGGAAAATGGATCCTTGGCGAATCCAGGAATAGCAATCCTGTCACTGTCCTTCCTCTTGCTGGAATAGTCCTTGCCTTCCTGGGGGGAGAGGCATCTGATGATTGTGCCTCTTGTCTCCATGGCATAGAGAGAATTGGCTGTCCACGCACTGTCACAGCTGCCTGGAGCCACAGGTGGCCCCATTCAGTGTCCAGGCAAAGGGACACTGCCCGTCCTTAGGCATCCCATTCTAGACTGTGCAACGCCCTTAGCAACCGACACCTTCTAGTACTTCCTACCCAAACTAGCTCCCCCTTCCTTCTTAAACCCACAGCTGACCCCGATGGAGATGTATGCGCCTCTCTTTGGGGAGAGGGTGGTATAGCCACCAAGGGCAGGGCATAGGGCTGGGAATTGTGGCTTGCCTAAGTAATTCCTTTGGCCATACACTGCCACTTGGGAGGGCTGTGCTTTGCGGAAGGAGGAATCGGCACTGTGAGTAAAGTGTTTCACAAATGTGGAGTCCAGGGCATGGGTCCTTGGCCTCCTCTTCTCTGTGTTGTCATTCTCCGTCCTTCCAAAGTCCCTCTGAGAACACTGTGTGTGCTCTGCCTCCTCCTCGGCTGCTGCCTCCCAAGAGAAGAGTGTTCCTGGTTCCTGCTGCTGGGAGGAAGCAAGGCTCTCCCAGACATTGAAAGAAGGTGTCAAATCTCCTTGGTGCTGACTCACCACCTAGCAAGCACTGACTGTAGGCTGATTGCCTCAGGAATGACACAGGATAAGCACACCTCACCAGGGCAGCTTTAGTTTTCTTTCCTACATCATGTGGTTTTGCTCAGCCAACACCAGCAGGTCCTGCGGGGACCATTTCCCCTCGCTTCCTTGTTTTGTTTGGTGTTTGGGTTTTCTGTTGTGTTCCTCAACCAGCTAGGCTTTTGATAAGTTCATATCACATAAACGCCTTGGAATAGGAACCACATCCCGACAAGGATACAAGCGTCCTGGTGTGAGGAGGGCTTCATGTCCTTTTAACCTTGGAAATCTTTGAGTTGGCCATGCCTCCAGTTGTTCTGCTTCACTGGAAAAATGCAAGTCCCTGTCCTGGTGGGAGCTGCATCTGTAGCTGTATGGCTAGATCCAGGGATACTTGTCTGATTTCACATGCTTAATCCCACAGATTTACCTTAGTCCCATAAACATTTTGGGTGGGCTCTGCCAGGCACTGTTCTGGACACAGCAGAGAGCACGTGCAGCACGTGAACAGATCTTATCCTCACGGAACTTTCTTTGTAGAGCAGGGCATGTGCAGTATCCAGGTAGTTCCTAACTCAGTGTGAAGCATTTTCATATTGATAAGTAATAAGAAAGGACACACCAAGGCTAGTTTGGAGAAAATGAATTTCCAGGGAGAATGCTCTTTTTAGAGAAGCAGAGTGGCCAGGAAAGGCCTCGTGGAGCCTCTGGGTTTGGAATGAAAACGTGAAGGCAGTGAGTGTGGCCCTTGAGCAGCAGTCAAGGAGAACGTGCATTCCAGGTAGAGTGATGGCAGTTGCTGAAGCTCAGCGGCCAGAGAAGACCTGGTGTGTCTGAGGAGAATGGCAGCAAGGTTGGAGCTGCTGGAGGGAGGTAGAGAACTGTGGGAGGTGATCTCAGAGAAGTCACAGGGCCCTCAGAGAGCCTAAAGCCCTGCAGGTTACAGCTTCTACACAGAATTTTGCTTTTACCTTGACTAGGAGAGGGAGCTATTTGGGCATGTAAAGCAGAAGCATAGCATGATTTGTGTTATATTTTAACCGGCACACTCTGGCACTGCCAGATAATTTTTTCTAAGCTCTTGGAAATTGGAACACAAAAATCAAACGTACCAATTTGAAGTTGCGAGTAGTTGAGAACACCTTTTACACACAAGAATCTTGTTCCAGAGTGGACCTTAGATATTCTTTTTTTTTTTTTTGTTCCCCCTCCGAGACAAGGTTTCTCTGTGTAGTTTTGTGCTTTTCCTGGATCTCGCTCTGTAGCTGAGGCTGGCCTCAGACTCACAGAGATCCGCCTCACTCTGCCTCTGGAATGCTGGGATTAAAGGCATGTGCTACCACAGCCAGGAGGACCTTAGATATTCTTGGAGATAGCAATTACTCAAAGGTTTGTCTTTCTCAGTTGGCATTTAGGATTCTTGGCTCACTCAGTGAGGTCTTTGTGTCGAATATAATCCTGTGTGCACTGGTGATGAGTCGTTTATCAGTATTTAGATGCTTACTTACTCAGAAGAGCATTCCATACTGGCAATGTACCCACGGAGCAATGACAAACTGAGCCAAAGTAATGTAAATTCTCTGGAGCAATATGACCTTTGTGAATACACTGCTAATCCTAGTGTCTAAAGCCTGTGAGAAAATTAAAGATCCTATCTTGCTACCCCAAGTGTGTTAGTGGAAATGGAATTGGCTCTGATAAGCTCATAGGGAGTGGCACTACTAGGAGGTGTGCCCTTGTTGGAAGAGTAAGTATGTCACTGTGTGGGTGGGCTTTGAGGTCTCATATATGACCAAGCCACGCCCAGTACCTCAGTCCACTTCCTGTTGCTTTGTGATCAAGATATAGTCAGCACCACATCTGCCTGCACTCTGCCATGCTCCCTGCCATGATGATAATGGACTGAACCTCTGATCTCTAAGCTACCACCTCAATTAAATGCTGTCCTTTGTAAGAGTTGCTGTGGTCATGGTGTCTTTTCCCAGCAATAGAAACCTTAACCAAGACACCAGGTTTTGAATAATATCTCCAATAAATTTTCTGCAGTGTAAACCAAGTCCATTGGAGGGTAAAAATCTTAACCGTCAGCCAGGCTTGTTGGTATACGACCTTAATCCCAGCACTTGGGAGTCAGATGCAGGTGGATCTCTGTGAGTTCGAGGCCAGCCTGGTCTACAGAGCAAGTTCCACGACAGCCAGGTCTGTAACACACAGTAAGCCTGCCTCAAAAAACAAAAACAAAAACAATCTACATTCTTCATGGGAAGTATTTAGCTATGGCTGCTGAATGAAAACCTTTTCTAAAAGTTAAACTACATGCTGTCAGCAATTAGGACTTTACCTCCTGCTATAAAGTAATAAGTAATATGGAAAATATGTGTAGTTCGGTCTGATATGGCATACAGAGTCAAAAGTAATCGTCAGGTCCTTCCTTCCAAAGACCCAGAGCAGTTTGCCCTGTATGTCCTCTGATTCCATCCTTTGCTTCACCTCAACCACAGTCGTTGTCAGGGGGAAAACGGTTGTAAATTGGAGCCTTGGGCCCTTTGTCCAGTGCCATATAAACCCTTTAGGTAGATTAGGCTTTTGACTATCATGACTCTGTTAGGCTCGGATGCCCAAAATCTCTAGCTACCAGATTCGGTGGAGGCAAAGGCTACTGGAGGTGTTTGGAAGTTGTGCCACATTTACAGCGAGAATCAACATAATGTTAGGCAGTTATACACACATTAGGTGACACTTCCACACCCGAATGCATCTTACACAAACTAAGAACTGTTGCCTATATTTCTTGGCCCATGAGCATAGTGGAATCTTGCTTAAAGCCTTCCTGTCTCCTCTTGGTTGGTCCATCACAAAGAAAACCGAATCTCAGGAAGAGAAAGGAAAAAATCAAATCCTTTATATAATACTCAATGAAGGTACTGGTAAAAAGAATAAAGGTTTTCACTCTTCTAGGCTTTATCAAATCTCCAACAGGAGCTGAAGCCTTGTAGCAGATTGCCAAATTCATTCCTGCTGTGGCCTGAGCTGTTGCAGATATCATGACCGTAAGTCCAATTTGGAAATTGATGGCACATGAAACACAGTTTTGAACATTCATCATACATTCCTTTTTATACTATTGCCTCCTGCGGATTAATTGCTTTCATTCACATAACAAGAACTCTAATATGACTCAATTTGGCCTTGTTTCTTTAATTGCCTTAGTGGGAGCATGCTTTAAAGAAAACATGTTTGTTATCCCTCTCAGGGAAATTCAAACCCAGGCTCTTCTATTTACAAGACTACTGGCTAGATCAAAGTCATTGAGCTAAACACTTGAGTCTGGTTCACTGATGTCCAATCTGAACTGAAACCTGAGGGTGTCCATTGGCTTGTGCACGCTAAATCTCACGAGGAAAATGTATGCAGAGTTAAAAGCATTTTCATAACTGAGTGTTCTCAGTGGCCACAACTTAAGGCTGTTTTTCACAGGTCTGTGTCATATTCCGCTGGATCGGAGGTTCTCAAACTGTGGGTCACGGCCCTTGAGAGTCAAATGACCCTTTCACAGGGGTCAAATATCAGATATCCTGCAGATCAGATATTTACAACATGATTCATAACTGTAACAAAACTACGGTTATGAAGTAGCAATGAAAATCGTTTTATGGTTGGAGGTCCCTACTACATGAGGAACTGTATTAAAGGGTCATAACATGAGGAAGGTTGAGAACCACTGAACTAGATGAAGTTTGGTTTACTCTGGCTGACTCACAGAATATTGGAAATGGACTAGTTATTGGCTCTGCCATTTGGGGCTGAAAAATCTAGAAAAAGAGTTCTGCTGCTGCTCCTGCCAAAACTGAGTCATTCATGCATGTCATCACCACACTAATGAAACACTTTTTGTTGAGACTGAAATAAAGCCCCAGAATTAGTATGCACTATCTAAATTGTTAGATTTTGTGGCTGGTACATCACTGTGCTGTACATGGCAACACTGACTGTCAAATAGAGATCAAAGTGCACAGTTCTACTCCTGTTGCAGTTTACTACTAGATGCCAGACTTAATAATAATCTTTCCAAATCCTGTCTACAAGGGAGAGTTGCCACCCTGCATGAGGCATTTCCTCTCCCATGATAACTAACACACTGACTATGCTAGATGTTATTGCATCTCCTCTAGCGCTTGCTGGTTGTGCCTTACCGCCACTAAAATTTCTTCAGATCAGAGTTGTTGATCCAATCTACTGAGCCAACTCTCGATACAATACCAAGGTTACCACACCATTGATACCTATTCAGTATTTCAATGGGTTCTAAAAAGGCTGATTCTGTAATCACACATTTACTAGAAGTTATGGCCATCATGGGTATACCTGAAAAAATTATAACTGATATTCTCCAGCATATGTCTCTGGTAAAATGAAAGGTTGTTTTTTTGCTCATTAAAATATAAAGCATTTTAGAGGTATACCATACAATCCTACAGGCCAAGCAGTCATAGAAAGATCTCTGAAGGATATGCTAAATAAACAGAATGGGGTAGCAAAAATCCCCAGAAACAGACTACATAGTGCTCTATTAAAATTGAATTTTCTCCATGCTAATGAGAAAGGAACAACAGCTTCAGAGATACATTTATAATAGCAAAAACTACGGAATTAAATCAGCCTATATATTTTAAAGATGTGCTGACCTCAGAATGGAAACCAAGGTATGTATTATGTTGGGGATGAGGTTTTGCTTTGTTTCTATGGGAGAAGAAAAGCTGTGGATACCATCAAAATTGATAAAGGTTGGATTTGAGTAAGAGAGACCTCTTAATTAGAAGAGGTGATAGTTTATCAACCAGCATGACCATGCGATTAAAATTAACATATACTACTAATAAATGCTTTTATTTAATCAGCTATAACTTGCAAAAAGGGAACCTCTCCAAAATTAGGCTTCGGGAAGGGTTTTTGTTTTGTCTTTCAGGAGAATGAAGGCTAAGGAATCTGAAGAACACTGGACAAATGAGACATCTGAAGAAAAGGGACAAATCATCCAGAATAATGTCCCAGGAAATAGAGTAAACTGGCCTATTGGTATATCACATATAAAACTTCATAAGTCTTCCCAAATGTTTGTTTCTGCTCTTCTCTACAAACAGGAAGACAGCCACCCCAGCCTGACCCTAAACTGCTCAGACAGGCCAGCCCACCAAGACCCCCAGGATTCCAGCTAGCAGGAAGACAGCCACCCGAGGTCCTCAAGGCTCCTGGCTTGTGGGGAGAGAGCCACCTCTGCCTAATGCTTGACTGCTCAAAGGGGAGCAAGTTGAGGAGCCCCCTAGGCACCAGCTAGCAGGAAGACAGCTACCCCACATGATGCTTAACTGTGCAGGCAGGTGCTGGGATCCCCATATCTCTGGCTCTTGGGAAGAAAGCCACCCGGGGTCCTCAGAGCCCTGTCTGGCAGGATGTCAGCCACTCAAGGCTCTTGCTGTGGGAAAACAGCTACCCTGCCTGATGCTTTACTGTTCAGACAGGGGCCAGGAACCCCATATCTCCTCCGACTGGTGGGAAGACAGCCACCCAGGGTCCTCGAGGCCCTGGATGGTGGGTGCTGGCCCCCATCCCACCCCGCTCAGACATAGGCTAGCTTTCCTGAATCCCGAAGACACAGGCTGGTGGAATTCCAGCCATCCATGCATGATGCTTAATTGCTCAGAGGCTGGTTAGCCTTTGGGACCCACAAGGCTCTGACTGGCAGGAAGAGGCCACTCACAGTCCTTAAGGCTCTTGGTGGCAAGAAGGCAGCCTCCCCTGACTGATGGTTAATTGCTCAGACATGGGCCAGCTGACTGTGACCCCCAAGGCCCTTGCTGGCAGGATGAATGACACCCGGGGGCTCAAGGCCCGTGGCTTCTGAGAAGACCGCCACCACTGCCTGATGCTCAACTGCTCAGACGGGTGCGAGCAGGCCGAGACTTTCAAGGACCAGGCTGGCTAAAAGGCAGCCACCCCTACCCAGGACTTAAAGTCTCAGGCTCGGCTAGCCTTCGGGACCCCCAAGGCCCCATCAGGCAAGAAGACAGCCGCCTGGGGTCCTCAAGGCTCTGGCTAGTGGGAAGACAGCCACCCCTGCCTGAGGCTCAACTACTCAGACGGGTGCTAGTCATTCGGGAACCCCAAGGCCCTGGCTGGTGGGAAGAGAGCCACCTGGGTTCCTTAAGGCCCTGGGTGGTGAGATGACAGCCACCCAGGGTCCTCTAGGACTTGGCTAGTAGGATAACAGCCACTTTTACCTGATGCTTAACTGATCAGACAAGAGCCAGCTGGCTAGGAACCCCAAGGCTGATGGAATAAGAACCACATAGGGTACTCATGGTGGAACTTCTTGGGAAGGATTAGGAGGTTTGGCCTTGTTAGAGGAGGTATGTCACTGGGGGTAGGCTTTGAGGTTTCAAAGCTTCGTGCCATTTTACTATTTCAAGCTGTTTGATTGGTTGGTTGTTTCTTGGTTCAGATTGGACATCAGTGAACCAGACTCAAGTGTTTAGCTCAATGACTTTGATCTAGCCAGTAGTCTTGTAAATAGAAGAGCCTGGGTTTGAATTTCCCTGAGAGGGATAACAAACATGTTTTCTTTAAAGCATGCTCCCACTAAGGCAATTAAAGAAACAAGGCCAAATTGAGTCATATTAGAGTTCTTGTTATGTGAATGAAAGCAATTAATCCGCAGGAGGCAATAGTATAAAAAGGAATGTATGATGAATGTTCAAAACTGTGTTTCATGTGCCATCAGTTTCCAAATTGGACTTACGGTCATGATATCTGCAACAGCTCAGGCCACAGCAGGAATGAATTTGGCAATCTGCTACAAGGCTTCAGCTCCTGTTGGAGATTTGATAAAGCCTAGAAGAGTGAAAACCTTTATTCTTTTTACCAGTACCTTCATTGAGTATTATATAAAGGATTTGATTTTTTCCTTTCTCTTCCTGAGATTCGGTTTTCTTTGTGATGGACCAACCAAGAGGAGACAGGAAGGCTTTAAGCAAGATTCCACTATGCTCATGGGCCAAGAAATATAGGCAACAGTTCTTAGTTTGTGTAAGATGCATTCGGGTGTGGAAGTGTCACCTAATGTGTGTATAACTGCCTAACATTATGTTGATTCTCGCTGTAAATGTGGCACAACTTCCAAACACCTCCAGTAGCCTTTGCCTCCACCGAATCTGGTAGCTAGAGATTTTGGGCATCCGAGCCTAACAGAGTCATGATAGTCAAAAGCCTAATCTACCTAAAGGGTTTATATGGCACTGGACAAAGGGCCCAAGGCTCCAATTTACAACCGTTTTCCCCCTGACAACGACTGTGGTTGAGGTGAAGCAAAGGATGGAATCAGAGGACATACAGGGCAAACTGCTCTGGGTCTTTGGAAGGAAGGACCTGACGATTACTTTTGACTCTGTATGCCATATCAGACCGAACTACACATATTTTCCATATTACTTATTACTTTATAGCAGGAGGTAAAGTCCTAATTGCTGACAGCATGTAGTTTAACTTTTAGAAAAGGTTTTCATTCAGCAGCCATAGCTAAATACTTCCCATGAAGAATGTAGATTGTTTTTGTTTTTGTTTTTTGAGGCAGGCTTACTGTGTGTTACAGACCTGGCTGTCGTGGAACTTGCTCTGTAGACCAGGCTGGCCTCGAACTCACAGAGATCCACCTGCATCTGACTCCCAAGTGCTGGGATTAAGGTCGTATACCAACAAGCCTGGCTGACGGTTAAGATTTTTACCCTCCAATGGACTTGGTTTACACTGCAGAAAATTTATTGGAGATATTATTCAAAACCTGGTGTCTTGGTTAAGGTTTCTATTGCTGGGAAAAGACACCATGACCACAGCAACTCTTACAAAGGACAGCATTTAATTGAGGTGGTAGCTTAGAGATCAGAGGTTCAGTCCATTATCATCATGGCAGGGAGCATGGCAGAGTGCAGGCAGATGTGGTGCTGACTATATCTTGATCACAAAGCAACAGGAAGTGGACTGAGGTACTGGGCGTGGCTTGGTCATATATGAGACCTCAAAGCCCACCCACACAGTGACATACTTACTCTTCCAACAAGGGCACACCTCCTAGTAGTGCCACTCCCTATGAGCTTATCAGAGCCAATTCCATTTCCACTAACACACTTGGGGTAGCAAGATAGGATCTTTAATTTTCTCACAGGCTTTAGACACTAGGATTAGCAGTGTATTCACAAAGGTCATATTGCTCCAGAGAATTTACATTACTTTGGCTCAGTTTGTCATTGCTCCGTGGGTACATTGCCAGTATGGAATGCTCTTCTGAGTAAGTAAGCATCTAAATACTGATAAACGACTCATCACCAGTGCACACAGGATTATATTCGACACAAAGACCTCACTGAGTGAGCCAAGAATCCTAAATGCCAACTGAGAAAGACAAACCTTTGAGTAATTGCTATCTCCAAGAATATCTAAGGTCCTCCTGGCTGTGGTAGCACATGCCTTTAATCCCAGCATTCCAGAGGCAGAGTGAGGCGGATCTCTGTGAGTCTGAGGCCAGCCTCAGCTACAGAGCGAGATCCAGGAAAAGCACAAAACTACACAGAGAAACCTTGTCTCGGAGGGGGAACAAAAAAAAAAAAAAGAATATCTAAGGTCCACTCTGGAACAAGATTCTTGTGTGTAAAAGGTGTTCTCAACTACTCGCAACTTCAAATTGGTACGTTTGATTTTTGTGTTCCAATTTCCAAGAGCTTAGAAAAAATTATCTGGCAGTGCCAGAGTGTGCCGGTTAAAATATAACACAAATCATGCTATGCTTCTGCTTTACATGCCCAAATAGCTCCCTCTCCTAGTCAAGGTAAAAGCAAAATTCTGTGTAGAAGCTGTAACCTGCAGGGCTTTAGGCTCTCTGAGGGCCCTGTGACTTCTCTGAGATCACCTCCCACAGTTCTCTACCTCCCTCCAGCAGCTCCAACCTTGCTGCCATTCTCCTCAGACACACCAGGTCTTCTCTGGCCGCTGAGCTTCAGCAACTGCCATCACTCTACCTGGAATGCACGTTCTCCTTGACTGCTGCTCAAGGGCCACACTCACTGCCTTCACGTTTTCATTCCAAACCCAGAGGCTCCACGAGGCCTTTCCTGGCCACTCTGCTTCTCTAAAAAGAGCATTCTCCCTGGAAATTCATTTTCTCCAAACTAGCCTTGGTGTGTCCTTTCTTATTACTTATCAATATGAAAATGCTTCACACTGAGTTAGGAACTACCTGGATACTGCACATGCCCTGCTCTACAAAGAAAGTTCCGTGAGGATAAGATCTGTTCACGTGCTGCACGTGCTCTCTGCTGTGTCCAGAACAGTGCCTGGCAGAGCCCACCCAAAATGTTTATGGGACTAAGGTAAATCTGTGGGATTAAGCATGTGAAATCAGACAAGTATCCCTGGATCTAGCCATACAGCTACAGATGCAGCTCCCACCAGGACAGGGACTTGCATTTTTCCAGTGAAGCAGAACAACTGGAGGCATGGCCAACTCAAAGATTTCCAAGGTTAAAAGGACATGAAGCCCTCCTCACACCAGGACGCTTGTATCCTTGTCGGGATGTGGTTCCTATTCCAAGGCGTTTACGTGATATGAACTTATCAAAAGCCTAGCTGGTTGAGGAACACAACAGAAAACCCAAACACCAAACAAAACAAGGAAGCGAGGGGAAATGGTCCCCGCAGGACCTGCTGGTGTTGGCTGAGCAAAACCACATGATGTAGGAAAGAAAACTAAAGCTGCCCTGGTGAGGTGTGCTTATCCTGTGTCATTCCTGAGGCAATCAGCCTACAGTCAGTGCTTGCTAGGTGGTGAGTCAGCACCAAGGAGATTTGACACCTTCTTTCAATGTCTGGGAGAGCCTTGCTTCCTCCCAGCAGCAGGAACCAGGAACACTCTTCTCTTGGGAGGCAGCAGCCGAGGAGGAGGCAGAGCACACACAGTGTTCTCAGAGGGACTTTGGAAGGACGGAGAATGACAACACAGAGAAGAGGAGGCCAAGGACCCATGCCCTGGACTCCACATTTGTGAAACACTTTACTCACAGTGCCGATTCCTCCTTCCGCAAAGCACAGCCCTCCCAAGTGGCAGTGTATGGCCAAAGGAATTACTTAGGCAAGCCACAATTCCCAGCCCTATGCCCTGCCCTTGGTGGCTATACCACCCTCTCCCCAAAGAGAGGCGCATACATCTCCATCGGGGTCAGCTGTGGGTTTAAGAAGGAAGGGGGAGCTAGTTTGGGTAGGAAGTACTAGAAGGTGTCGGTTGCTAAGGGCGTTGCACAGTCTAGAATGGGATGCCTAAGGACGGGCAGTGTCCCTTTGCCTGGACACTGAATGGGGCCACCTGTGGCTCCAGGCAGCTGTGACAGTGCGTGGACAGCCAATTCTCTCTATGCCATGGAGACAAGAGGCACAATCATCAGATGCCTCTCCCCCCAGGAAGGCAAGGACTATTCCAGCAAGAGGAAGGACAGTGACAGGATTGCTATTCCTGGATTCGCCAAGGATCCATTTTCCCCAAAGAAAGTGCTTGCTTGCCCTTTGCCCAGAGCGAGCCAGGAACTCTTGTTCGTTTGCTTAGACTTCAGACTGTGTCAGACTCTCTGAAACCAGACAAGCCTGAGAGGTAGATACAAAGTGGACTGTTGGTTTCATTGTCTGAGTAGTCCCTGCCCAAAGGCCCTTCAGTGACCCTCCTAGGCATGTGCTTTGTTTGACAGGTAACCGTTTCCACTGTGGACAGCCAGCCAGGAGCATGTGGATGCGTCAGGAGGCCATTCCTCTTGGAACTGCTTCTCCCACAGTTACCTCCTTTAGTGTCTCTATCACCAAAGCATGGATCCTCTGGCCTCCTGAGTCCCAGAGGCTCTTCTCAGGGCCCTCCCTCCTCGCCCGGCAGACTCTGCCTACACTTCCTGTGCACCTCTTTACACTACTGTGTGTGTGTGTGTGTGTGTGTGTGTGTGTGTGTGTGTGTTCTTCTGGTTTCCTGAAAGCTAGAAGGTGCCAGAAGGCTTCCCTCTCTTATTCCTCCCTCCCTCCCTTCCCAATCCATGTTTCTTCCTTCACTCTGCCCCTCCCCCAGGGAGCCCCTCTCTCATTCTGGCTCCCTTCCACCTCTCCCTAGGCAGTCACCTCCTCCTGTCCCCTCCTCCACAGCCCATCTCCAGTTCCTTCTCCTCCTCCCCCCAGGACCAGACCAGCTAATTCCCATTCCATTTTTAGATGACTGATGGTGATACCAGCTCACTTCTCTCACTGGCTGAATGGACAGCTGTTCCATCCTTCCCTGCTCCACCCACCAAACACACCCAGCCTTTTCCACAAGGCAAAGCGCCTACAGACAGCTTTCCCACACAAATGTGCATTTGTCAGGACAACCGTTATGCCCACAGTGAACTCCCTATACACTCAAAAGAAGCAGCCACTGCATGTCTAGAAATTACAACTTTATTTCCACATCTGTGGCAAAACTTTGCCAAACAACTAATAATTTTTCACCAAGTCATAGACATAGATATGGAAATCATCGCTAAATTTGATGAAGTACACAGATGGTCTGGCTTCGACTTGGTGAATCACCATGCCGACCCTTTTGGAGCCATCATCTTTGGTATATTCCACATGTTTGCCTAACAGACCATCCATAAGTTCCGGGTCCACATCTAGTAGGGGATCCTCATCGAGCTCTGGCATGATACGGAGGTCACCCTCTTTATAATCATCCAGAAGCTGGTACATGTACAGGATGGGGTCTCTCTCATAGGTAATATAAAACCAGGCGTTCATGATAGGCGCTTGGGCCAGGACCATCCCCCTCCATGAATTCTTAGAGCCATGCTCACCCTCAAACATGTGTTCCACTGCCTTGCCAATTATGCTATCAGCAAGGCTGGGATCGGGGACTTGGAATGGTTCTACTGTGTCAGAGAGAACTTTAAGGGACAAGATCCTCTCATCTTTATGAAGTTCCAGTCCATAGACACAGTCAATGCCATCGTATTTCACCAGATAGAGAGAGGGCTTTATAGGCACCTGACTCAGAACAGTTCCTCTCCACTGGGAGATGGGCTCATCTCCTTCCTTCCACCCGTGAGAAATTCTGCAGCCCACGATGTTCCTTTGGGCCGGGGATGAAGACCTGCTCCTCTGCCTCTTCTGAGTAGCTTTCTTCTTGGTCAACTTTGCGGTCTCGGTGGTGTCCTTGTGGAGTCCTGCAGCCCCGCAGGTCTGTTGCTCTTTGGCCTCCAGGGTCCCAGAATCCAGGGCGCTAGGTCCTGGGTCCATGGCTGTGGAGGAGGAGGGAAACAGAAGAACCAGTTAGCTAAGGAGCAAAAGCCCAACTTCTCCGTGTTTGCAGCGTCCACACCAGGGGCTGGTCCCTTACAGTCCCCCAAGGATGCTGAGGACAATGCTGGGAGCCTGCTGATGTGCTGTGCTGTGCTCTCCTGGGTTCCTTGGTGCTGTTGGGAAGGGCTGGAGAGTGTCAGCGGGGCAGGGGATAATCGCCAGGATTAGGAACTCTGGTACACAGGAACACTTGACTGTAATGCTCAATGTCCGCCCCGCGCCCCGCCCCGCGTCCCGCGCCCCGCACCCAGCACCCCTTATGGACAGTTTCCCGGAGCGCCCTGCCGGGACTAGCTCCCAGTCCCCTGTTTCCCCTGTGGGGACTGGCGCAAACTTGTTTGGAAGCGGAGCAGAGAAGCGTGGCAAAGCGCCTCTCCTCCAACCTCACTTTGCTGAGGGTCTTCGCCTCTGGTTACAGCCCCCGCTGTGTACCCAGGTTCCCTGTGCTCATTAGGGATTCTGTCCAGGCTCCAATTACCGCCTGTCCCTGCAGCCTGTGGCGGACCTCCTCCCCTTTCGCCTTGCGTGCCCACCGCTCCTCTTTCTCTAGCCGGTTCTGTCCCCTTCCCCACTGTTCCTAAGGGGCACCCACCTCAGAACTCGTTTTGACTGCTGTTCTATCTCGGGGGTTCTGGGTTCCAAACTCGACTACCTTTGTTCAAAACCCGCGGTGAACTCGCCCAGCCTAGGTCGTGTTCCCCAAAGCCTAGAGGGCAGGATCTGCGGGCGCTGTCTGGAAGGGTGGTGGGGCAAGCGCTGGGGATGTCTGGTGGTTGGTGGGCTCGTGGTTCCCTCAGCCTTCCTCTCATTGGGATTCCACCAACTGCTGCTGTTCTCTCATTCTGTATGTTTATTTTGAGTCTTATTTTCTTGTCTGTTTAGTCCTCCCTTTTATGCTAAATTTTGCAGGGCTTTTTGTTGGTGGTAGTGTTTTGTTTCTGTTTTTTGGATCTGGAACCCCTCTTGCATTTCTTTTATATCCAGTGTTCATTATTGTGGATCCTGTACAGTCCTTTTAAGTCTTCTCTTGGTTTTCTCATACTCTTTATTTCCATCTTTCTACTTTCTTGGCTTGAGATAATTTCTTTCTGAAATTCTTTAAATTATTTGTCATAAAGTAAGGTCCTGAGTATACCCTTTTCCCCAAAAAAAGTAAGGGCCCACTGACTTTGTCCAAAATTGAGTCCAAGGGAAGCTCAAACTGGCCGGTAGTAGGATTTCTGGTGGTTAGATAAAAGTCAGCGTTCCTGGGTTGGGGATTTAGCTCAGTGGTAGAGTGTTTGTCTAGCAAGCGCAAGGCCTGGAGTTTGGTCCTCAGCTCTGGGAAAAAAAAAAAAAAAAAAAGTCAGCGTTCCTTAGGAACTAGTGAAACTGGTTTGTCAGCCAAAAGGAGTCATTTCCTTTGCCTCTGCCTGGAGGGTCAAATGGCTTGCTATTGACATATACCTGTGATTGCTTATCAAAGCCCTTGTTGGCCTTCAGGCTACTTCCTTCCCTATTCATACATTTTTATTAAACACCTTAAAGCCTGGATCCTGGCCTTTCTCATGTCCTCCTCTATTCTAAACTCCCAGGATGCTCCAGATCATGGGCTAACGTACCCTCAGCTATACATCTTCCTTATAACACGTGTAATTGTTCCATGCCCTGCTTTCCTAGCTTTGGCTCTATCCAGACTGTTTCTCTTTCTCGCTGCTCTGGACTCTTGGAGATGCCTTCTGTCTCTTACCATGGGGCAGTCACCTCAGCAGTTTCTTTACTGTGCCCCTTCCACATACTGTCAAATTTACACATAAACACAAAATTCATAAAGTTTGGCCATAAATTGATTTTGGCAATAGGTCATTTTATGTATACACTATGTGCACATTTATAAATATACAATTATTAATATTCACTACTAAAGATTTTTACCTATGATGATATGGATATCCAGTGTCACATAATCCCAGCGTGCCACTCAGTTCAGTTACATTAGGCTTTGTATAACATACTGACAAACACACCTGCGATGTCTTTAGTTCATTCTTTTTCTTTCTCTCTCTTCTTGTTCTTATTTGTTTGTTTGTTTGTTTATCTATTTTGTTTTTTTTTTTTGAGACAGGGTTTCTCTGAATATCCTCTGTTCTGGAACTCTGTTGACCAGGCTGGCCTCGAACTCACAGAGATCCGCCTGTCTCTGCCTCCCCAGTGTTGGGATTAAAGGCATGCGCCGCCACCGCGGCCACCACCACCACCACCACCACCTGGCTGCTTGTGTTTCTTTTGAAATAGTATACAAGAGATCTGAAAACCTGTTTTTGAAGAACTACTGCCTTGTTTTACCACATTGCTATGGGTATGATTAATTTTTCTATACTTTATGTATATTTTATGGTACACAGCCTATAGTTCTGGAAATAATATTAAATGTTGTATGAGGATGCTTTCTTTTGTTTTACTTCCCCCTCACTCCCCTCACCCCCACGAGCTACGGACCAAACCCAGGGCACTTGGCTAGGCAAGTGCTCTACCACTGAGCTAAATCCCCAACCCCTTGTTTTTGTTTTTTTGAGTCAGGGTTTCTCTGTGTAGTTTTGGTGCCTGTCCTGGAACTTGCTCTGTAGACCAGGCTGGCCTCGAACTCACAGAGATCCGTCTGGCTCTGCCTCCGGAGTGCTGTGATTAAAGGCATGTGTCACCACCACCACCTGGTGAGGGTGCTTTCTATTACATTAAGTAAAACCAAATAATATGGGTTTTTTTTTCAATAACTGGAATATTTTTTGTTTGAAGTATCTGACCAATGCAGCAGGTATAATTTAGGTATTCAGTGTTAAGTACTGAATTATTTTCCGATCAAGTCTTATTTTGGTATCTCAGCACTCAGCCCCTAAGAATGTAACTTTTTATGAAGATAGGACGTTTGTAGAGGTAATTAAGGCAAATTCAATCATATATATGTTCTAATCCTATATAATTTCCTTACGAGTTTTAGGTCTATTTAAATTGTTTTTCTGGTCTTGATTTAATTTTGATATGTGATCCATATCAAGAAAACTGTCCATTTCTCTTAGATTTTCCAGTTTTGTGGAGTAGAGTTTTTGAAGTATCGATTTCCTCATTGTCAGTTGTTATATCCCCCTTTTCATTTCTGATTTTTTAAATTTGGCTATTATCTCTCTGCCTTTTGGCTAGTTTGGATGAAGGCTTGTCTACCTTGTGGATTTTCTCAACAACAACAGCAACAAAAAAAAAAAAACAACTCTTTAGTTCACTGTTTCTGTGTATTGTTCTCTTCATTTCTATTTTATTGATTCTGCCCTCGGTTTGATTATTTCCTGTCATCTATTCTTAGGTGAGTTTGCTTCTTTTTGTTCTAGGTGTGCTGTTAAGTCTCTAGTGTGAAATTTCTACAAATTCTTGATGTAGGCACTTAGTACTATGAACTTTCACAGCGTCCCATAAATTTGGGTATGTAGCACATTCATTTTCATTGAATTCTAGGAAGTATTTAATTTTTTCTTTATTTCTTCCTTGACCCAGGGGTGATTTAGTTGAGCATTGTTCAGTTTCCATGAGTTTGTAGGCTTTTTGTAATTTGTGTTGTCATTGAATTCTAGCTTTAAACCACGGTGATCTAATAAGATACAGGGGGTTATTCAAATTTTTTTTAATCTGTTGGGATTTGCTTTGTTAATTTTAGAGAAGGTTCCATGAGGTGCCAAAAAGAAGGTACATTCTTTTGTGTTTGGGTGCAATGCTCTATAGGTACCTGTTAAATCCATTTGAGTTATAACATGTGTAGTTTCCTTATTTGTCTGTTAAATGTCTGGCAGACCTGTCCATTGGTGAGAGTGGGGTGTTGAAGTCTCCCACTATGGTGTGTGGAGCTTGATGTGTGATCTAAGCTTTAGTAATGTTTCTTTTACAAATGTGTGTGCTCTTGTATTTGGGTCATAAATGTTCAGAATTGAGATTTTATCCTGATGTATTTTTCCTGTGATGAATATAAAATGTCTTTCTCTATGTCTTTTGATTAATTTTAGTTTGAAATCTATTTTGTTGGATATTAGAATAGCTATACCAGCTTGCTTCTTAGGTCCACTTGACTGAAAAAAATCTTTTCCCAGACCTTTACTCTGAGGTAGTATCTGTCTTTGAAGTTGAGGTGTGTTTCTTGTATGCAGCAGAAGGATGGATCCTGTTTTCATATCCATTCTGTTAGCCTGTGTCATTTTATTGGTGAATTGAGTCCATTGATATTAAGGAATATTAATGATTACCAATGATTGTTAATTCCTGCTGTTTTTTGGTTTGGATGGTGGTGGTGGTAGTGTGTGTGTGTGTGTGTGTGTGTGTGTGTGTGTGTGTGTGTGTGTTTCCCTTCCTTGGGATTTGATGGTGTGAGACTATCTATTGCCTATGTTTTGATGGCTGCAGCTAACCTCCTTGGGTTGGAGTTTTCCTTCCAGTACTTTCTGTAGGGCTGAATTTATGGATATGTAATGTTTAAATCTGGCTTTGTTATGGATTATCTTGTTTTCTCCATCTATGGTGATTAAGATTTTGCCAGGTATACATGGTCTTTTAGTGTCTACAAAACATCTGTCTAGGACCTTCTGGCTTTCAGAGTCTGCACTGAGAAGTCAGGTGTAATTCTGATAGAGCTGCCTTTATATGTTACTTGGCCATTTTCCTTTGCAGCTCTTAATATTCTTTCTTTATTCTGTATGTTTAGTGGTTTGATTATTACTATTATTATTATTATTATTATTATTATTATTATTATTATTTGGTCCAGTCTATTTGGTGTTCTTTAAGCTTCTTGTATATTTATTGGCATGCCCATCTTTAGGTTGGGAAAGTTTTAGTCTGTGGTTTTGTGGAATATATTTTCTGTGCCTTTGAGCTGGAATTCTTCTCCTTCTTTTGTCCCTATTATTCTTAGGTTTGGTCATTTCCTGGATGTTTTGTGTTAAGAATTTTAACATTTTAAGATTTAACATTTTCTTTGACCAATGAATCTATTTCTTCTATTGTATCTTCAGTGCCTGAGATTCTCTCTTCCATCTCTTGCATTCTGTTGGTAATGCTTGCGTCTGTAATTCCTGTTCATTTACCCAGATTTTCTATTTCCAGAATTCCCTCAGTTTGTGCTTTCTTTATTGCCTCTATTTCAATTTTCAAGTCTTGAACTGTTTCCTTCATGTGTTTGATTTTTTTTTTTTTGGGCTTTCTTTATGGAACTTGTTTTTTTGTTTTTGTTTGTTTGTTTGTTACAATTTTTGTTTGTCTTTTCCTCGATTTCTGTAAGGGAATTTTTCATTTCTTTTTTAAGGGCCTCTATCATCTTCATGAAGTTATTTTTAAGGTCATTTTCCTCTGCTTCATCTACGTTGGGATGCTGTTGTAGAACCATTAGGTTCTGGTGGTGCCATATTGCTCTTTATGTTGTTGAATTATTCTTACACTGTCATTTACCCATTTGGGTTTGGGATAATTATAGGTATAGGTGCTGCTTCTTGTGATGTTTAGTTGGATGGGTCTTTTGTTCCTTTATTGTTTGTTTCCTTTGTTGTTTTTTGGCCTGGGTGGCCAAGGGTTCTGGTGGTTGGCTGGTTGTCAGGGATGTCTCAGCTGAGGTTTATGGGGGTTTGGGTACATAGATCTAGCATATCCTCCAGTTCTTCTGGCTGGGGTGGGCTTTCCTTGTGCCTATGGGATCTGTTCTTCCAACAGGTGTAGGTTTTGCCTGTGCCTGTTCTTCCGACTGGTGTGGGTGGCGCTTGTGCCTGTAGGGTATGCTGATGTTGAGGGGAATGGTTGGTTAGAGAAAGGATGATGGGTTTGGTGGGTTTGGGAGCCAGAGTGGGTCTTGTAGGTTAGAGTCCAATGGGTGGTGGCTATGGTAGAGTAGCCTGCCTGCAGGACTCCTACCTGCTGGCTTGCTGCTGGGGCTGGGATGAGAGGGGGAGTGGCATGGGGTGTACCCTGGGGCATAGGGCCTAGGGATTGGGGCAATTAGCTGAGAGACTAGTCATTCACTTTTTCTTCCAATTGGTACAGGTGGTGCTTGTCTATTTAAAACTTTTTAATATCTCATTTTCAAGCTATTGTTTTATTATTACTGGACTAGCCTTTCCATTCTAAAGCACAGTTATTAGGAGACACATTTAAGGAGATTTTAAGAATGGGGGAAAGGGAATGTTACTCTAAGTATCCCTGACATTACCCCATTGCATCATACCAAGCCTGTTATATTAATTGGTTTGTTGTATTGGAAAATAAGGACCCATGATCATCATGCTTGGTTTGTTATGCCCAGATTGTGGGGACCCCCAAAAGACCACCATGGAGACCAAATTCCATATGTAAAAGCAAAGAGCCTTTATTTTTAAGCTCAGAGCTTGGATTCTTGGTCTGATGTAGCAGTGAGAGCAGAGAGCCCTGAGCCTGGGACTGGTAAAGTTTCTATCATAGCAGAGGTTGGGGTGAGGTGATTTCCCGGGTTCAGAAGCCCGATTGGCTGACATTTGTCTAGGGGTATAGGGAATGTTTGGAATGTCAGATATTTCCCCTTAGATGCAGGCCCTCCCTGGGTGGGTCAGATCACACTTTTTCTGGATCTGGGTGTTGCCTGCCAGTGAGCCTGCTACAGAAACTGTGTCTGGGCCTCTAAACCTGTCATGGTAGTTGTGTGGTCAAGCTGTTTTGGGACCCCTCCCCTCCCATAGAGGCAGCTTAATAGGGCAAGGAAAATATACCATTGTTTACACCATAGAAGAAAATGATAATCCCTTTTACAACAACAGTTAACTGCCAATAGTTAACTGCCAAGGAGGGGTGGGGGCATCTTGGTCCCTTCTCCATCCATGAGGAAATATTAACACAGCTGGTCTTGTATAGATCTTGTGCAGATAATCACAAGTAAGTTCATGAGTGCAATGGTTTTCTGGTGTCTAGAAGACAGAGTTTTGGTCCATATCTTCCCATCTTGTCACTTACCTTCTTCCATTTTCCTTTGCAGATATTTCTTGATCCTTGGAGGGGATGATGGAAGCTGAGTACTCCACCATCAATTATTATTGGCATTTTGTTCAGTAATGGATTTCTGCTCATTGCCGTAAGAAGTTTCTCCAATGAAGTAGGAACACACTAGAAGAATGGACAAAGGAAATACTTTAAGACATTAATATAAGTAATAAAACCAACAGAGTCAAATGTCATTAAATTGAACTAGTATATATCTGGACAACAAAGGGAATAATCAATACAACGAAGATACCACATACAGAATGCAATAAAAATATCTATCAGGAAATAATTCATTTGAAAAAATCATATAAAAATATATAGATCACTAAATGATACATTGTTATTATTATCCCCAAATGAGTTATCTATGAATGACTAGTCACTAGCTATTGTGAATATGCAGCAAGAAACCTGGGTATGCAGTTGTCTCTATTGCATGCAGCCTTTGATTCCTCTAGAAATATATACATGCGATGATGTAGCTGAAATACACAGTAGTTCTATTTTAGTCTGTTGAGTGATCTATATATTGATATCCATAGTGGCTGCACTAGCAGTATGTAGGGATTCTTTTTTGTTTTGGTTTGGTTTTTCAAGACAGGGTTTCTCTGTGTAGCTTTGCACCTTTCCTGGAACTTGCTTTGTAGACCAGGCTGGCCTTGAACTCACAGAGATCCACCTGCCTCTGCCTCCTGAGTGCTGGGATTAAAGAAGTGTGCCACCACTGCCCAGTTTATGTAAGGATTCTTATATAATACCAACCCAACATTTTAAGCAACACTTGATATTTTTGGCTTTCTTTCTGGCAGCCATTCTAAGTGATATGAGATGTAATCTCAAGTCATGTAGTCAGCCTAGATGTCCAACAACAGATGAATGGGTTAAAATCATAGTACATATATACAGTGGTATCACGTTCCACCTTTAGAAACAAAATTTCAGGCTTTCTTTCCTGGGGAGGCAGGAGTCAGTTCAGATGAGACTTTGGTTCTCACATAGGTATACATCTGATGCTCTGCTTACTGGAAAGATGTGTAAATGTTCTTTGAACATCTGAGTTTTCCATTTCAAAAGACATTTTCAAAGGGGACAAAAAAAATATTGCTTATCAGTATTCTGTTTATAGGAAATTGGCTTTAAATGCAAGTTGTGGTACACCAAAAAGAAAACAATGGGGAATAGTGGGAACAACAAGGAGGAGGTGGGAAGAGGGGGAAGTAAAAGAAAGCAGGGAGAAAGGGGGATGACTAGGTATACAATATACAGACATTTATGTATAAAAATAGCATGATGAAACCAATTGTTTTATGTGTTAACTTAAAAATTAATAAAAATAAAAAACTAAATAATAGAACATGATAAATAAATCTATCATTTTATGTTAATATTATGTAAGTTATATTTTAAGCAAAAAATTCTAGAAACAAAGGGAATGATTATTGTGACCATGATGATATATGTGTCTCTAAATACACTGTGTTACACAAATTAAAATAATCAGAACAAAAAACATACTGGGAATGTACAATGGTACAGTTGTTTAAGAAAAAAAAGCCTGGCCATTATTTATAAAATAAACACGTACCTTTTGTGTAGCTAAACAGATATTCTTGGGGATTTACTCTTTGTTTTTGGTGTAACCAGTACTGGGCCTCAAACTCACAGTCATCTTGTACCAGTCTTACTTCCCCCTCTTTTTTCTTGATTATTTATTTATTATTCTATTAATTCATTTAATTATTTATTTATTATTCACTTACAGAGAATTGCTTCATTACATCAATTTTCAAACAAAATTTGGTTGTCCTTCTCACCCATTCTTCCCAATTCTCCCGCTTCACACTTAGGAGCCTCCCTTCTGCTTTTGTGTCCTCTGTGCCCTTCTTCTGCTCCCTTCTCAGTGTAGCCTATTCATCTCCCATGCTCTTCTGTCTAGTCTCATAACTCCTTAGTTACATACACACCAACATTGACAGTTGGGCTGTGCAGGTGAGAGAGAACATTCATCTTTCTGAGCCTGGGTCATCTCATTTTCCTGAAATTTTTCATGTTTCTTAACATCTGGGTAAAATTCTATTGTGTACTGGGCCACACTTTTATTATTCACCTGATGATGATCATCTGGTGACAAACATCTAGGCTGTCTCCATTTCCTTTCTACTGTGAATACTTCAGCAATAAAAATGAATGCAAATATCTGTGGTAGGACATAGAGTCCTTTGCATATATGCCCAGGAGTAGTAAAGCTGGGCCATGTAATAGCCATATTTTTAACTTTTTGAGGAAATGCCACCCTGGTTTCCATAGTATTTGCCTCTGCTTCCTGAGTGCTAGAATTACAGGTATGTGTTGCCACTTCCCATAGGCATTCACTCTAGAAGCAGGAAGACTTATGTCCTCTGAAAAAGGTTCATTACACCTTTACTCAAGATGGCTTCAAAATGAAAATAACCTCAATATTTTTCAACAGATGACTGGGTAAAACAGCTTATGATAATTCATAAATGCAACATTATTCAGCAATAATAAAGGTGAAACAACAGTTGAGTGAATTTCAGCGGTGTTATGCTGAGTGAAAAAAATAGTCCAATTTCAAAATGTCTATAATTGCTTACATAACACTGTTTACATGACAAACTCATAAAGATGGAACACAAACACTTATTTCCAGGGATCAAGGGTAGTAAGAGATAGTTTATGAGGTTGAAATACTTCTGTGTGCTGATTCTGATGATGTCTGCATGAACTGAAACCTGAAAAAATTGAATAGAACTATACAACAGAAGAAAAAAAAACAGTGATATGTACAAGTAAAAGGTGGTTAGATCTAAAGCAGGCTTGTCATTTAACTAATAATGTTGTGCCCATGTCCATGATTTGATTAATTTGTGACTACATGAAATGTTGTCATTGAGGAAATGTGGGAAAATGGACTTCTATTTTTAAATATTTTAATTGTGTCGTTTTAAGTTATTTAAACAGACATAGTTTAAAAAGAGTTAACAAAGATGTCACTCACATTCATTTTTAATTTACTTAATGTCTACTGGGATTGCACACTTTTGGATCATGAGCTAGATTTGTGGGCCAACAAAATGTTGACCCACACTATTTTCAATCCACTTTTTTTTTTCCAAGACAGGGTTTCTCCGTGTAGTTTTGTGCCTGTCCTGGATATCGCTCTGTAGACCAGGCTGGCCTCGAACTCATAGAGATCCCCCTGGCTCTGCCTCCCGATTGCTGGGATTAAAGGTGTGCGATACCACCTCCCCTGGCTCAATCCACTTTTTGACCATACCTATAGGGTATGACAAATTGAAATATGGTGGGCTTGGATTTTAGACTTTAGGGTTGGGACTGGGGATATATAATCTTAAGAAGTTAGTTGATTAAACATGGAAAGGGCAGTTGTGAAAGAGAAATAGGAGAAAGCAATGGAGGGTGGGTATAGTGAAAATAAGCAATATATTTAAACAAAAAGAGCATTATTAAGCCCATTGCTTTGTTAAATAAGTATACACTAATAAAACATTTCTTAAGAAATTTTGACACAGCTTTAACAGATCCATATGGTAAATGAAATTCTCAGACCTTGCCAAGTATTGACAGGAATTGAAATGACTGCTAAGGCTGTGATTTTTTTAAAAAGAGATCTGGTCCCTTGTGAAACAAAGATGTATAAGGTAAACTATTTTTCAAGTCAATCAGTAGGTAGAATAGTCAAAGTCAGGTCTCTTAGGAGATAAAAGCATAATTCCATCTGTGTCTTTTAGTTGTCATGGAGATAGGCACAACAAAGCAGTAGCAAAGCTGGTCTCCTAAGGATGTCTGCTGACAGAATACCTAGATAAGACCAGAGAGACCTGGTGGAGATCTCAATTAAATGGGTATGTATATAAAGTGGGTCATTTACAAACCAGGGACTCTGATTTTATAGCCCCAATGGTTTAGAGTTTGCTAATTTCCCTGGCTTAGTCTAGTCCTCCTCCTCAGATCTGGTGTTGTCCACATTCTAATTCAAGTCCACCCTTAATAACAAGTGATTTTCCCCTTTTAAATGATCAAGTTATTGACAATTGTCTTCCTTCTGTTTATCACCTGTACTAATGTTAGTTAATATTTAATTACTCATCTATATTACTAACTAAACTCTTAAATCTCTATTCATTTCCTGCCTTCACATTGGTACTTCACTAAAACTTAAGATACACAGTAAATTGTATTCTTTGCCTAATAAATTAATAATTCTATAAGGATTCCAATTTGAAATTCCCATTCTAGGGGTTGGGGATTTAGCTCAATGGTAGCAAGTGCAAGGCCCTGGGTTCAGGCCTCAGCTCCAAGAAAAAAAAGAAATTCAGATTCCCTTAGTAGTATGGCACTTGAGTTTCTTTCTAGCCATGTCTTTAACCCTCATCAGTACACACAGAATACTATAGGCATACTCAGAGAATTGTTTATATAGATAGAAATAAATATTCATCTGTGTGTGTGTTATTACTCAAATACAAATCAGAAATTAAGATCTGTGTGGTAATTTCTCTAGGCTCATTTTCACACAGACATGCATTTTAAAGTATCTTTTACTTTTTAATCTGACAGGAGATTGAAGTAGTCTGGCCTAGATTTTCTTTCTGCCACTTCCCTAGTAACCAAACCATTTTCTGTGATTTCAAGACTTGATTTTGAACAAACAAGCAACTAAGAAACAGTAGTGAGTTGGGTATCTCATGGGTGAGAATGCTAAGACAAGAACAAATGTGACATTCGATTCTAATTGCGACTCTGACTGCGTTCAAATTCTGATTTTCTCAGATTCCTTCAATACATCAACTCCTCTCCTCTGCCCCACTTCCAATTCGGCGATGGAAGAGTCAGCATCTAAGCTGACAGAAGCCGTTCAGGAGCCCACAGTTGTACTGAAAGATGAGCTCAAAAATAGCAGTCTGTCCAAGCCGTTAGAGAAGTCAAAGTCCTGCAAGAGAGTTGAGTGGTCAAGTGACACTGTTGACAATGAGCACCTGGGCCGTCGCTCATCCAAATGCTGTGTTTATGAGAAGCCACGTGCCTTTGGTGAGAGCTCGTCAGAAAGTGAAAATGAAGACAATGACAATGGTGATGTACTCTGTGCCCGGGGACATCAAAAGAGAAGGTGTGTTCTTTCAAATACTGTTGCTAGGACTTCATCTCCCAAGCCTAAAGATCCACCTGAGTCCCTTCCTTCCCCCATTAATGGCTAAACCTCATTTTGCTTCTCCTATCCCTGAACTAGACTGAACCACATTATGTCCATGTTGCTACTCAGGGATTAAATGTTGTTTGACTCTTTTGTGCACGCTTGTGTGTAGTATGTTTAATCTTTGCCCAATGAAGGGCAGGTGGGGCGGGGAAGTAATAATGAAGGAAGGCAGAGGGTGAAACATGGATCATACAGAGTATTTGTAAGCCCTGGTATGGCATAGTTGCTTGTTAACCATACAGGAATCTAGGTTCTCCAAGACATATTTGCTTACTTTTTTGTCCTCAGAAACCTGGACTCTCTGTACCTATCTCTTCCTGGTTAGCCCATGGTCGTCACATCAAACTCCACAATTTCTCCAAGTCATTACCTTGTCCACACTGTATTAGTTACTTTCCTCGTAGTTGTGCCAAAATAACTGACAAGAAGCAATTGAAGGAGATCATTTTGGCTGACAGTTCTAGGGAATACATTCCATCATAGCAGGGAAAACATAGCAACAGACATATGGTTGACATATTTGCATATATATGGGATGAGGGACGCATTTGGTTCATTGGCTAATGATACATAAGATTCATTGGGTTTGGAAACAAAAAAGCTCAAAACAACTTAAGAGAAGAAGGAGGGAAATTGGGCGGTGAAGGGAATTGAACACTGGGAATATGAAACTAAGGTCTTCTACGCAGGAACCCAGAACTCTGCCCCTAGGCTACATTCCCAGGGGGGCAACGCGGCCTCTCCAATAACATAAAAAAGACTATGACCCAGGCTACAGAGTACTAGTCAAGTCAAGACTGATAACCTAGCTAAACCATTTCCACAGACCTAAGACTCAGAACACTCTACTTCTAGCTAAAGGACACTAGGGTACAAAGAGTTAGCAATGCACTGTTTATCTAAAAATAGATGCGGGGAGGTGGTGGCTCATGCCTTTAATCCCAGCACTCCAGAGGCAGAGGCAGGCGGATGGCTGTGAGTTCGAGGCTAACCTGGTCACCAAAGGGAGGTCCAGGAAAGGAACAAAGCTACACAGAGAAACCCTGTCATGAAAAAATAAATGAATAAATGAGTGAATGAATTAATAATAATAATAATAATAATAATAATAAATAATATAAAAATAGAAGAAAGAGGCTGAAATGTGCTGATCTTACAGGTTCAAGGTTCTAGGACTCCATTCTGACATCCAGCTGATTCATTGGATATTCATGGCCTCTCCAAACCACTGGTTAAGTTTTGTTGTAATCAATCTTGGCTGTAGCTCATAATCTCTCCATCTATGAAACTTGTTTTAAAAGTGCCAGTATCGTGCAGGGCAGTGGTGGGGCACGAGTCTACTCTGAGCACTAGGGAGGCAGAGGCAGGAGGACCTCTATGAGTTTGAGACCAGCCAAAAACCAAAAACCATTAAAAAAAAAAGGGGGGGGCGTGACATGACATAAAACGTGTAAGGACTAAAAGTATGGCTTTTTCTCCTGAGTTTCCTCCCATCCCGCTCACGTGTCTCAGAGAACCAAATTCGGGAGATCAGAGGAGTGAAATGTATGAGGGAAACAAAAGATCAGGGCAGAGCGGCTCATGAAGAAGGAAAAAGGGAGGGGGGAGTCGAACCTGACAGCCCAGACACCGCATCCTAGTACGCTGTCTCAAGGCTACGGTCAGGTTTTTCAGCGGTTGCCTAAACGGGCTTATGAAGCTGCTGTGACGTATGTTAACTCCGGAAGTCAGGACATACAATGTAGCTACATTCCAGGGACCCAAGACACTCAGAACCGCTTTCACCCGCCCTCCTAGCATGAACCTACAGTTCTCAAAACCACAGTAAACTGCCTTTCAAGGGACCCAACACTTGGAGAACTCTGATAAAAATCCTCCTGTGACCCAACTGACCGTTGGTTCTGTTGATCACATGGGGAACGTCAATCATCTCTGCAAACCCATGGAATGCTTAGGTCCAGTACCTGACACATATCACGTCCTCAATAAATGTCTGTATTCTGGAGAGGTTCTGTGTAAGGTCCTGTGTGAGAGATAGGTGAGAAGATTGAAGAACTCACCTGGTCCATCACTGCTGGATATTTGGGTATTTGTAGCCATAGGAACAATAGCTGATGTGACTTTTTAAAAATTATTTATTTATTTTTATTGTATGTGCATTGGCATTTTTGCCCGCATGCATGTCTGTGCGGGGATGTTGGATTCCTTGGAACTGGAGTTACAGACAGCTGTGAGTTGTCACGTGGGTGCTGAGAAGTGATCCTAGGTCCTCTGGGAAGAGCAGCCCGTGCTCTTCACCACTGAGTCATCTCTCCAGCCCTAGCTGCTGTAATCTCCCGCATCCTTCATTCATCTTATTTTTGGTTGACATATTTGCATATATATGGGATGAGGGACGCATTTGGTGGTGGTGCACACCTTTAATCCCAGCACTCGGGAGGCAGAGGCAGGGGATCTCTGTGAGTTTGAGGCCAGCCTAGTCTACAAAGCGAGTTCCAGGACAGCAGAGAGCTAGGTCTATGCAGTGAAACTTGGTCTCCAAAAACAAAAAAAACAAAAACAAAAACAAAAACAAAAACAATAACAACAACAAAACAAGAAACGGAAGAAACAGAAAACTAACCAGTCACATTGCATCTGCCTTTTACAAAGCCACAGGAGATGAACTGTGATACTCAATTTGCTTTCTCTTTTTCATTCAGCCAAGCAGTTAGAATAGGCCTCCCATCTCCATTAACCAAATCAATTAAATCCTCATAGACATGGCCAGAGATCTGTTCTCTCAATGCATCTAGATCCTGTCAAATTAGAAATCAATATAGACTATCACAAGTCTATCCCTTGTCAACTTGACACACAAATATGTTACTTAAAGATATGATTAATATGTGTTTGTGATTGTTTTTCCTTCATGTGTGCCTGTGCGCCACACGCATGCAGTGCCCATGTGGGCACATCAGATTTCCTAGAACTACAGTTACAGATGGTTGTGAACTGCCTTTTGGATGCTGGGAATCGAATCTGGGTCCTCTAGAAGGGAAGCTAGTGCTTTTAACCAGTGAGCATCTTTTAAGCCCTCCAAAGATATTCCTTTTAAGTAATATCCTTTTACCCTGTTTCCCTAAGATTCTGGTTGTCTCATGATAAAAAGTGCATTCAGTCTCACCTCAAAAGTTCTCATACTCTTCAGCAGTTCCAACATTATTTTAAAATTCCAAGTCCATGTCTCATTTGAGAAGGAAGGCAATTTCTTAACTATAAATTTCTATTAAAAAGGAGGGAGCAATAAGATGGCTCAGTGAGACCTGACAGTCTGAGTTTGATCCTGCAAACCATGGTGGAAGGAGAGAATTGATTCTTTTGATTTCTGCAAATTGTCCTCTAACCTCCACATACAGTATGTGTGTGTGTGTGTGTGTGTGTGTGTGTGTGTGTACATGTACATACACAAATGCAAAACAAATAAATGTAAATTAAAAACAAATAAAGTATTTTTGGTTTTGAGCCTAGCATTTAACGGCTGAGCTATCCCTCCAGGATTGTATGAGTGAGAATTGTTGAGACCATGACTGGAAAAAGCACAGGGACAAATAGCCAAACTAATGGAAACACATTAACTATGAACCAATAGCTGAGGAGTCCCCAACTTGATCAGGCCCTCTGGATAAGTGAGACAATTGAATAGCTTGAACTGTTTGGGAGGCACCCAGGCAGTGGGACCAGGAGCTTAGTGCATGAGCTGGCTGTTTGGAACCTGGGGCCTATGCAGGGACACTCAGCCTGGGTGTAGGGAGGAGGGGACTGGACCTGCCTTGCAGATTACCACAGTTGCTGTAAGCTCATGTCAATAGTGGCATTTCACAGCACTTTCCCCCATCCTCCAGCTCTTATGTTCTTTTCACTTCCTTTTACATACTGTTACTCGAGCCTTATAGTACTGCTCATTCATGGTCATTTATTCTCGGCACTTTGACCAATTATGACTGTTGCATTTTGTCAGGTTGTGCATCACTGCCCAGGCTAGACATTAGCACTATGCTGTCTGTATCCCATCTACTGAATTACTAGTGTCCCCATTCTTTAAAGGCTTGTAAAGAGAGTGGGTCTCCTAGACTCTGATGTAACATGCATTGTATATTTCTAACCATAGCCAGAGAAATGGCAACAATGTCTAATTGGAAATAAAATCATCATTACACAACAGGGTGATATCCAGAATATACCACCAAGAGAAATCTACTTACTGAGAAAGCCTTAACATGTCAATAGAATATCTCCTCATATGTGAAAATATCAATATAGGAATTCAAGAAAAAGGTAATATGACATATAAAAAGTTCACTGCTCTCACCCAACAGATTGAGGGATATCAAACTGAAGGCATTACTTACATCTTAATGATTTTTAATAGATCAATAAAACTTGAGAAATTTCAGACGGTTTAATAAAATAAGGAGAAAAATGCAAGACATTAATGAGAAATTAAGCAAACAGACATTGAAAAACAAAATGTAGACCAATGGAACAAAAAAGGCTGAAATATGAGTGCATGTGACTAAAGCTATCTGGTATCTGGTACATTAGAGAAAATGTGGCATCTTTAATAAATGGTGGTAGGGAAACTAGATGTCCACATATAGAAGAAGGAATTTAGAGCAGTATCTAGTTCCTCACACAAAGTCTAAAAGCAAATGAATCAAAGATCTCAGTGTTAAAAGTAAGTAGTCTAACTACTATACGCTTCAAGATATAGGTGCAGGAAAGAACTTTCTGAATAGAATTCTGTATGCCCCAAAATTAAGACCAACAATTGACATGCAGGACTTCATAAAAGCAAAGACCTCTGCACAGCAGAGGAAACCATCAATTAAGTGAAGAGAAAAGACCGCAGAGTGTGGTAAAATCTTTGACAGAAGTTTAATATTGAAGTGGGGCAAAAAACAAAAAACAAACAAATGTAAAGTTTGAAGAGAAAAAGAACAGGAAATTTTATGCCAGAGACAAGGCTTGTGCTTAAAAAGATGAGGAGATGAAGGAGAGGCCTAATTTGAATTGGAATAAAGGAAAGGGTGCCTTCAGAGCAAGACCCCACCCAGCTAAGTTTCCAACTTGTGAAAGGAAAAGGTCTAAGGAATTTTTTGCTCCTAAAAAGCAACAAGCAATCAAAGCTGCTGCATATATCATTTGAGGGAGTCAGGGGCTCACACCCAACAGGTAATTAAACATGGTAATGCCTTGTCATACATATGGCTTTGAGTTTAGATTCATGAGAACACATAGTAAGGGGGTTGTAGAATCTTCTTCCACAATTAAAGGAGGCACGTGGCTGGGGAGTCCCTGGATAGAGGCCACAAGAAGTCATGAAGCTATAAAAGTGAAACCTGGATTGTGTTAGAGACTCTAAAAAAATGTTCAAGGTACCAAAGCCCTCAGATACCTGCCAGGGAGAGCTGAATGCAGGAAGTGGAAACAGCCTAAGAGACAGAAGTTTATTTCAGGCAGCAAAGCTAGATGGGTAAAGCTATCTAAGCCCTCTGACATCAGATGCAAAGATAGGATTTGCAGTTTTTTCCTATGGATTTCAGTCTTGCTTTGGTCCTGTATTTCCTAACTATGCCCCAGTTCCTCCCTTTTGGAATGGCAATGTATATTCTGTGACATACTATATAGAAGCATGTAATTTTCTATTTGATTTTACAGGGTGGGGGTTACAATTAAGAGCTTGCCTTGGATCTCAGAAGAGATGTTGACCTTTGGATTTTAAACCATGTTGAGACAGAAAGACTATGGAAACGTTTGAAGTTGGACTAAATGCATTTTGCATTATGAGATGACCATGATTCTATGAAGGTTAGGACACAGAATATGGTAGTTTGAATGAGAATCTGCCCTATAGATTCACATAGTTGAATACTTGGTCCCCAGTTGGTGGAACTATTTGAGAAGGATTTATAGGTTTTATAGGTATGGTCTTGAGCTGGAGGTGTACAGTGTGTGTGTGTGTGTGTGTGTGTGTGTGTGTGTGTGTGTGTGTGTGTGTGGCTTTGAGGTTCCAAAAGACTCTTGCCATTTCTAATGTGCTTTCCATTTCCTGCTTGCAGTTACAATGTGAACTCTCAGCTGTTCCTGCCTCTAAGCCTTTGCTCCACCATCATGGACTCTATCTGGAACCACAAGCCTTTATTTTGTAAGTAGTCTTGGTCATGGCATTTTGTCACAATCTACCTATCTTACTTACTTACTTCAAGCTTTATCACACCATGACCAAAAGAAAAATAACTAACACAGAAAAATCTCAATGAGTCAGATAAAAATTTTCAGTTGAAAACCTTAACAAAACACTAGATTAATTACCATAAAAGAATCACAAAATAAAGACAAGTCTTTAAAAATAATATATTTAGACTGAAAAAAAGAAAAGAAAGATTGAAAACAATATTCATGATCACTTAGATAGTATTAAAAGATTATACTCAATGAAATAATAACAGAAAAATGCCAAATATTCAGGAAGATGTGGACATTTTTGTGCAAGAGCCTATTAGTAACCATTGTAATACCAGAGTGGTTCTAGAGCAACAGTATTATAAGAATGAAATTTAGCTGGGCGGTGGTTAATCCCAGCACTTGGGAGGCAGAGCCAGGAAGATCTCTGTGAGTTTGAGGCCAGCCTGATCTACAGAGCGAGATCCAGGACAGGCACAAAGCTACACAGAGAAACCCTGTCTTGAAAAACCAAAAAAAAAAAAAAAAAAATTAAAGAATCTCAAAGTCTAATTTGCTATACTTACAGCTATAGAAATCTCTCCTAGATCCATGAAGAACACTAATAATCTATGGTGTGAACTACTTACTATTATTTCCCCAGTTTCAGAGTGTATAATTGGGATAGATATACTTAGAAGTTGGCAGATATATGCATCAGAAAATGTTAAATAAATCCAACCAAAATTCAATAGCCTTCTAATTTCAGTGAAATTCTAGGAGTCCAGTGGTGTGGGGGCATGCAGAGATATTCCTTCTAAGGTGAAGGATAAGTTATTTCACCTGGCCCCTCTCACCACCAAGAAAGGAGCACAATGTTTAGTAGGCCTGTTTGGATTTTGGAGATCATGCATTCCTCACTTGAGTGTGTTACTCTGGCTCATATACCAAGTGACTGGAGTGACTCAAAAAGCTGCTAGCTTTGTGTGGGGCCTGGAACAGAAGAAGGCTCTTCAACAGGTCTATGCTTTTGTGCAGGCTGCTCTACCACTTGGACCATATGATCCAGCAGACCTGATGGTACTTGAAGTGTCAGTGGCAGATGGGGATACTGTTTGGAGCATTTAACAGGTCCCTACTTGTGAATTATAGAGAAAACCCTTGAGATTTTGGACAGATGAGTTTTGTAGACAATGACTCTCCATTTGAGTGACAATTCTTGGCCTGGTGTTGGGCCTTAGTAGAAACTAAACATTTGACAATGAGCCACCAAATTACCATGTGACTTGATCTGCTCCTCATGAGCTGAGTATTATATAATCCATCAATGCATTAGTTAGGATGTGCACAACAGCATCCATTATCAACTGGAAGTGGTATATATGCAATCACCTGATCAGGTCCTGAGGGCACAAACAAATCACATGAAGAAGTTTCCCAGATGCCTATGATTTCTATTCCTGTTACAATGCCATCTGCTTCCAAGCATGCTCTATAGCCACATGGGGATGCCCTATGATTGGTTGATTGAAGAAGAGAAGAATATTCCCTGCATGCTATGCAGGTACCACCCAGAAGCACAGCTGCAGTATCACAACCCTTTTATGAGACAACCTGACAGACACTGGTGAAGGGAATTTTCACAATGGGAAGAACTTTAGGCAGTGCACATGGTTGTACATTTTTTCATGGAAGGAAAAATGGCTAGATGAACAATTGTTTACTGGTCATGGTTAGTATCCAATGGATTCACTGTACGGTTACGAGAAAAAGCATGATTGGAAAATTTGTGAGAAATAGTATGTGTAGAAGAAGTGTATAGATAGATCTCTTTAAATGGATAATGGATTTGAAGATATGTGTGTCTCATGTAAATGCTCATCAAAAGTTAACTTCAGCAGAGGAGAGATTCAAAAACCAAGAAGATAAAATGGCTGTTTTGTGGACAGTCAGCCTCTTCCACACATTATCCCTATCATTATCCAATGGGACCATGAACGAAGTGGCCACAATAGCAAAGATGGAGGTTATTAATGGGCTCCACAACATGGACTCCTATCTAGCAAGGCTGACCTGGCTACAGCTATGGCTGAATGCCAGATCTGCCAGTGTCAGAAATCATCCTTGAGTCCTTGATGTGGCACCCTTCTCCAGAGTACCCAGCCAGTGAGTGACCTGGTGGAAGATTGACTACATTGAACCACTTTCTTGTTGGAACAGGGTATACTTCATCCTTACTAGAATAGGCACTTCTGGCTATGGATTTGCCTTTCTTGCATGTAATACTTCTTCCAAAAGTATCATCTGTGGGACTTATACAATGACTTATCCATCATCATAGTAGTCCCCGTAGTATTGCTTCTGATCAAGGAACTGACTTCACAGTCAGAGAAGTGGAAAAGTATGCTAGTGGACCCACATTCATGGAATCTACTTATTTTACCATATTCTTCACCATCCTGAAGTAAGTGGATTGACAGAATAGTGAAGTGGACTTTTGAAGGCACAGTTACAGTGGCAGTTATTACCTTGAGACCTGGGTCAGGGTTCTCCAAAAAGTGCTATATGGCGTATGACTTGAATCAGAGTATAATGTATGGTACAGTTTCTCTCATAGCCAAGATTCATGAGTCTGGGAATCAAAGGGTGGAAATGTGAATGGTTCCACTCACTATTACACCTATTGAACCTCTAGGAAAACTTTTGCTAACTGTTCCTGGGACCTTAATTTCTGTTAGCCTGGTTCCAAATGTAAATTACTCTTGCCATGAGACACAACATTCCATTGAGTTGGAAGCTCAGACTTTCTCCTGGCCACTCTGGGCTTCTGATGCCTTTTAGTCCACAGGCTAAGAAAGGAATAACATTGTTAGGAGGGGTGATTGATCCAGACTATCATGGGGAAATTGGATTGCTTCCCCACAATGGAGGTAAGAAGGATTATGTCTGGAGTAAAGCAGATCTTTTAGGGAGCCTCTTGGTGCTACCATGCCCTGTGAGTAAAGTCAATGGGAAACTACAACAGACTAATCCAGACAGGATGACAAAGGGTCATGTTTAATTTCCAAATGAAAACAGTATACATGTCATAATTCCACCTAACATGGTATAACTATCATATATCCCAGACCATTTAGGAATAAAGATATAGGTTACTCTTCCAGGAAAAGAGCCAAGACCCACTGAGGTTCTTACTGAGCATAGAGGAAATACAGAACGGGTAGTAGAGGGAGGTAGTTTTAAAACCAGGTAAGGCAATCTGACCAACTGCAGAAACAAGAACTGTAATTGGCATGTTTCTGTCTTATTTTGTCAAGACTGTGCTTGTACATATATACACATATGTTAAGCAAATATTTGTCTTTCATTTCCTCCATTCTTTTAAATTTATTTTTATTTTATGTGCATTGGTGTTTGTGAGGGGGATGGGTCCATGGAACTGGTGTTACAGACAGTTGTGAGCTGCCATGTGGGTGCTGGGAATTGAACCCAGGACCTCTGGGAGATCAGTCAGTGCTTTTAACTGCTGAGCCATCTATCTCTCCAGCTCATCCTCTGTTTCTTTATCATGTAGTATAACATAGATTGAGATAATATCAGTGGTTACTATCATATTTAAGTTATGAGTCATTAAAAGACTAAGCATTTCTAAAGGGAAATTGTCATTGTTTAAAATATTAATGTATTTGGGGTTGTTCATGTGATAGCTACATCATGTTAGGTGATATTATGACCTGGATATTGTTTTCATTTGGAAATTAAACATAGGGAGATGTGATTTGTGTGTCAGGTTGACAATGGATGGACATGATAACTAATTTTGGTTGTTAACTTGACTACATCTGTGTTCATCTAAAACCTAAGCATCTGCGCAGGCCTGTGAGGGATTTTCTTGATTGGATCATTTGGGGTATTAAGACCCACCTTAAATGTGGGCCATTCCTTCTAGCAGCAGGCCACATAAAAGAACAGAGAAAGAGGAAGCTTTTGTCCCCCCTGCTTGTCCTCACTCTTGCTAAAATGTTTATTTATCCTGCAGTTTGAGGCATTCATTCACTGGTATTAGAAAGTAGTCCATCAGGATTCCAATGTAGACTGTAACAGGGCCCCAGACCTTAGCACAACACACTCCATGGTGGAAATACAATTCAGGCCATAAAACTCAGCACATAGACAGCACCACCTGCCAAAACTAAAACAAAGACCTAATCCATCAAAAGTCCACAGTTCCGGGAAAGTCTCTAAATGTATAACCTGGCTTTTTAGCTTCTGTAGTTCTGCTTCTAGCTAACTGTTCTTGTTGACTGAAGTATGCCAACCCCGGATGTGGTTGTTGTGCTTAAAAGTCACTCTGAGAAAGGATTGGGGCTACACCGGGACCCTGAACACCCAGTACAGTTGAGGGCAGGCTAACAAAGACTTTCTACTGGCTCAAACCCATGTCTGAGAAGGCTTCTCTGGTGAATACCTCACAACATTTCTGGACATCCCACCAAGATCCCAGAGACCAGACCTCGAGACACTGGGGTCTCAGGGTCCCTTGGAGTGAGGAAGACTGCAACTGGGGACTGACCCTGAGAGGATGTGCCACCAGAGATGTTCCAGGTCATCAGGGCCCCTTTGATCAATCACTGCCTAATACTTCAGAGGGGTCTGACATCTCCATCCCAAGAAACAAATGACCTGGTCTGTTACCTCTGGAGCTAAGTCTGGTTAAGGTGTCTTCTGTTTGGACACACAGGAGAGGTCAGACATGGCTGCTGATCCATATGAGACATCACTGGATTCCCTCTGTCTGTTCAGGTGTATGAATGTGCAGTGCCCTCCCAGGTTGTTGTCTCTCTGTCTCTCTCTGTTTCTGTCACTGTCCCTGTCTCTGTCTCTGTCTCTTTTCCTCTGTGTTTCTATCTGTTCTGTTTCCCTGTATTGACTAGTCTTTCTCTAGTGTGAGACCCTCCCCTCAACGTTAACACCTGTGCTCCACCCCCTTTTGGGACCCAAATCCTTTTGGCTCTTCTAGGTCAACCAGAGAACACCCACTTACCCCAATCTGGGAGCAGAAGCACTTGCTTGTTTCGTTGCTTGACTCCTTCTTATGGTCAGGGCTGGACCCTGTATGGAGGTGGGGAGGGACTGGGCCTCTCATCTAGGGACCCTGCCATCTAAGCAGAATGCAGACAAGGACAGGGAAATAGTTCCCCCAGATGACCATTCCCTCCACTCCACTCAGTGCCTGCTCTAAGCAGTCCCTGGGAAGGGGAAAAGTGTTGTTTGAATCTTAGATGGCCTTTTAATAAAAATCACAGAGCCAGATATTGGGGTGAAAGCTGAAATATTAGATAAGCAGAACAGCCACAGACAACCTCACCTCACCAACTCCTCAGCCAATCCTGCTTCCATGAATCCTCAGACTGAAAGCCTCTGAGTCCTCATCTAAAAGGGTCTCAGCTGAACTGCTTCAGTTCCTGTTTCCTCACGCCTTATATACCTTCTCTGCCCTGCCATTACTTCCTGGCATTAAGGGCATGTGCGCTTCCCAGTACTGGGAATAAAGGTGTGTGCTACTGTTGCCTGGCTCTGTTTCCAGTGTGGCCTTGAACTCACAGAAATTCAGACAATCTCTGCCTCCCAAAGGATAGAATTAAAGATGTGTGCCACCACTGCCTGGCCTTTATGTCGAATCTAGTGGCTGGTTCTGTCCTCTGATCCTCAGGCAAGCTTTATTAGGGTACACAACATATCACCACAGAAAAGTCCCCTGCGTTCAGCCAAAAGGAAAAGAGAAAGTTCTACTCCTTTCTCTTTCCTCATTTATGTCTCTTTTAAAACCAGTGATCCATAAAACACACCATTCTCTAAAAAAAGTAAAACAAAACAAAGCAAAAAACCAAAACAATAACAACAACAAAAGCCCCCAGGCAGGGCAAAGGGATCGCTGCCAGGCAATGCAGCCTGCACAGAACCAACAAATTTTCCCTTCTGTCCAACACTGACTGCGGAGACTTTAAACATCTTTTGCTAGGTCCTTTCAAAAGGATTAAAGATAACTGCTAAAAAGATTTCCTTTGTCACCTGGTCAGTCCCCGATATTAGAAAAAAGTTATGAAAGTTTAAAAAAAATGAAAAGTACAATAAGTAGATCCCAGTTGCTGGAGATAACTTAAATATATTTTTTTTAACAACAGAGACCTGATTGAGACAAGATCTTATGCTTAAACTGAAAGCCACTGTCACCCTCTCTGATGATAGGACACAGACTTATAAATACCCGGCAAAATGTTGGTGTTTCACCCTCTGTCAGAGGAAACCCAAACCCTAGGTCTGGCCCAATACCAAGCTCCTGTAATTGTTCATCTAACCAGGTCAGCTACCCTGTCCAGATTACACAATACCCAATGGCCCTGGACACAAAAGGGAAATTGCAGTCCATGTTGCCTGGCTTCAAGAGACAGGCATCCTGGTGCCCTGCCAGTCTCCCTGGAATACACCTCTCCTGCCTGTGAAAAGACCTGGGACCTCTGATTCTCATGAGTCTGATTCTTCCAGAGAAACAGGTGTACACTGTCTTGGACCGGAAAGACGCATTCTTCAGCCTCCCATTGGCAGAGGTGAGTCAGCCCATCTTTGCTTTAAATGGACAGACCCAGAGGGAGGATACAGTGGACAACACACCTAGACCAGGTTGTCCCAGTATTTAGAGACACTAAATGCAGACCTCCTGCCCTTCTGTCAGAGGTTTTCTGGAAACTAGATTGTAGAAGGGCCACTGAGGGACTGCTGCAAGAGTTGCAGACCTTGGGCAACAGAATGTCAGCTAAGAAAGCCCAACTCTGTAGACGGCGACCTATCTTGGCTACCAACTGAGGGGGATAAAAGGAGCCTGTCAGAGTAGGATTGCTGCCATCCTTCAGATCCCAACTCCAAAGACTAAGAGACAGGTTCCAGAGTTCCTAGGAGCAGCTGGATAGTGCTGCCTCTGGGTACCAGAGTTTGTGGAAATAGCAAGGCCTCTATACGCCAGCACAAAGTGTGAGGGGCAATGGGTCCCTAATCTGGATTGAGACATTTGAGGCTTTACAAGAAGCTCTGACTTTGGCTCTAGTCCCAGTACTTCCAGATGTCTCCAAACCTTTTCAACTGTTTGTCCATGAAACAAAAGACATTACAAAAGGGGGTTTTGTTTGTTTGGTTGGTTTTGGTTTTTTGTTTTGTTTCTTCAAGACAGGATTTCTCCATGTAGTTTTGGTTTCTAGCCTGGATCTCACTCTGTAGACCAGGCTGGCCTTGAACTCACAGAGATCTGCCTGCCTCTGCCTCCCAAGTGCTGGGATTAAAGGTATGCGCCACCACCGCCTGACACAAAAGGGGTTTTAAGCCAAACTTTGGGGCCATGGAAATGCCTGAGATATACCTGTCCAGATGATTGGACCCTGTAGCCACTGGATGGCCCATCTGTCTAGGAGCTGTGGCAGCTACTGCTAGCCTAAAGAAAAAGCAAGCAAACACACAAACAAAAACAAGTTAACTCTGGGTCAAGATCTTATAGTTACAACACCAATGACACGGTTGAGGGCCTCCTCTGAGGAGCTCTGTCTAATGGCTGTGTGACCGAGTACCACGCCCTACTCCTGGACCACCCTTGAGTCTGTTTTGAGATAATCACTGCCATTATTTCAGTAACCTCTTTCCTGATGACGCAGATGCTCATCCATGACTGTCAGGAGATGGGAGATGAAATCACGTATGTGGGAGCTGCAGTAGTTACTTTAACAGAAACAGTTTGGACCCAAGCCAGGTACCTCAGCCCAGAGAGCAGAACTGATTGATCTGATCCAGGCTCTCAGATGGGGAAAAGAAAAGTCCATCAACATATACAGGTACTATCAGTTGGTGTGTTTTTACTTCCAGCCATGTCCACGGTGTGATCTATAGAGAAATTGGGCTTCTCACCACTGGGTAAAGGACATTAAAAAACAGAGCCCTCCTGGAGGCTATTTGACCTCCCCTATGAATTGTTGCCCTCCACTGTAGGGCTGCTGACCTGGCTGCCAGACAAATAGCCCTAAGACCAGTGGGGCCTGTTGATGTTCTGATGACATACCATGACCTCATGCTGCCTGACACTCCATGGTAAAGAAGAAATGGACAATTCAAACCCACAGGATGATGGAGGTCACCAGAGGGAAAAATCATCCTCCCAGAAACAAGTGGCAGGACTCTGGTAACTGATCTTCTCCAGCTACTCATCTGGGGTCCACAGAACTTTCTGAGGTGATCAGACCAAGGATAGACTAGTGAGAGATGTCTTAGCCAGATGCCAGGTTTGTGCTCAAGTAAAACCAAACCCCTTAGCCAGGAAGGGGTCCAAATGAGAGACCAACACCCTGATAAACTCTGGGAAAACTGACTTTACCTGCTAAAGGAAGGTAAAAGTACTTGCTAGTTTTTATATATAGCTTTTCCTGGTGGGTAAAAGTGTTCCCCATCTGGACTGGAAATGCTCAAACAGTAGCTAAAAAGCTCATCAATAGTCCCCCGATTTGGCTTCTCTCTAGCAATTTGGTCCAACAATGGCCTACCTTTCATAGCCAAAACCTCTCAATTAATAGCTAAAGCCTTAAACATAGATTAAAAACTTTATTGTACACATAGACCCCTAAGTACTGGCCAGGTTAAAAAGACATAAACAGGACATTAAAAGAAACCATAACGAAGTTCTCATTAGAGTCCAGCAACGGATGGATAGGCCTCCTTCCTTTGCTTCGGTTAGCCTGCTGTACTCCATATAGGGGAAAACTTACCCACTATGAGATTATGTTTGGAAGACCTCCCCCACTGCTTCCCAGGCTCAGAGACAAGCAGTTGGCAGAACTCTCTAATCATTCCTTTCTCTAGTCACTACACATCCTCCAGTTCTCCACACAGGATGTTCATCGGACTATCCTAGAGACCCAGCTGACCTCAGAGTTCACTACCAGTTTCTCCTTGTTCGAGTCCAGTGATATGATCTGGGTCAAGTAAGTAGACAAAGGGGCACTGGAACTAACCCAGAAAGGACCCTACAAGGTGACCCTTTCCACTCCTATGGCAGTGAAGGGAGCTGGCATCACATCATGGATCCACCACACCCAGGTCAAGAGAGCAGAAGCCACAGATACTGCTGTCAAATGGACTGACTGTCTCTGGACTATGGTCCCATTGAAATTAAGGTTTCACTGGGCCCCAGACCCTTCCACTCCCTGACCCTCCACGTCCTCCTAGGTCCTGTGTTCTATACTACAGATATGAATATAAGATTATGAACCAACCCCCACTGCCCTCAGGCATGGACTAGAAATTGAGGAAGACAGATACAAAGAAAGTATTAGCTACTGTAACTACAGACAGGCAACCCATTTTTCACCTTGACCTTTACTTGCTGAGGTCCACTATAAATGTCTGGTTATGTTGAAGAAAAGGAAAGATATGGAAGTTTGTCTTTTGAGATAGGAAACAGAGTTTATAATTCTAGGCATGCCCTGTGGCTGGGACCCCTAGTTTCCAGAAACAAGGGAGTTTCCATTGTAAAAACTGGTGTTGTAAAACTGAGGCTTCCCGAAAAATTCCTTTAAAAAAGATTCTGGCCTTTGGGAAACAGGAAAAACCTGGGGAAACAGACTCCATGCCACAGGAAGTGACCCTGGAGATAGAGTTTATCACTCACAGCCAGAAATCATGCAGGATTGCTGGTTATACTTAGACAACTGGCCCCAATACTACAGAGCATAGGAACTAAGCAGTCTGTCAGCCCACTGACTAACAACTCTCTGTAATGGGGGCATCCCAAATTAATGTGAGAGGACTTACAAGGAGATGAAACTTGTCTAATATCCAAAACCTTTAACCTGGGCACTTCCCCTTATTCTGATGCCTGCTGTTCTGACTTATGGGTTAATTCATCTGGATAACAGCAATATCACCAAGCCCCTGAGACTACTTGGTGGGCATGTACCAATGGTTTGACTAAACGTGCCTCTTCTGATACTTTCCAAACTAAGTAGACAGTTGATCAGGACCTAGAGGTAATAAAACAACAGTTAGATTCCCTTACAGAAACTATCCTACAACATCGGAGAGGCTTAGACTTAATTCTCATGAGATAAAGAGAACTGTCTGGCTTTGAGAAAAACCTGTTGTTTATATGCTAATTGATCAGGAGTAATTAAAAAATCTTGCCATGGTTAGGAAAAACGAAAAGAGAAAGAGACAAAGATATAAATAAGATGATACCAGTGTCTGTTTTCTTGGCCCCCTTGGCTAAGTACTCTACTATTAGCCCTGACTGGGCCTTTAATACTCTTTCTGATTGGCTTAATGGCAGGTCTTTCCATCTTAAAGTATTTGGCCAATTATGTATCAGTTCAGTAAAATTAATGGTCCTTAAGACTAACTCCACCTCTTTTGAGCTCATTTACTAAGACCAATGGGGGCCCCAGACCTTAGTAGGCCCCTAGACCTTAGCATACCTGACTCCATGATGGAAGTGCCATTCAGGCTGTGAAACTCAGCACAGAGACATCACCACCTGCTAAAACTAAAACAAAGACCTAATCCATCAAAGTCCATAGTTCTGGGAAAGTCTCTAAATGGACTAACTTTGCTTTTTGGTTTCTGTAGTTCTGCTTCTGGCTTTCTTATGAACTGAAGTATGTCAACCCAGGACATGGCCTTTGTGCTTAAAAATCTCACCCTGAGAAAGTCTCAGTGCTACACTGGGATCCCAAATACTCAGTGTAATCTCAGACAAGTTAATAGACTTTTTTATTGGCTTAAACCCATGTCTGAGCAGTCTTCTCTGGTGGATACCCCACAATATTTCATCTTCCTTTCTGTCAGGCTTGATACTGTTCCTTGCTTTCTGTCTTAACCCCTCAGTCTTGTGGTGGAATGTATCTATATCTCAAACATAATAAAATGAACGCAAGTAGGGACCAACATTAGAACACATTAATTTAGTAGTAGACAGCTATGTAGAAGAACCATTTTTCTTTTTAAAAAAATTTATGTGTGTGAAAGTTTTGCCTGCATGTATGTATGTGTACCATATGTGTGTAGTGCTCATGGAAGACAGAAGAAGGTGTTAGATCCCCTGGACCAGAGCTATAGACAGAAACTGCCATGTGGGTACTGGTAATCAAACCCAGGTCCTCTGAAAGAGTAGCCAGTGCTCTTAACTACTGCCTCTTCGCTCTAGCCCTGGAATCATTTTTCATGACCTCTTGACCTTTAGTTACTTTTGGAAGGGCTGGCTCAAGCGGAGCCCACCTCATTGGTTTGAGATAATGTTCCAGCTTCCCAGGTGCTGGGATTATAGAAAAGTGCAACCATGTCCAGTGTGACTTTATTTCCATTTTGACCACATTCCCCCTTGCCTCTAAACACTATTCTCTGAAGACATTGCCAGTTAACCATCCGATGGCTTGTTCTCCATAGTCATACAATGCCAGGGAAAGATTCACCCCAGTTAGTACAATTTGGTTTCACATTTGGGGTGGGGGCACCAAGTGACAGATATCAATGAGTTAGTTCCAGTAAACTCTTGAGGTCTAATTTTAAACATCTGATGTATAGAAGTGGTGTTTTTTAGGTCAGACATACCTGAAGTTCCATCTCTTTATCCCGTGAGGAATGTCCCTGCATCTTAAAAACATTCTTCAGCTTCCTCTGTCAGAAGATTTTCTGTAGACGGTTCAGTTTTTAAGGCTTTATAAAGACACAACTCCCTAGTAACAGACACCAGTTCATATAAAGTTTTACAAACACACAACCAACAGCAGTAGGAAAATTAAGTAAGTGCATACAGATTGCAGCTATCTAGTACTTACAAATCTTTATAAGATTTAAATACTTTAAGAGGCTTCTTATATAGAGAGCTACCAACAATTACCATGACATCAAACTACATAAAAGCTATTTCTAAAGAAACATTAAAAAATTAGTAGAACATTGTAAGTGGAGGCAGAGTTTTCTGTTCTGACTGCCATCCCAAATAATCACACAAAAGCTTATATTAATTACAGAATGTTTGGACATTAGCTCAAGCTCATTATTAACTAGCTCTTACATTGAAATTACCCAATTTCTATTAGTCTATGTATTGCCAAAGCTGGCTCATGTCTCTCTCCCTCCACCCTTCTTCCCCTCCTTAGTTTGTTTTTTCTGCCTGGCCAATGGCCAAACAGCCTCTTTATTAACCAATGAGAGTAATACACATTCACACCATAAAGAGGGATCATCCCACAGTAGAATGTGCTCATAGCAATGGCAACCAAAATTTTAAATCTCTTATAAATTTTGAGTACAGTGCTAGTTACTACAGAGTATGAATAAATATATAAATATATCTTATATATACAATAACAAAATCTTTACTATCAGTGTGTGTGTGTGTGTGTGTGTGAGAGAGAGAGAGAGAGAGAGAGAGAGAGAGAGAGAGAGAGAGAGAGAGGTTTTAATCAGCAAGATTTGCAGAGTGGCAAGGTTTAATGCCCTTAAGCCTGTAAGACACCCAGAAGTCAGCATTATACCATACTTGTCAATGAAATCTTTGTATAGAAGCTGGGAGGGGGGCTGAAATCCCATCATTATCTATTCTAAGCTGATATCAGTTAGTTTCAGAAGTCAGTAGTTAGTTTTTGTGCTAAACCAGAAGTTCTCAATTTTGTGGGTTGTCTAAGACCATCAGAAAACACAGATGCTTACATTACAATTTGTGACACTAGCATAATAACATTTATGAAGCAGCAATGAAAATAATTTCATGGTTGGGGTCAACACAACATGAGGAATTGTATTAAAGGGTCGTAGCAACCACAAACAAACAAAAAACCATTAGCAAGACCTAATACACCATGAAAAGAGTCCATAATTTATATCAGTTGTTCCTTTAAAGAGCAAAGTTAAAACAATTTTTTTTAATTTATTTTTATGTGCATGAATGTTTTGCCTGCAAATATGCATTTGCATGCTTGGTGCCCATGGAGGTCAGAAGAAGGTGTTGAGTCCCCTGGAACCAGAGTTATTAGTGGTTGTGAGGCACCATGTAGGGAATCAAATCCAGGTCCTCTTAACCAGTGCTCTTAACCATTGCACCATTTCTCCAGCCCAAAAGCATGTTTCATTCTTAAAAAAGAAAAGATGAAGCACACCCTTAATCCCAGTACTCTGGAGGCAGAGGCAGGCAGATCTCTGTGAGTTCAAGGTCATCTTGGATTACATAGTGAGTTCCAGAACAGCCAGAGCTGTGGTTGAGAATCCACAATCTCTAAGAGTCATCTCTCTTTCTCATCCAGGTGCTGTCATGTTTTTTGTTTGTTTTGCTTTTCTGTTTGTTTCTTTGTTTTGTTTTCCTGTTTGTGTGTTTGTTTGTTTAAACCTCACTGGAGTTAATGATGGCCATTCAGTCTGGCTTATGACTAAGCGAAGGAAGGGAAGGAAGCAGGACAAGCTCTGGCTAGTGTGTCCATTGCTCAGGCTGGTTTTGGTTGGGCAACCCCTGTTATTGTATCTCCCACAATTACACCTGGCAGCTGAGAAGACACTGAACTCAGCAACAGTACTTGTTGGTTATTTTGCATATATAACCTTACAGGTTTTATATTAGTAAATTTTGCATAACTTAGATACATGGCTAAATATTTTTCCCATCATAGATAAAATTAATTGTATTAGAATTTAGTTAAAAGAATTGCTTACAAAGTGGTCTTTTAAAAATATTTCAACATAAACTGGTCCTTAAATGAAGTCACACATTGCTAAATCAAGTTCCTACATAACCAAAAGTTTGAAACACAAACAGCAGAAAACATAAAACAAATATTTAACAAAATATAAAATCTTAGGTTCATCACAAAGAACAACACAATCTCTTCAAGAATGTCTTGTTGCTTTAGAGGTACAAATTACGTTCTTTTTTTTTACACTGCTATCTTTACATTTCTCTTTTTTCTTTTTCTTTTACTTTCTTTTTTTTTTTTTGGTTTTTGGTTTTTCGAGACAGGGTTTCTCTGTGTAGCTTTGCGCCTTTCCTGGAGTTCGCTCTGTAGACCAGGTTGGCCTCGAACTCACAGAGATCCGCCTGCCTCTGCCTCCCGAGTGCTGGGTTTAAAGGTGTGCGCCACCACTGCCTGGCAAACATTTTCAATTTTGAAATAGGTTAACTTTATTAATTCTGAAAACACAGATTTTTATAATTGGGATGAGGTATCAATTTTCTTTTATATATTTTTGAGCCTTTGATTAATATGTATTATAAACAGACTAGATTTAAATATATATATACATATAAAGATTCAAGTGTATCAATTAAGTGATTTAAGTTTTTAATTGACAGAAGATCATAGGCAGTCATTTGTGGTGTGTGTGTGTGTGTGTGTGTTATGATTCCCAATGGACAGATTCCATTTCAAGCACATAGATTATTTTTTAAACAACCTCCTAGATGTATTTACTATACATATAAGAGCAAGGCAGGACCATCTCAGTGTGGGATTGACTGTAAACCAGAGGAGATTAAATCAAGGCAGCACTTGAGAATTCGAGGTTCAAAGTTAATAGCGTCTATAGGAGTATTTTAATAGACATAATCCAAACACTAGAACACCCACACACTTGTGACATTTTTAAAAAAAGATTTATCATGTATACAGTGTTCTGCCTGCATATATGTCTGCAGGCCAGAAGAGGGCGCCAGATCTCATTACAGATGGTTGTGAGCCAGTATGCTGTTGCTGGGATTTGAACTCAGGACCTCTGGAAAAATAATCAGTGTTCTTAACTGCTGAAACATCTCTCCAGCCCCCCCCCCTCTTTGTGGCATTTCACTTCTCGTTGTGACAAAAAGGAAAGAGGAGCCCACAAGCTGTTTCTAGGTCCACAAACAGGACAACTGATGGGTAGAAGTCAAAGCCCAGACCCTCAAACCAAGATACAGGACACAGGGGAGTGAAGACAAACACTATTTCTAGGAATAGTTTGTCCCAGCACCCTACCAAACACGTGGGATACAACAGAAGGGAGTGAACACAACACCAGTGCTTCAAACACCCCCAAGAGTCAGCACAGCTGACATGACAACCGCCAAGTTCACCAAAAGATGTTGACAAGTTCCAATGCACCAAGAAAATACAACTATCTATTTGGACAGAAGAAACCCAGGAAAGAGGTTTGGCAAGGCTAGAGAAAGGAGTGCTGAAGACAGGAACAGGGGATATCACGTGGTCAGGCAGTGTAGAGACAGGGGCCTCGATTTGTGTCTTTGCCCAGCAGTCTGAAATGTTCCTGGTTTTGTCCTGGCTGAGGTCAGAATTGCCAGTAGTGGTACTGCAATCTAAGTATCTGTCCGTGTCTGCTTGATATCCCTTTAGGGCTCAAACTCAGCAAGAGTAGGGACCCTGTCTTTTTATGCCCCAGTTGTAGCTCATCTCCTAAATGACTTTAGGGTCTCAACTCTTGATGAGGTAATATTGCAGGATTAGTAGTTTTGGATAGTATCTAGAAAGGACCCCTCCCTCAAAGTCAGCTGTGAATCCCACCTCTGGTTTCCCAGTGACACTAAGAAATGAAACATCACAAGTGCCCCTCCTTAGGATTTAAAATCCCATATTAAGGGTGGAGATACCAGGGCTTTGTTGAGGCCCATTAAAGAGAGGCTTCCTGGTCCCTACCAAAAGAATGAACTCTGAGGTCTAGCTCTGGCCTTGGATAAAGGCATGGCTTTCTGATCTGATCCAAAAATAATAAAAGGACAAGCAGACGCCATAACAGGCTGCTCAGTCTTCTCTCAGAGATCAAGCCTCAGCTGCAGTTTCCTGAGACTTGAGTAAGCAGTTTCTGGGAGGGCCATGAACAAAAGACCTAGTCCTTGCAGTAGCTCCCTTTCTGCATGTACTCTGACCCCTCAAGGTTCAGTCAGCTGTTTACTGTCTGGGACCCCTCACCAACTTAGAGCTATTTGCATGAGTCAAGGACAGGGCCTGGGCCACTGAGTCAGCCCCCAAAGTCAATCCATGCAAGGCCAGCCAGCCTCCATGGCAGCTCAAAGACAAAGCCTGGGACTTGTCCAGGACTGCCCAAAAAATGATAACTGTAACCCCCAACCAGTATATTCAAAGGTTACTTACCCTCACCCAATCATATGACTCAAAGGCTTGTACCACCCTGCTTGTAGTCTTTCCCTTTAAAAACCCCTCACCCTGAGAGCTCAGGTCCATCCTCCTCCATGGTCTGTACAGGAGTGTTGGCCACAGACCAAGCCCAGGCTTGCTTGTTATCAATAAACCCCTGTGTGTTTTGCATCAGATATTGGCTCTGTGGTGGTCTTGCTCTGGGGCCTTGTATTGTGGGCACAACAATAAGAATATAACATTCTTTTTTTATTTTTTATTTTTTACACATCAGCCATGGGTTCTCCTGTCCCCACTTCCAGCCCCATCCCCTCCCCTCCATTCCCATCTCTTCCAGGGCCAAGACTCCCCTGGGGATTCATTTCAACCTGGTGGATTCAGAACAGGCAGGTCCTGTCCCCTCCTTCCAGGCTGAGCAAAGTGTCCCTGTGTAAGCCCAAGGTTCCAAAGAGCCAGCTCATGCACTAACATTCTAATGGCCCTTCTCTTAAGATTTAATCCATGAGGCAGAAGAGTTTTTCACTGGTTAAAAGTACTTCATGCTCTTCCAGAGGACCTGGATTTGTTTCTCACCATTCAAACCTGGAGGCTAACAACTGCCATTCCATCTGATATCCTTTTATCGCCTCTACAGGTACCTGAGGTCACATGTCAACTGCCACACTCTGGCCTCTGCAGGCACCTGAATTAACTTACCCATTGACAACATGGACACTGCAATCCTTAACCTAATATGATGACAGCCCAACTGACCTCTAAATGCACCTGCACTCACATGTCCACTGACTCATTCAGGACTCTGCAGGAACCTGGACTCACATTCCTACCTGCTGACATCTGCACTCATGGCCACCCCTCTCCTCTGGCCTCTGCAGACACCAGCACTCACTTGCTCTCTGCTTCTCTCTTGCCTCCAGAGGACCCTGCCCTAACATGTGAAATTCACCCCTCTACCCAATTCACACACCTACATTCAGATGCCCACTGCCCTGCTTTTGCCTCTGCAGGCAAGAACACTCACATGCCCACTACCAACACAGTATCTGCAGGAAGCTGCATGCACATGCAATCTGTCAATTTCTTGTCTCTGTGCACCTGCATTCACATGCCTCCTACCCCCCTGGGATCTGCAGGAAACTGCACTCCCATGCTCACTACCCCCACAACATTTGCATTCTATTTATTTTTATTGGATAAATGTCTTCTCTGTATAGCACTGGCTGTCCTGGAACACACTCTGTAGAACAAGCTGGCCTTGACCTCGGAGACCCGCCTGCCTCTGCCTCCCAAGTGTTGATACTAATGACTGTACTACCACCATCTGCCCTCCCCCCAACCTTTGCAAGCAAGCACACAAATGTGACCTCTGACCCTCTCTCCTCTGCAAGCAGCTGCACTGTCATGCGAACTGCACCAGTGACAATTGCTGGCACCTGCATTTACATGGCCATTTCCCCACTGTCCTCTGCAGTCACCTGCATTCACATGCCCACTGCCAACCTGGTCCCTGCAGGCACCTGCACTACTGTGACCAAAGCCTCACTGGCTTTTACATGCACCTGACTCACAGGCACACTGTCACCCCTGGCCCATGCTGGCGCCTGCTCTCTCATATGCACATTGGCCCAATCTGACCTCAGCAGGTACCTGCAAACACATGTCCACTGTGCCCCTCTGGCCTCTTCAGGCACCTGTACTCAATGATCACTGCCCCTACTTTTCTCTCTAGGTACCTGCACTCACATGCCCACCAACTCCCTCTGGTCTCTGCAGGTAGGTGCATTGTCATGCAGGCTGCTGCCCTTTGCCCTCCATAGGCACCTGCACTCACAAGTCTGCTACCCCCTCCTCTGGCCTCTGCAAGTACCTGCACTCACATGCCCACTGCCCAAATCTGGTTTTGTAAGCACCTCCACTCACATGCTCACAGCCAATCTCTGTGTCTTCAATAACCTGCACTCACATGCCCAGTCACCCTTTGGCATATGTGCACACCTGAACTCTTATGCCCACTGCCCCCTGGCCTCTGCAGGCACCTGCACTCACATGCCCACTGCCCCCTGGCCTCTGAAGGCACCAATACTCACATGCCCACTACCTCTACACCAGCCTCAGGCTTTGCAGGAAACTGCACTCAATTTCCCACTGCATCCCTAGCTTTTGCATTCTATATTTTTCTTTTGAGACAGGGTTCTTGTGTAGCCCTGGCTGTCCTGGAACTTGCTCTGTAGACCAGGCTGGCCTCGAACTCAAGAGACCCACCTGCCTCTGCCTCCTGAGTGCTAGGACTAAAGGTATGCACCACCACCTGATCCACCCCTGACCTTTGTAAGCAAGTACACACATGTGCCCACTGCCCCTCTTGCCTCTGCAGGCACCTGCCCTCACATGCCCACTGCACCAATCAGGCCTCTGCAGGCACCTGCCCTCACATGCCCATTGCCCAACTGACCATTGCTGGAACTTGCATTACATGGGCATTTCCCCACTGTCCTCTACAGACACTTGCCAACTGCCCTGCCATTACATGCTCACTGCCTCTGTCTGGCCTCTGTAAGCATCTGCACTCACATGTAAAAGGCCTAGATCTGGCCAGTTCATGCACCTGCACTCATAAACCAAATGCCCACATGGCCTCCATAGGCAAATGCATTGACATGACCACTACACCCCTCTGGCCTCTTCACGCACCTGCACTCACATGTCTAATGCTGCCCTGGTATCTGCAGACACATTCACTCACATGCCCACTGCTCTATGTGGCCTCAGGAGGCAACTGCACTCATATGCCTACAACCCACCTCTGGTCTACAAGGGTATCTTTATTCACAAGTCCCAAAGAACTCCACAGGCACCTGTAACATGCCCATTGCCCTTCTGGCCTCTACAGTCACCTCCACTCACATACTCATTCTCTCTGTCTCCAGGTTGTTGTTGCTGTGACAAAACACCATTACCAGAAGGGGAGGAAAGGGTTTATTAGGCTCACACTTCAGCATTGAGGTTCATCACTGAAGGAAGTCAGGAAAGGAACTCAAACAGGGCAGGGTCCAGAGGCAGGAGCAGATGCAGAGGCCATGGAGGGGTGCTGCTTACTGGCTTGCTTCCCCTGCTTACTTCTTCTTATAGAACCCAGGACAAGCAGCCCAGTGATGGCACCATGGATTGCCCCCCTGCCTGTTGATGACTAAATGAGAAAATGTCTTACAGCTGGATCTCATGGAGACATTTTTTCAACTGAGACTCCTTCCTTAATGATGACTCTAGCTTGTGTCAAGTTAATGTACAAAACCAGCCAGTATACTTCATGGTCTTTGCAGACACTTGCATCCACATGCCCACTACCCACTTTGCCCTGTTCAGGCACCTGCAATCACATGCCCACTGCCCAGCTCTGCTCTCTGCAGGCACCAGCACTCACAATCTCTGCCAAAATCTGGCCTTTGCAGGAATCCCAAGTCACATGCCTACTGCTCAACCTTGCCTCTTTCTGAAACTGCACTCACATGCCCACCATCCTCCCCTGGCCTCTTCAGGTGCCAGTACTCACATGACCACTGCCCTCCTCCATACCCTGCAGGCCCCTGCACTCACATGCCCAATGCCCACTGTGGCAACTGTAGGTATGTGCACTCACATGAGGACAACCCTTCTCCATACACTGCAGGCACCTGTTCATTCATGTCCAATACTATGCTTGCATCTGCAGGCTCCTGCACTCACATGCCCAATTCCCCCTCTGCTCTCTGCAAGCAACTAACCCCTTATGCTCACTGCCCCCCTCTGACCTCAGCAGGAGCCTTCACTCACATGCAAAATGCCACCCTGGCATCTGCATGCCACCTGCCCACTACACCATTTGGCTTCTGAATGCACCTGCACTCATATGCCCACTGCCTGTCTGGACTATGCAGGCATCTGTCCTCACATGCTCATCACCCTTCTCTGTCTTCCACTGCTATGTATTCTCAAATGCCCACTGGCCCCACCCTTTGGCCCTTCCAGGCACCTGCATTCATATTCCCTCTGCCTCTCTCTGGCCTCTGTAGGCACTGGCACTCACATACTAAATTTGCCTCTCCCCCATGTCCTCTTCAGGCATCTGCACTCACTTACTTGCTCACTGTTCCCCTCTGGCTTCTGCAGACAGGTATACTCATGTGTCTACTGCCCCCTTCTGGACTCTGCAGGTACCTGCCATCATATGCTCATTGTCCCATTGGTCTTCTGCTGGAACCTAAGCTCACATGCCCACCAACCTCTTCAGGCCTCTGGAGATACCTACACTCACATGCCCAATGCCCTCCTCTGACCTTAATATTCACCTGAACATTCACATGCCCACTGCCAATCTAGTCCCAGCAGGGACTTGCACTACCATGACCAAAATCGAACTGGCCTCTACATCCACATGAACTCACTCTCATCTCTGGCCTCTGCTGGCACCTGCCCTCATGTGGACATTACCCTGATATGGCCTCAGCAGGTTCCTGCAAACACAAGTCCACTGTGCTCCTTTGGTCTCTGCAGGCACCTATACTCAGATGCCCAAGTCCCACCTTGGCCCTTTGTAGGCATCTGTACTCAGATGCCCAATGTCCAATAATGGCCTCTGTAACAACCTGGATTCACATGACCAGAGTCCACTTTTGTCCTCTGCAGGAACCAGAATTCCCATCCTGTGCTCCACAGGCACTTACATTGAATGAACACTGCCCCTATCTAGCCACTAACAAGACCACCACCCCTGCCTCTGATCTATGCAAGCACCTCCACTCACTTGCCTGTTAACCACCTCTGGCCTCTGCAGGGACCTGCACTCACATACCCATAAAAGATTTACCACCCGGCAGAGGTGGTGCACGCCTTTAATCCCAGCACTCGGGAGGCAGAGGCAGGTGGATCTCTGTGAGTTTGAGGCCAGCCTGGGCTACAGAGCTACTCCAGGATAGGCTCCAAAGCTACAGAGAAACCCTGACTCCAAAAAAAAAAAAGATTTACCTTCTTCGGGAACCCACATGCCCACCGCCTTCTTTGCCTCTGCAGGTGTCTCCAGGCACCTGCACACATGGCCACCCCTGCCCTCTGTCTTCTGCAGACACCAGAGACACTTGCTCTCTGCCTCTCTCCTTCCTCAGAAGGAATCTTCTCTAATGTCAAATTTACCCATCTACCTTCACACCTGCACTCATATCCACTGCCCTGCTCCTGCCTCTGCAGGCAAATGAAGGCACATGCCCACTGATCCCGTGGGCAAGTACACTCACATGCCCTCTGACCCTGCCCTAGGCAAATACTTCCAATCACATACCTACTGCACTCTCAAAGCACATGCACTCACAGTCCAAATGCCAAACTCTGGCCTCTGTAGGGACCTGTCATCACATCCTCACTGCCCATATCTGGTTTCACAGGCACCTCCACTCACATTCCCATTGGCTTCCCTGATGTGTGCAAGAACATGCACTCACATACCCATGGAAACCCTCTGGCCCTTGTGCACTCCCGAATGCTCATATGAGGGCTCCACTGTCCTCTGCAGACACTTGCACTCACATGCCCACTGCCTGCCTGACCTCTGTAGGCCCCTGTGCTCACAAGGCTACAGGCCCAGCCAGACATCTTCAGGACCCTACACTCACATACCCACTGGCCCAGTCAGGCCTCTGTAGGCACCTGCACTCACATGTACACTATCTTCCTGTCCACTGCAAACACCAGCACTCCCTTGCTCTCTTCCTCTCTCTTGCCTCAGGAGGAACCTGACCTAACATTTCAATTACTCCTCTGCCCTCTTCACACACCTGCACTCACATGCCTACCATCCATCTCTGGCCTCTGCAGGAACCAGCATCCAGATGCTCACTAGGTCAGTCAGGACTCTGCAGGAACAAGGACTCACAATCCCACCTGCTAGCATCTGTAATCATGGCCACCCCTCCCCTCTGGCCTCTGCAGATACCAGCACTCACCTGCTCTCTTCCTCTCTCTTGCCTGAGGAGGAACCTAACCTAACATTTCAATTACTCCTCTGCCCTCTTCACACACCTGCACTCACATGCCCACTGCCCCCTGAGCTCTGCAGGAAAGTACACTCACATGTCCACTGCCTCCTGACCTATGCAGGCATTCACATACCCACTGCAACCCTCTGCAGGAACCTGCACAAACAAGCTCCACCCCCCTTGGCCTCCTCATGCACCTGCACTCACATATTAATCCACCAACTCTGACCTCTGTAGGTACCTTCACTCACATGCCCATGCTCTGCTCTATGTGCACAACTGAACTCTAATGCATCAGCCGCACTTGACTCTGCATGTACTTGCACTAATATGACAACTGCCCCCTGGCCTCTGCAGCAGCAACAACCACATGCCCACTACCAACTTGGTCTTTTTAAAGAACCTGCATGCACACACAAGCTTACACCTAATTGCCTTTTGTGCACCTGCACTCACATGCCCACTGCCCCCTGGGCTCTGCAGGAACATGCATTCACATGCCCACTGCCCCCTGTGCTCTGCAGGAACATGCACTCACATGCCCACTGCCCCCTGAGCTCTGCAGGAACCTGCACTCACATGCCCACTGCCCCTTGGGCTCTGCAGGAACATGCACTCACATGCCCCCCGCCCCTTGGGCTCTGCAGGAACATGCACTCACATGCCCACTGCCCCCTGAGCTCTGCAGGAACCTGCACTCACATGCCCACTGCCCCCTGAGCTATGCAGGAACCTGCACTCACATGTCTACTGACTCATTCAGGACTCTGCAGGAACCTGCACTCACATGCCCACTGCCCCTTGGGCTCTGCAGGAACCTGCACTCACATGCCCACTGCCCTCTGAGCTCTGCAGGAACCTGCACTCACATGCCCACTGCCCCCTGAACTCTGCAGGAACCTGCACTCACATGCCCACTGCCCCTTGGGCTCTGCAGGAACATGCACTCACATGCCCACTGCCCCCTGAGCTCTGCAGGAACCTGCACTCACATGCCCACTGCCCCCTGAGCTATGCAGGAACCTGCACTCACATGTCCACTGACTCATTCAGGACTGTGCAGGAACCTGCACTCACATGCCCACTGCCCCTTGGGCTCTGCAGGAACCTGCACTCACATGCCCACTGCCCCCTGAACTCTGCAGGAACCTGCACTCACATGCCCACTGCCCCCTGAACTCTGTAGGAACCTGCACTCACATGCCCACTGCCCCCTGAACTCTGCAGGAACCTGCACTCACATGCCCCCTGCCCCTTGGGCTCTGCAGGAATCTGCACTAACATGCCCACTGCCCCCTGGGCTCTGCAGGAACCTGCACTTACATGCCCACAGCCTGATTATCCTCTGTTGGAAAATGCACTCATATGCCCACTCCCTATTTACTTCTGCAGGAACATGCACTAACATGCCTGTTAACATGCATGCACTCTGCAGGAACCAGCACTCAGATGCCCACTACATCATTCAGGACTCTGCAGGAACCTGGACTCACATCCCCACCTGCTGGCACCTGCAGACACCAGCACTCACCTGCTCTTGCCTCCAGAGGAACCTGCCCTAGAATGCCAAATTCACCCCTCTACCCTCTTTACACACCTGCACTCAGATGCCCACTGCCCTGCTCTAGCAACTGTACACAGATGTACTCACATACCCACTGACCCATGTCTTCTGCAGGAAAGTGCACTCACATATGCACTGCCTCCTGCCCTATGCAGGCATTCACATACCCACTGCAACCCTCTGCAGGAACCTGCACAAACAAGCCCACTGACCACCTCTGGCCTCCTCAAGCACCTGCACTCACATGTCAGTCTCTCAATGTGGCCTCTGTAGGCACCTGCAAGGTGCCCAAATCTGTTTTTGCAGGCGCCTCCACGCACATGCCCATTTTCCTACCATGAGTCTGCAAGAACCAGCACTCACAAGCCCACACTCTGGTCTATGTGAACACCAGATCTCTCTGGGACACAACCCCATTGGACTCTGCAGGCACTTGCATTCATATGACATCTGCCCCCTGACCCTGAAGGCAGCAACAATTGCATGCCCACTACCAACTTGATTTTTATAGGAAACTGCATGCATATGCAATCCATCACCTTCTTGCCTTTGTGTGGACATGCACTCACATACCCACTGCCCTCCGGACTCTGTAGGAAACTGCATCCCCATGCTCAATGCCCACTAGTTTTCATTCTTTTTTCTTTTCTTTTCTTTATTCCTTTCTTGTTTATTTTTATTTTATTTTATTTTTAGCCACGGTTTCACTGTGTAGTCCTGGTAATCATGGAATATGCTCTGTAGAACAAGGTGACTTTGAAATCAAGACCAACATGCCTCCCAAGCGTAGGGACTGAAAGTGTACAATAACACCACCTTCTCCTCTTGCCTTTGCAAGCAACTCATACATGTGACCACTGTCTCTCTGTCCTCTGCAGAGAGCTGCACTCACGTGCTCACTGCTCAATTAACCATTGCTGGCACCTGCATTCACATGGCCACTTCCCTACTGTCCTCTGCAGTTAGTTACTTTCACTCAAAGTACACTGCCTCTTTGTACCCTCTACATGCACCTGTACTTACATGCCCACTGCCTGCCTGGCCTCTGCAGGCACCTGCATTACCTGCACACCATCCACCTCTGGCCTCTGCAGACACCAGCACTCACTTGCTCACTGCCTCTCTCTTGGCTCAGGAGGAACCTGTCCTAACATGCCAAATTTACCAATCTACACTCTTCACAGCTCTACACTCAGATGCCCACTGCCCTGCTCATGACTCTGCAGGCAAATGTACTCATATGGTGGCCCTCATAGGAGGGTACACTCACATACCCACTGCCCCCTGTTCTTCAGACACCTGTACTCATAAGCCCACTGCCTCCCTCTGGCCTCTTCAGGCACCTGCACTCACATGCCAACCAACCAACTCTGGCCTCTGTAGGCACCTGCACTGACTGAAATGCCCATGTTCTGGTCTTTGTGCACACCTGAACTCTAATGCATCAGTCCCCCTGGATCTTCAGACACTAGCACTCAGATGAGAACTGCCCCCTTGGCCTTGGCAACAGCAACAATCACATGCTCACCAGTAACTTGGTCTCTGCAAGAACCCGAATGCACATGCAACCTGTCACTTTCTTCGCTTTGTATGCACCTGTACTCACATGCCCACTGCCCCTCTCTATCCTCTGCAGGAAACTGGAATGATATTCCCAGAGCTCCACTAACCTTTTCATTCTATTCTTTTTTTTCTTTTTCTTTTCTTTTTTTTTTTTTTTTTTTTTTTTTGAGAAATGTTTTCACCTTGTAGCCCTGGCTGTCCTGTGACATGCACTGTAGAACAAGGTGGCCTTGAAATCAAGGATCCATATGCCTCTGGTTTTGGGGTTTTTTGTTTGTTTGTTTGTTTGTTTGTTTTTTAGCTGAGGTTCGAACAACCCAGGGCCTTGTGCTTGCTAGGCAGGCACCCTACCACTGAGTTAAATCCCCAACTCCCACACACCTCTGTGTGGGATCCCACACATTTTCCAACTTGTGGTTTAACTCAAGGTCAGAGAGTCAGAGTTGATGTTGCTCCCCAAGGCTGTATAGTAGGGTACAAAGACACAGTTACCAGATGTCTTAGACTTCAAAGCCTAGTCACAAGATGCTTTGCCATGAGGTATGGTTACTAGGTGTTTTAAAGGGTCTACACTTGGTTGTACATTGTGCTTTGATCTTGAAAGGGGGAAGTATTTTGCTTCTCCCCTTGCTAGTGGATAGAAAGCCCATTAGAAATGAACTCGAGGCTGCTGGGTATTAACCCAGGACCCTCCAAAGCTATTCTGTGTTTCTGTCTTTCTCTCCATCTACTTCTATATTTTCTATCTAGCTTTCCTCAGTTCCTCACTCCCCTCTTCAAGGAACCCTTTGATTGTTCAGGGCTGAACTTCAACACTGAACCCTGACATCTCTGCCTCCCAAGTGTATCGAATGAAAGTGTGCAACACATCCACCTGCCCCTGGCCTTTGTAAACAAATACACATATGTGACCACTGCCCCTCTGTCCTCTGTAGGCATCAGAACTCACATAACCACCGTCCAACTGGCCTTTGCTGGCACCTGCCTTGTTATGACCAGTTACCTACTGTCCTCTGGGGTGTTTCATTCACATGCACTGCCCCTCTGTGCCCTCTGCAGGCACCTGCACTCACAAGTCCAATACCCCCTTTCCCTTGTAGGTATCTGAACTCCCATGCCCACTGTCCAACTGACCATTATTGGCACCTGCATTCACATGGCCAGTTTCTCACTGTCCTCTGATGGCACCTGCACTCACATGCCCACTGCCACCCTTTTCTCTCTGTGGGCACCTACACTCTCAAGCCCTATACCTACCTTTGCTCTTTGAGGCATGTGCAATCATATGCCTAGTGCCCTCCTCTAGCCTCACTATGCACCTAAACTCACATGTCTACTGCCAACCAGGCCCCTGCAGGAACCTGTACTATCATGACCAAAGACTCACTCTGGTCTTTACATGTCCATGGACTCACAGGCCCAGTTACCCCTGGCCTCTGATGGCATCTGCACTCATATGCACATTGCCCTGATGTGGTCTAAGCAGGTACCTGCAAACACAAGTCCACTCTGCCATTCTGTCCTCAACACATGCCAACTAACCACCTGGTCATGACAGGCACCTGCACTCACTGACCACTTCTCTATACCCAGCCTCTGCAGGAACCCACACTCACATGCCCACCGCCTTCTTTGCCTCTGCAGGTATCTCCAGGCACCTGCACACATGGCCACCCCTGCCCTCTGTCTTCTGCAGACACCAGAGACACTTGCTCTCTGCCTCTCTCCTTCCTCAGAAGGAATCTTCTCTAATGTCAAATTTACCCATCTACCCTCTTCACACACCTGCACTCATATCCACTGCCCTGCTCCTGCCTCTGCAGGCAAATGAAGGCACATGCCCACTGATCCCATGGGCAAGTACACTCACATGCCCTCTGACCCTGCCCTAGGCAAACACTTCCAATCACATACCTACTGCACTCTTAAAGCACGTGCACTCACAGCCCAAATGCCAAACTCTGGCCTCTGTAGGGACCTGTCATCACATCCCCACTGCCCATATCTGGTTTCACAGGCACCTCCACTCACATTCCCATTGGCTGTCCAGATGTGTGCAAGAACATGCACTCACATACACATGGAAAACCTCTGGCCCTTGTGGGCAATGTGAGTGTTGGTGCTGGTAGAGGCCAGAGGGGCTGTGTGTCTTAGAGTTCACATTTGCATATAGGTCAGAGGGTGAGCATGGGCATATGAGTCAGTTTCTTACAGACACAAGGACTAGCTGTGGAATGTGAGTGGAGGTATCTGCAAAAGCAGATTTGGGCAGTGGGCAGGTGAGTGCAGGTTCCTACAGAGGCCAGAATTGGGTGAATGGCAAGTGAGTGTAGGTGCTTAGAGAGGACAAAGGGGCTCTGTGTCTTGTGAGTGCAGTGCCTGGAGAGAGCAGACAGGACCAGTGGATATGTGAATGTAATTGCCTGCATAGGTCAGGGGACAGTGGGCATATGAATGCAGGTGCAGACAAAGACAAGAAATTGAAATTGACAGATTGCATGTGCATGCAGCTTCCTGCAGATACTGAGTTGGTGGTAGGCATGTGAGTGTTCTTGCCTGCAGAGGCCAGGGGGCGGTGGGCATGTGAGTGTTGTTGGGGTCAGTCAGGATGTAAGTACATTTGCCTGCAGTTGCAAGAGCAGAGCAGTGGGCATGCGAGTGCAGGTGTGTGAAGAGGGCAGAGGAGTAATTAAAATGTTAGGTCAGGTTCCTCCTCAGGCAAGAGAGAGGAAGAGAGCAGGTGAGTGCTGGTATCTGCAGAGGCCAGAGGGGAGGGGTGGCCATGATTACAGATGCTAGCAGGTGGGATTGTGAGTCCTTGTTCCTGCAGAGTCCTGACTGACCTAGTGAGCATCTGGATGCTGGTTCCTGCAGAGGCCAGAGATGGATGGTAGGCATGTGAGTGCAGGTGTGTGAAGAGGACAGAGAAGTAATTGAAATGTTAGGTCAGGTTCCTCCTGTGCCAAGAGAGAGGAAGAGAGCAGGTGAGTGCTGGTGTCTGCAGAAGACAGTAAGGTAATGGGCATGTGAGTGCAGAGGCCAGATCAGGGTAGTGGGCACGTGAACTCAGAGACTCACCTGCCACTGCCTCCTAAGTGTTGGTACTAAAGACATGTATTACCACCATGCCCCAGCAACCTTTGCAAACAAGTACACAAATGTGACCACTGACCCTCTCCTCTGCAGGCAGCTACACTCCCATGCCCACTGCCCTTCTCTGGCCTCTGTAGGTACCTAAACTCACATGCCCACTTCTCCATTTGGATTCTTCAGGAACCTAAACTCACAAGCCTACCAACCTCTTCAGGCCTCAGCAAGTACTTGACTCACATGCCCAATGCCCTCCTCTGACCTTAATATTCACCTGAACATTCACATGCCCACTGCCAATCTAGTCCCAGCAGGGACTTGCACTACCATGACCAAAATCGAACTGGCCTCTACATCCACATGAACTCACTCTCATCTCTGGCCTCTGCTGGCACCTGCCCTCATGTGGACATTACCCTGATATGGCCTCAGCAGGTTCCTGCAAACACAAGTCCACTGTGCTCCTTTGGTCTCTGCAGGCACCTATACTCAGATGCCCAAGTCCCACCTTGGCCCTTTGTAGGCATCTGTACTCAGATGCCCACTGTCCAACAATGGCCTCTGTAAGAACCTGCACTCACATGAGCAGAGTCAAGCTTTGTTCTGTGCAGGCACCTAAAATCCCATCCTGATGCCCAACTGTCCTCCACAGGCACCTGCACTGAATGACTACTGCCCCCTCTCTAGCCTATGTAGATAACTGTCCTCACCTGCACTCATATGCCCACTGCCTGCCTGGCCTCTGCAGGCACCTGCCATCACATGCCCACCGGCCCAGTCAGGCCTCTGCCCTCACCTGCACTCACATGCACACTGATTTCCTGGCCTCTGCAGACACCAGCACTCACTTGCTCACTGCCTCTCTCTTGGCTCAGGAGGAACCTGTCCTAACATGCCAAATTTACCAATCCACACTCTTCACAGCTCTACACTCAGATGCCCACCTTCCTGCTCTTGACTCTGCAGGCTAATGTACTCACATGATGGCCCTCACAGGAGGGTACACTCACATACCCACTGCCCCCTGGCCTATGCAGACACTTGCATTCACAAATCCTGTCCCTGTCTGCTCTCTACAGGCACCTGCACTCACTAGTCCACTTCCTCCATCTTAACTTTTCAAGCAACTGCACTCATATGCCAACAGCCCAACTGCAGCCTCTGTAGTTACCTGCACTCACATGCCCATGTTCTGGTCTATGTGCACACCTGAACTCTAATGCATCAGTCCCCCTGGATCTTCAGACACTAGCACTCAGATGAGAACTGCCCCCCTGGCCTTGTCAGACAGCAACAATCACATGCTCACCAGTAACTTGGTCTCTGCAGGAACCTGCATGCACATGCAACCTGTCACCTTCTTGGCTTTATATGTACCTGCACCTGTACTCACATGCCCACTGCCCCTCTCTATCCTCTGCAGGAAACTGGATTGACATGCCCAGAGCTCCACTAACCTTACCATTCTTTTTTTTTTTAAACATGTTTTCACCTTGTAGCCCTGGCTGTCCTGTAACATGCACTGTAGAACAAGGTGGCCTTAAAATCAGAGACCCACATGCCTCTGCCTCCCAAGTGTAGTGACTGAAGTTGTGCACTAACACCACCTCCCCCGCCCATGGCCTTTGCAAGTAACTCACACACGTGACCACTGCCTCTCTGTCCTCTGTAATCCCATGCCCACTGCCCAGCTGACCATTGCTGACACCTGCATTCACATGGCCACTTCTCCACTGTCCTCTGGGGCACTTCACTCACATGCAAACTGCCCCTCTCTGTCCTCTGCAGGCACCTGCACTCACAAGTCCAATACCCTCTTTGCTCTTCATAGGCACCAGCTCTCACATGCCAAGTGCCCCCCTCTGGCCTCAATATGCACTTCAACTCACATGCCCACTGCCAAGCTGGCCCCTTCAGGCACCATACTACCATGACCAAAGCCTTACTGGCCTCTACATGCACCTGAACTCACTGGCACACTGTCAACCCCTCTACTCTGCTGGCATCTGCAACTGTATGCACATTGGCACGATATGGCCACAGCAAGTACCTTCAAACATATGTCCACTGTGATTTCTGGCCTCTGCAGGCACCTGTACTCACATGCCAAATGCCCACTTGGCCTCCAGGGGCACTTGTCCTGAATGACCACTGCCCCTATAGCCTCTGGAGGTACTTGTACACACATGTTTACCACTCACCTCTGGCCTCTGCAGACACCAGCACTCAGATGCCCACTCGGTTATTCAGGACTCTGCAGGAACCAGGACTCACAATCCCACCTGCTGGCATCTGCACTCATGGCCACCCCTCCCCTCTGGCCTCTGCAGACACCAGCACTCACTTGTTCTCTTCCTCTCTCTTGCCTGAGGAGGAACCTGACCAAAAATGCCAATTTTACCCCCCCTACCCTCTTTACACACCTGTACTCAGATGCCCACTGCCCTGTTCTTGGCTCTGCAAATGTACTCACATGTCCACTGACCCCCTGTCCTCTGCAGCCAAATACACTCACATACCAACTGCCCTCTGGCTCCAAAGGCACTAATACTCACATGACTCACTGCCCCTCTCTGGCCTCTGCAGGCAAGAACACTCACAAGTCCACTACCAACTCAGTATCTGCAGGAAGCTGCTTGCACATGCAATCTATCAATTTCTTGTCTTTGTCTGCACCTGCACTCACATGCCCACTGCCCCCCTGGGATCTGCAGGAAACTTCACATGCATGCCCTCTGCCCCCATAGCCTTTACAATCTATTTTTTCTTATTTGAGATATGGCTTCTCTGTGTAGCACTGGCTATCATGGAACATACTCTGTAGAACAAGCTGGCCTTGAACTCAGAGATCCACCCGCCTCTGCCTCCCAAGTGTTGATACTAATGACTGTACTACCACCATCTGTCCCTCTGTCTTTTTCAAGCAAGCACACAAATGTGACCTCTGACCCTCTCCCCTCTGCATGCAGCTGCATTCACATGCAGACTGCACCAGTGACAATTGCTGGCACCTGCATTTATATGGCCACTTCCCCACTGTCCTCTGCAGGCCCCTGCACTCACATGCCCACTGCCCCATCTGCCTTTTGCCAGCACCTGCACTGATATGACCATTGTTTGCCTGGCTTCTGCAGTACCTGCACTCACATACCCACTGCTTACCAGACTGTCGGCCCACTGACTGGCAACTCACTGTGATAGGGACAGTCCAAATTGACATTATAGGGCTTATAAGGGGCTCAAACTTATCTAATATCCAAAATCTCTATCCTAGGCACTTCCCCTTATTCTGATGCCTGCTATTCTGATTTATAGGTTAATTCTTCTGGATAACAGCAATATCACTGAGCCCCTCAGTCTACTTGGTGGGCATGTACCAATGGTTTGACTAAATGTGCCTCTTCTCATGTTTTCCAGACTAAGTAGACAGTTGACCTGGAGGTATTAAAACAATAGTTAGATTCCCTTACAGAAATAATCCTACAACATCAGAGAGGCTTAGACTTCAAATGAGATAAAGGAAACCATGTCTGGCTTTGGTGAATCATGTTGTTTGTATGCTAACTGATCATGAGTAATTAAAATCATCTTGCCAATGTTGGAAAAAAAAATCAAAAAAAAAAAGGACAAAGACATAAATTGGATAATTGATACAAATCTCTGTTCTTTTGGTCCTCCTGACTATCATCCTGACTATGACTTTAGTTCTCATTCTGGTTAGATTAACAGCTAGTCCCTGCATCTTAAACTATTTGGCCAACTATGTATCAGTTCAGTAAAATTAATGGTCCCTAGGACTAACTCCACTTCTTCAGAGCAAGATGAATTGACAATTTGACTCATTCTCTAAGACCAGTGTAGAAAGTTGTTACTTACCTTAGTAGCCCTCCAGACCTTAGCACAACTGACTCCATGATGGAAGTGCCATTCAGGCTATAAAAAAACTCAGCACATAGACAGCACTACTGGCCAAAAAAAAAAAAAAAGACCTAAAGTCCTTAGTTCTGGGAAAGTCTGTACGTGTAGTAACCTTGCTTTTTGGCTTCTGTAGTTCTGCCTCTGGCTAGATGTTCTTGTTAACTGAAGTATGTCAACCCAGGACATGGCCTTTGTGCTTAGAAGCTCACCTAAGAAAAGCTTGGGGCTACACTAGGATCCCAAACACCCAATGTAATTGCCAGTGTGTTAATAAAGACTTTCTATTGGTTAAATCCACATCTGAGCAGTCTTCTCTGGTGAATACCCCACAACAGACTGAGACAACCATCCTCATAGACTGAACAATCACCAGATTTTTGGTCTTTCCACAGAGAGACAGCCATTTTTGGACTAGCCTCAACTAAAGCCTGTAAACAATCTAATAAATTATATATATATCTGTTCCTTGACTGTAACACACACATATAAATTACTTTGATAATCTTACTTCCTATGTCATATCCATTATAAGCATTACACTAAGCAGGAATTTGTATCTTTTTTTTTTTACTTTGTTCCCTGCTTTTAGTTATTTTCTTTTATTCCATTATCCCTATTTTTTCATATTATAAAACAGTGGTGACTCCAGCCAGGGAAGCAGGTAGGCTAACTGCAGATCTGCAACTCTCCCACTGCTTCTCCAAATCCAATTCCCCACTCTCATCCCCAGCTCTTCAGCACATCGCCTACTGTGGCCTTCCATCACCACCAGCCTCAGGTCCCCATCTCCAGTAAATCAAAGAGATCTTCCAATCCTCACCTCCCTCCCCCAATTTGTTGCTTTATCCCAGCTCCCTACTCCAGTAGGAACTCTCTGGGAACTCTGTTAATCTCAAAGATTTGAAGAGAAAGACCACTGACCCAAATCATCATGGCCAGAATAATTCAAGCAAGCTTTTTTATTCAAGTACACAGGCTGCTTTCCCCTAAGTCGGGGTTCAAGAGATCAGCCTTGGACATGGAAGATGAGAATTTTTATAGCTCAGGAGTAGAGGTTTTCTGAATGGGGCATTTACAGGTAAATAGGTAGGGTTTTGGAAGCAGAACATAAGCATAACAAGTTAATCATAATGACCTCCTGATACAAAGACATGCTTGCAAGGCTATAGGTGGTCATAATAACCTTTTGAAACAAAGGCATGGTTGCCATTTCCTGGAACAGATGGTACAAAGCCATTTGTAGTTAAGATTATATGTGGGGCACAACCCAATACTTGAGAAACAGGTTTAATCATAAATAGGAATGGGCCTAGTTTGTCTTTGCTATAAGATGGCTTTCAAGCCCAGGATGGAGCCAGGCCATCAACCCACAGGTCACGGTGACCAGGAATGCAAGTAGGCTAACTGCAGATCTCCATCTCTCCCTCTGCTCCTCCAAACCCAATCTCCCAGTCTCGTCCCCAGATCTGCATCACAAGGGAAGCCTCCCTTCCCCCTTTCTCCCCCTCCTCCTGTGCATTCCACACCACAGATCTTCCCCTCCTAAACTCCCCTCCCCCACTCAATGCTTGATCCCAGCCCCCAACACCAGCAGGGAGCCTACAGGCTACTACTCTGACAAAGGAAGCAGGCAGGCTAACTGTAGATCTTCACCTCTTCATTTCTTCAAGTACAATCCCCCATTATCATCCTCAGAGCTGTTGCAGACCTTCTGCTGTGGCCTCTCCACACTATCTGCAACAATTTCCAGGGGACTAAGCAGATTCTGGTGTAACACTCTGCTTTCCTTCTTCCTTTGAACCCTTCAGCCCCCACCTCATAGATCATCCCTATTCCTAAGTCTTAGGTCCCAATACCCAGAAGCACATTTTACCTGGACCCTCAGTGACCACACCTATAAGGACCCCAGAAGAATTTCCTACTCAACACAAACAGCCACCACACTCTCCTGAGAACCAGAGAGGAAAGAAAAACCAAGAAACGAAACACCCACCTAGCAAAGACATGACCATACATCAGCACCTAGAATCGCAATCTTCCCAAACACAGATGCCAAGACACCAGCATAAAAATACAATCAGTAATAGCCAGAACAATATGTCTTCACTAGAGCCAATCACAGTAGGTCCTGAGTATTGCAACATAGCTAAAACACAAGAAAAAAAAGACCTTAAAATAGCCTTTATGAATATGATACAAGACTGTACTGGCTGGTTTTGTGTGTCAACTTGACCCTGAGAGAGGAAGACAAACTCCATTTTAAAGAAAACTTCATTTCTAGCAATACTAAGATAAAAGCTGAACCAAGTTCCAGAGACATAAACACCGAGCCAAGACTCTGGTCAATGCGACCGACACCCCCCCTCCGCCCCCGCCCGTCCCGGTGGGTAGGCTGCTGGCCAAGAAATAGCTAAAACAAAGGCTTAATCCATCAAAGTCTCCAATAGTACTGGGAGAGTCTCCAAATGTATTTTGTCTTCTGTAGTTCTTCTCTTACCTAAATGTTCCTGTTAGCTGAAGTATGACCCTGAAATGCTAAGGCTTATACCCCCTAGCTTGCGGTTTTTCCCTTTAAAAACCCTTCACTTTGAGAGCTCAGGGACGTCCTCCTTCACCTGGCTAGCCAGACCAATCCTGGGCTTCCTTGCTTTAATAAATAACCCCCTTTGTACTTGCATCGGATATTGGCTCTGTAGTCGTCTTGCTTGGGGGTCTCAAGACACAGGCACAACACAGGCTAGAGTCTTCAGAGAGGAAGGAGCCTCAGTTGAGGAAATGACTCCATGAGATCCAGCTGTAAGGCATTTTCTAAATTAGTGATCAACTGGGCAGAGCCCAGCCCAAGGTGGGTGGTGCCATCCCTGGGCTGGTGGTCCTGGGTTCTATAAGAAAGCAGACTGAGCAAGCCAGGGGAAGCAATCCAGTAAGCAGCATGCCCCCACCCCCCACCCCATGGGCCTCTATATCAGTTCCTGTCTCCAGGTTCCACTCCTTTGTGAGTTTCTCCCTTCCCTGCTTTTGGTGATGAACTGTTATATGGAATTGTGAGTAAAATAAACCCTTTATCCTCCAAGTTTCTTTGGTCATGTTTTTTTTTTTTAATCACAGCAATAGAATACTAAGAGAAGTTGGTACCAGGATAGTAGGATGTTGCTATAATATAACAGACTGGACCATGTTGTTTTGGGAAGAACTATGGAAGGACTTTGGAACTTTGAGCTAGAAAAATCACTGGGTGTTAAGAATGTAGTGATCTTTTCTGTAGGAGCTTGGAAGATAAGAATGATGGAAGCCTGGCTTGTAAAGTTTGAAGACTCTGTAGTTCTGGTTATCTGGGGCTGAAGAATCAGTTGTGATTAGTAAGATACTGGATCTACTAAAGTGAAACCTTGGTTTTTCTGGGATACTTCATGCCAGGTAGCTGTAGCTAAGGAATTAGTGGTGATTAATAAGAGATCAGCATTACTGAGGTGAAACCTGGAAAGTGTTTCTTAAGAGTCAATACACAAATGCTGTGTTCCAGACATAGCCAAGGTTGAACCTTTTACATCTGAACTTGGTAGTGTAAGAGTCACCAAGGTGGTGCTGATTTCGAAGGATGAAGGGGTCATGGAGAGCAGCTGAGGCTTGGCACTGTGTGGCAAGTGTGTGGAGTCCCTGATGAGAGCCCAGGAGAGGCTTTTGGTGAAAGTGCAGCCCAGTTGCAGCAGGGTACCCCAGCAGTTTGGGAGATGCCAGGACCATGGGACGACCACCAAGAACAGCAGCAGCTGTGGAGTGGAACCTGCTAGGGCTTTGAAACAAACTGTGCTGCAGAGGGCAGAGCTGGAGAAGTGACCCACATACTTTGGAGGAGCCCAGAAGACTTTGTATGGATTCCAGACAATTGGGAATTGGGTTATTTAAACTGTTGGGAGTTTGGTTTCACTTTTTTCAGATTGTGGCTGTATCCTGGTTCTTCCCTCTTGAAGAAAGCATTGAACTTAATTTTGATTTTTACAGAGCCCACAGCTGAAAGACTTTGAATTTTTAAAAGAGATTTTTTTTTTATTTTTAAAGATACTGAATATTTTAAAGAGAATTAATGTGTTTGAATTTGTAAGGACTGTGTGACCTTTAAAGTTATTTACATTAAATATTGTGATACTAATATTCCATCTTGAAGATAAATAAGAAAGGAAAGTTCTAATTGAAAAGTGATGTCTGTGTGTCAAGTTGACAAGGGGTCAGTTGTACTGGCTGGTTTTATGTCAACTTGACACAAGCTAGAGTCACCAGAGAGGAAGGACCTCAATTGAGAAAATGTCTCCAGAAGATCAGGCTGCAAGGAATTGTCTTAATTAGTGATCAAAGGGGGAAATCCCAGAAAATTGTGGGTGGTGGTCCTGGGTTCTAGAGAAAAGAAGACTGAATAAGCCATGGGAGCAAATCAATAAGCAGCACCCCCTCCATGGCCTCTGCATCAGCTTCTGCCTCCAGGTCCCTGCTCTGTGTAAGTTCCTGCCCCCACTGCTTTTGATGATGAACTGTTACATGGAACTGTGAGCAAAACAAACCTTTTTTTCAATGTTTGTGGTATTTCATCACTCCAATAGAGTATTAAGCCAGATCCTTGATGTGGAAATCAATGGAAACACCAACAGTGGAAGGAAATGAAGAAAACTGTTCAAGACCTGAGAGTGGAAATAGAATCAATAAAGAAAAGCCAAACAGGGAATTCTGGAAATGAAAAATTCCGGAACTCAAACAGGAACCACAGAGGCAAGCCTCACCAACAGAAGACAAGAGATGGAAGAGAGAATCTCAGGCATTGAGGATGTGCTAGAAGAAATGGATACATTGGTCAAAGAAAACATTAAATCTAAAAAAAATTCCTGCTCCAAAACATCCAGAAAATCCAGAACAATATGAAAGGATCAAATCTAAGAATAACAGGAATAGAAGAAGGAGAAGAACTCCAGCTCAAAGACTCATAAAAAATTTTCAACAAAATCATAGAAAAAATTTCCTAACCTAAAGAAGGAGATGTCTATCAAGGTACAAGAAGCACACAGGATACCAAATAGACTGGACCAGAAAAGAAAAGTTCCCTCAATACATAACAATCAAAACACCAAACAAACAGAACAAAGAAAGAATATTAAAAACTGCAAATGAAGCCAGGTGGCAGTGACACGCACCTTTAATCTTGGGAGGCAGAGCCAGGCAGATCTATGTGAGTTCGAGGCCAGCCTGGTCTACAGAGTGAGTTCCAGGACAGCACCAAAACTACACAGAGAAACCCTGTCTTGAAAAACCAAACCAAACCAAACCAAACAAACAAATAAAAAACAAAATAAAACTGCAAAGGAAAAAAAAAACCAAGCAACAAATAAAGAAAGACCTATTAGAATTACACCTGACATTTCAATGGGGACTTTAAAAGCTAGAAGGGCCTGGACACATGTTCTACAGACTATAGGAGACCACAGATGCCAGGCCAGACTACTGTACCCAGCAAAACTTTCAATCACAATAGATGGAGAAAATAAGACATTCCATGATAAAAACCAAATTTAAACAATATCTATCTACAACTACAGCTTAAATCACATATTGACCCTCACACAATACTAATGGAAGATTTCAATACCCCACTCTCACTAATAGACAGGTCATCCAGACAAAAACTAAACAGAGAAATGTTGGGGTTAACAGACAATACATATGGAATGAACAGATATTTACAGAACATTTCACCAAACACAAAAGATTAAACCTTCTTCTCTGCATCTCAGGAAACTTTCTCCAAAACTGACCACATATTTGGACACAAAGCACCTCTCAACAGACACAAGAAAACTGAAGCAACTTCCTGGCCACCACAGATGCAAAGCTGGATATCAACAACGACAGAGACAATAGAAAGTTTACAAACTAATGGAAACTGAACAACTCACTATTGAATAAAAAATGAGTCAAGACAGAAATTAAAGACTTTCTAGAATTGAATGAAAATTAATGCATAACACACTTATGGGACACAATGAAAGTGGATCTAAAAGGTAAGTTCATATCACTGAGTACCTACATAAAAAAAAAAACTTGAGAGATCTCACACTTGCAACTTAATAGTACACCTGAAAGCTCTAGAAAAAAAGAAGAAGAAGAAATTACTCTCAAAAGGAGTAGATGGCAAGAATAATCAAACTCAGGGCTGAAATCAATAGAATAGAAACAAAAACAAAACAATACAAAGAATCAATGAAACAAAGAGTTGGTTCTTTGATAAAAATCAATAATATTGACAAACTCTTATTCAAATTAACTAAAAAGCAGACAGAGAATATCCAAATTTACAAAATCTGAGTCAAAAGGGGGATATAACAACAGACACTGAGAAAACCCAGAGGATCATAAGAACACACTTAAAAAACCTATACCCTTCCAAACTCAAAAATATAAAAGAAATGGACAATTTTCTCAATAGTTACCATTTACCACAGTTAACTCAATTATCAAATAAACAATTCAAATAGACATATAATCTTCAAGGAAATAGAAACAATCATTAAAAATCTCCCAACCAAAAAAAGCCCAATACTCCTCAAAATATTCCACAAAATAAAAGCAGAAGGAACATTGCCTAATTCATTCTATTAGGCCACAGTTATCCTAATACCCAAACCACATAAAGACCCAACAACAAAAAAAGAGAATCACAGACTATTTGTCTTATGAGCACAGACTCAAGAAAATACTTGCAAATTGAATCCAAGAGCACATCAAAAAGATCATTCACCATGATCTAGTAGGCTTTATCCCAGAGATGCAGGGATGGTTCAATATATGTAAATCGATAACTGTAATCTACTATATAAACAAACTGAAAGATAAAAATCACAGGATTATCTTATTAGATGAAGAAAAGGCCTTTGACAAAATCCTACAGCCTTCATAAGAAAAATCTCAGAGAAACTAGAATCACATGGGACATACCTCAACACAGTAAAGGCAGTTTACAGCAAGCACATAGCCAACATCAAATTAAATGGAGAGAAATTCAAAACAACTCCACTTAAATCAGGAACAAGACAAGGCTGACCACTCTCTCCAAGTCTTAGCTAGAGCAATAAGACAACTATGGGAGATCAAGGAGATACTAATTGGAAAGGAAGAATTTGAAGTATCTATATTTGCACATTATATGATAGGACACATAAGTGACCCAAAAATTCCACTGAGGAACTTCTAGAGCTGGTTAACACTTTCAGCAAAGTAGCTGGATATAAAATTAACTCATTAAAAATCAGTAGCCCTCCTATATACAAATGATGAACAGACTGAAAAAGAAATCAGGCAACAACACATTTCACAATATTCCCAAATAATATAAAATCTTGATAAGACTCTAACAAAGCAAAGCAAGTGAAAGACTTGCATGATAAAATACTTCAAATCTTTAAAGAAAGAAAATGAAGAAGATATCAGAAATAGAAAGATCTCCCATGCTCATGGTTCAATAGGATTAACATAGTAAAAATGGCCATCCTACCAAAAGCAATCTACAGATTCAATGCCATCCCCATCAAAATTCCAATGCAATTCTTCACAGATTTTGAAAGGATAATTTTCAGTTTCACATGGAAACAGAAAAAAACCAGGATAGTTAAAACAATCCTGAACAATAAAAAACTTGCTGGAAGTCTCACCATTCTAGATTTCAAGTTGTACTACAAAGCTATAGTAATGAAGACATCATAGTATTGACATAAAAACAGAGATGCTGATCAATGGATTTGAACTGAAGACCCAGACATATGTTCATACATGTATATACACACCTAATTTTTGGTAAAGACACCAGAAATACACACTGGAAAAAAAGAAAGCATATTCAACAAATGGTGCTGGTCAAACTGGGTGTCTGCATGTAGAAGAATCCAAATAGATCCATGCTTACCACCCTGCGCAAAACTCAACTCCAAATAGATCGAAGACCTCAACATAAAACTAGATACCCGGAACTTGATAAAAGAGAAAGTTGGGGGTACCCTTGAACACATTGACACAGGAGGCAACTTTCTTAACAGAACACTGATAGCACAAGGCACTAAGCTCAACAATTAATAAATGAGATCTCATGAAACTGAAAAGCTTCTGTAAAGCAAAGGACACTGTCAATTGGACAAAGAAGCAGCCTATAGAATGGGAAAAGGGTTTTACCAACTCCACATTTGATAGAGGGGTAATATCCATAGTATATAAAGAACTCAAGAAACTAGGTATCAAAAAACCAAATATCAAATTTAGAAAGAAACAAGTACAGATCTAAATAGAGAATTCTCAATAGAGGAAACCCAAATGTCTGAGAAACATTTAAAGAAATATTTAATATCCTTAGCCATCAGGGAAATTCAAATCAAAACTACTTCAAGATTTCATTTTACACCCAACAGAATGTCCAAAGTCAACAGAACAACTGACATTTCATGCTGGCAAGGATGTGGAGTAACAGAAACACTTATCCATTGCTGGTGGGAGTGTAACAAAGTCTTATATCTACTTATGGAAATCAGTGTGATATTTTCTCAGGAAGATTGGAATTGATGTACTTCAAGATCCAGCTGTAGCACTCTCGGGCATGTACCCAAAAGACATTTAACCCTACTACAAGGACACTTGCTCAACCATGATTGCTGCTTTGTTCAGAATAGCAAGAAGCTGCAAACAACCTAGATGTCCCTTAGCCGAAGAATGGATAAATAAAATGTGTTACATTTACAGAATAGAATATTACTCATTGTTTTAAAAAATGACATCATTAAATTTATGGGCAAATGGAAATGACATCATGAGGTTTGCAGGCAAATGGATGGAACTAGAAAAAAATCATCCTGAGTGAGGTAACACAGACCCAGAAAGACAAACATGATATGTACTCACTCAAAAGTGGGTATTAGCTGGTAAGTAATGGATAATCATGCTACAATCCACAGACCCAGAGAGGTTAAGTAACAAGGAAGGCTCAAGGGGTGGGGGGAATGCATGGTTCTCCCTGGGAAGGGGGAAATAGAGTAGATTTTATGGATTGACTGTGGGTGGGAGTGAAAGGAGAATGAAAAGATCAGGTGGGGAGAGGGGAAGGGAAATGGGGTTGAGGGAGAGAATGCCAGAAAGACAGCTAGAATTCAGGGGCATGTGTGGGGTGGTGTGGAAAACTAGTGCAGTAGAAACTTTGTAAAATATATGATGGTGATCCTAATGAAGTCTCCAAATAATGAAGGAGGCGGAGTCCCAGCTATTCTTGTCACTAAATCAAGCTTCCAGTACCAGGGCTGGGTTACATTCAGTTGAGCTGTTGGTCAAAAGGGTCCCATGGAAATCCCCAAACAATCCAGCTTGTTGCCAAGACTATAGGTTGCTCTTCCCAAAGTGACAGCAGATTTTTTAAAAAAGGTCAGCAACATGGAAGAAATAGTCAACAAAGAAATTGAGATTTTGGAAAAAAAATAGAAATTTTTGAAATGAAAACCCATGAATCAAACTGAAACTAAAAATAAGCTTGCAGAGCTATTCTTTTGAATATATCTTTCTCATTTTTATTAGTTGTGAATTCACACAGTGCACACAGGCTGGCATGGTGCTGGAGAAGTAGCTGAGAATTCTACATCCAGATCAGCATACAGGAGGAAGAGAGAGCACCATGGCACCTGGGTTGAGCTTCTGAAACCCCAAAGCCCATCCTCAGTGACACACTTCCTCCAACAAGGCCACACCTACTCCAACAACTGTTGGGGTTCTGAGTTAAGCAGTTTGATCAAAGAAAGATAGACACTACAGGATGGAACAGTCTCTGATGGACTGAATGCCTCGAAGCTTCACAGAAGCCTCTTTATTGTTACACAAAAGGCACTTCCAGCGACTCAATTTCCACACTCAAAACCTCTGATCTAGGAGGCTTCTAAAGGAACAATTACCTAAGCAATTCTTAGACATATAAACTTCCTGGTTTTTCAGGTATGTCTCCAGACTAAGTTGTGCAAAGGCTTTGTGAATCCTTCAGGAAAAGCAACTCCATGAACATCAGCTAATAATCACTATTTGCAAAAGGTTACTTCAAAGCCTAGATGTCATCACTACAGAATTCATACCAGATACAAAGGCCCTGTTGAAGCTCTCACTACAACCAAGGTCACATCTACTCTAACCAGGCCACACCTCCTAGTGCCACTCCCTAAGCATTCAAATATTTGAGCCTGTGGGGCCATCTCATTCAAACCATCACAATTTACTGAGGAACCTACTCTTGAAAGCTCAACCCTTAGTACCAGTCAAAGAGGAGACAACAAACTATATTCAAAAGCGGCTTCTATTCACTACCTACTAGACACCACAGGCTAACAAATGCAAACACAATTCGAGGAACAGATTACCTACTTTGGTGTTGTTGGTTATTGAGGTCCCATAAACCTCTAAGTGTTATGGGCTACTACCAAAGCTTTTTGTTACTTTCAGGAACTTGATGGTATGACCCTAGTAATGAAGACACAACATACTTTCGTCATATAATAGTGGAAATCTAGCTGATGTGTACATAGAAGCTCCTTTCTAAACATTTACCACAAAATATCTAAACAAAATCACAAAAATTAATCAGTTACTTATATTTCCATGTAAGACCTGAAAATTTGAAACTGCTAGGGGAAAACAAAGGTAAATACTTTAGGATATAGAAATAGCAATTATTTTTTGAACAAGATTCCAGTAGCACAGGAGATGATCCCAAGAATTGACAAAGGAGTTACACAAAGTTGAGAAGCTTTTTTTTAGGTCAAAGAAAGTAATTACAAGTATGAAAAGGCAGTATGATATAGAATATATTTCTAACTATACATTGGACACATGATTAATATTTAGGATACATAAATAACTGAAAACATTAAACACCAAAAACCTAAATTATCCCATCAATAAGTTGGTCAGCTAGCGAACTGATAAAATAATTCTCAATAGAAGGTATACAAATTGCCAATAAGTGGGAAAGTATCCAATATACTTTCTGTCAGAAATGCAAATGAAAACTGCTTTGAGATTATGCCTTGCTCAATTGGAATAAATAATATCAAGAAAATAAAAGACGACAGATGCCAGTGAACACGTCGGGAGAGTGGAACCCTTATTATTGGTATAGCTACTATGAGAACAAAGATGGCCGTTTCTCAAAAAATGGAAGTGGAGCTACCAAATGACCCACCTCTCCTACTCTTGGTGGTATACCCAAATGATTCTACGTCCTGCCTCAGAGACACTTGTACACACACACACACACACACACACACACACACACACACAGCTGTACCATTCACAGCAACATAGAAAGGGAATCAGCCTAGATGTCCATCAGTAATAACCATTAACTGCCTATAGAGCATCAAGGATAGGCCTTGTGAGCCTCTTCCTCTTCCACAATGTAATGTTCACAGCCCCTATTTTATATAATTCTTATACACACAGTTATAGCTACTGTGAGATCCTGAGTACAATTACCATGCAAGACAGCATTTCACAACACTTCACCCTACCATGGGCTCTTATATTCCACCCCCCCACTCTTCTGCAGTATGCTATGAGCCTTGGAGAGAGTGATACAGATGTCCTGTTTGAGCCTGAACATCCAATAGTCACTTATTATCAGCACTCTGACCAGTTGTGAGCCTCTGTAATAACCAGCACTCACTGCCAAGAAGTTTCTGTGTCTAGAGCAACATTAACATAAGGGCATAAGCATAGTCATTTAGAAGGCAATTTGATGGGTATAATGTGTCCATTTAGCAAAATAACAGTAGCAGTTTCATCACTAGGGCTTATAACTCAACATGGACTTTTAGCATGTTTACAATACCAGTCATGAGTTCCTGCCTGTGGAACGGGCCTCAAATCCAATTTGGAAGTTATTGACTACTCTCAGATGTATGTGTCACCAAACTAGTGGACCACTCTTGCCTGGCAGATTGGTACTGTAGCACATGGGGTCCTCAGCTGAGTAGGATTGTTGATGACTCTTTCCCAGGACCATAGCACCTTCTGGCACTGTGAAAGCTAGCCAACAGCCAAAAATCTTTTACCTCAATTTTAGCTTGATTTTGGTCTATCCTGCATGTTGTATTTTAATACAAGATTGCATATACCTACACTATCCTCAAACTCACTGGGTGGGCAAGGCTGGCCTTGACTTTACTGATTGATCTCTTTACTTCTCTCCACCCAGTGGTGGGATTACAGGTGTGCACCACCACACTCAGCATCATGTATGAAAATGTCATAATGAACCTTATCACTTTGGATATAGCCTACTAAAAGTGCTATGCATAACAAGCACATGATTACTGAATCTATTGGGATGGCTAGTGATAATTATCAACTTGATGGAATTTAGAACCACTGTGACTATTTAGAGTTACTTCTGAGTTTGACTATAAAGATGTTCCAGGAAAGTTTTGATTTAAGAAGGAACAACACCTTGAATATGTGTAGCACAATCCTGTGGACTATAGTCCTGAACTGAATAGAAAAAAGAAAGCGAGCTGGCTGAACACCAGCATTTATTGCTCAGTACTTCCTGTCTGTGGATACAATAGGGCAGTCTGCCTCCTCCTGGTACTATGACTTTCAGATGGACTGTCCCTTCAAACTGCAGCTCTAAATACTCCCTTCCTTCCTTAGGTGCTTTGGTCTGATATTTTGTCACAACAACAAGCATTGTCACAGACAACTGATATAATGTAAGTTGGAATAATTTGACAATGCCTGCAAGTAGTAGTATTGACAGAGGAAAGCGAAGATAAGAATGCAGGAGTTTCAAATTATAATTTTTTATAGAAATTTTGTGTAAACTTAATTCTCAGAATTATCATCACAATGTCAAAAAACTCCAAAGTAAAACTTTGAAGCCAATCAGAATATTAGAACCGAGATTTATTTACAAACATTTAACAAAGCGAAGCATACTTAAAATGAGCAGCACATAGTCACAACTGTGTGAAGAATTAAAAAAGAAAAACAAGTTAAACTCAGAACCTTTTGATGAGGCTAAAGAGAAGAACTGTAATTAGCTTGGTAAATGTGTTTCTCACAGCATATTGGGTTAAAACTACTGAAATCACTTCGTATTTTATACTAGAACTGAGTAAGTATATTGTACATAATCATAATGGGTTTTCTTGTGGCTGAAGAATAAAAGACATATGGTAGGGATAGCTGTACTGCTAGAATGAACTTTGTGGTGCAAGGTGAATCATTTCTCATGCATATATATGATTTTTAGTATAGATACCGAAGTACAGCTGTGTATATATGTACATATTGACATAGAAACATGCTTTTCCATGCTGTATGTCTCAAATAGGCCTGAATATTGTGAAGCCTCAGAAAAAATATTTCTCATTGTGTGTGTGTATGGGTATGTGTGTGTGAGTGGAGTGTGCGTGCACACACATACACACATACATGTGCAAGTGTTTTTGTGTATGCTATGTGCCTATGGAGGCTAGAAGCAGATGAAGGATTCCCTGGAGCTAGAGTCACAGGCATTTGTGAGCTGCCCAATGTAGGTGCTAGGAACCAAGTTTGAATCCTCTGGAAGATCAGGAAGTGCTCTTAACCACTGAGACATCGCTCTAGTTCCAAGTTTCTTGTTTTATACAAGATGCAACCCAGGTCTCATATATGCTAGGGCAGACTTATCATCTCTGTGTCATCTTCATTTTAAAATATCATTCTTCAATAGAGAAAAACAGGGCTCCTTATAGAAGGTAGTGGGTTTTTAGTTCAGGTTCAAGGAAACAAAAGTTAACTGCAAAATTAAGATACTACTGAAAAAAAAGGTCAACCCAAAGGAAATTTCAATGGCCCAAACTGGAAAAACTAAGTATTTGTATTCATTTCCTAAGAAGGCAGCAACAAAAAACCAGAAACTACAGAGCTTAAAATCATAGTGATTTGGTAGCTCACAGCTCTACAAGACAGGTGTCCAAAAGCAGGATGTCAGCACAGTTGCTTTCTTCTGCAAGCTCTGAGGGACGATCTATTTTATAAATCCACCTTAGATTCTAGTAATTATAAGAAAGCACTGGTGATTCTAAGTTGTAGAAGTTTAATTCCAATCTTTGCCATCATTTTCACATAGCATACTTCTGTCTTCTGTGTGTCATATTCCAAATTTCCATCTATTGTATAATAACACTGCACAAACTCAGCATACTTATATTTGAACTGAATTGCATGTGAAAAGACATTATTTAAAAATGAACTCATGGTCTCCATCAACTCCCACAGGCACTCCCTGGAAACCTGCTGGCTATGATGGCTAGAGAATCAGATCAGTGCCTTATTCAGCCATCATCAGAGAAGCATCCTCCTGCAGTTGTTGGGAACAAATACAGAGACCCACAGCTAGACAATGTGCAGAGACATTGGAACACTCAGCTCTAACTGGGATGTCTCCATCAAATCCCTTCCCTCAGAGCTCAAGGAAACCTGTGGAAGAGGAGGCAGAAAGAATGTAAGAGCCAGAGGGGATGGAGGACCCCAGGAGAACAAGGCTCTCTAAATCAACAGAGTCAATGTACATGTGAACTCACAGAATCAGATGCAGCATGCACAGGGTCTGCATGGGTATGCACCAGATGGGGTCCGATCACTGAGAGAAGTGAGCACCAGCCCCTATCCCTAACCCAGAAGCTATTGATAGTCACTCATAAGTGAAAAAGAAGTTTTTTCCAACAGAGACTTACTGGGATACAAACAACTCTTAAGGAGTGGCCTCATTCCCAGCAGTAAATAACAAAAAGAACTCAAGGGCATCTTTTTTGTTTTATCTTATTTTTATTTATTTTATTATTATTCTTTAGATTCCTGTTTATTTTCTTTTTTATTAAAATTTTCAATTTATTTTACATACCAACCACAGTTTCCCCTCCCTTCTCCCCTCCCCTCCCCCCACCTCTTTTCTAACACCTCTGCCCACTCCTCAGAAAGGGTAAGGCCTCTCATAGCAGTCAACAAAGTGTGGCATATGAAGTTGAGACAAGACCAACCCCCCCCCCCCCCCCCCCCCCCCCCCCCCCCACATCAAGGCTGAGCAAGGCATCCCACCACAGGGAATAAGTTCCAAACTCATGCACCAGGGACAGATCCTGGTCCCACTGCTAAGGTCCCCACAAACAGATGAAGCTACACAACTGTCACCCACATGTAGAGGGCCTAGGTTGATCCTATGCAGTATCCTTAGCTGTCAGTCTGGAGTCTGACACATGAGTTCCCATGAGCCTGAGTCAGCTGTTTCTGTGGGTTTCCCTGTCATGAACTTGACCCCCACACACACCTTGCTTATATAATCCCCTCTTCCTCTCTTCAACTGGACTCCCAGAGCTCTGCCCAGTGCTTAGCTTGTATCTCTGCATCTTCTTCTATAAGTTACTGGATGAAGGCTCTATGATGACAGTTAGGGTACTCACCAATCTGATTACCTGAGAAGACCAGTTCAGGCACCCTCTCCACTATTGCTAGTAGTCTAGTTTTTGGTAATCCTTGTGGATTCCTGGGAGTTTCCCTGGCACTAGGTTTCTCCCTAACCCCATAATGGCCCCCTCTGTCAAGATATCTCTTTCATTTCTCTCCCTTTCTATTCTTCCCCCAACTCGGCCATCCAGATCCCTCAAGTTTCTTTCCCCCATTCCTACCCCTCTACCCCCTCACCCCGGTTTACCCAGGAGATCTCATCTATTTCCCTCTCCAGGGAAATCCATGCATCCCTCTCAGGGTCCTCCTAGTTACCTAGTTTCTCTAGGGCTGTGGATTATAGCATGGTAATCCTTTGCTTTACATCTAGTCTCCACTAACGAGTGAGTACATACCATGTTTGTCTTTCTGAGTCTGGGTTACCTCACTCAGGATGATTTTTTCTGGTTCCATCCGTTTGCCTGCAAATTTCATGACATCATTGTTTTTTTGTTGTTGTTTTTAACTACCCAGTAATATTCCATTGTGTATATGTACCACATTTTCTTTATCCATTCTTCACTTAAGGGGCATCTAGGTTGCTTCCAGGTTCTTGCTATTACAAATAATGCTGATATGAACATAGTTGAGCAAGTGTCCTTGTGGTATGTTTGAGCATCCTTTGGGTATATGCCCAAGAGTTGTATTGTTGGGTCTTGTGGTAGATTGATCCCCCCCTTTTTTTTTTTTTGAGAAACCACCATACTGATTTCCAAAGTGACTGTACAAGTTTGCATTCCCACCAACAGTGTAGGAGTGTTCCCACTGCTCCACATCCTTTCCAACATAAGCTGTCATCAGTGTTTTTGATCTTAGCCATTCTGACAGGTGTAAGATGGTATCTCAGAGTCGTTTTGATTTGCATTTCACCAATGACTAAGAAAGTTGAGCAATTCCTTAAATATCTTTTGGCCATTTGAGATTCTTCTGTTGAGAATTCTCTGCTTAGATCTGTCCCCATTTTTAAATTGGATTATTTGGTATTTTGATGTCTAATTTCTTGAGTTCTTTATATATTTTGGAGATCAGTCCTCTGTCAGATGCAGGGTTGATGAAGACCTTTTCCCATTCTGTAGGTTGTCGTTTTGTCTTATTTACTGTGTCCTTTGCCTTACAGAAGAGTCTCAGTTTCAGGATGTTAATGTTTAGTTGTTAATCTCAGTGTCTGTGCTACTGGTGTTATATTCAGGAAGTGGTCTGCTGTGCCAGTGCATTCAAGACTACTTCCCACTTTCTCTTCTATCAGGTTCAGTGTAACTGGATTTATGTTGAGGTCTCCACTTGGAATTGAGTTTTGTGCATGGTGATAGATATGGATCTATTTGCAATCTTCTACATGTTGACATATAGTTATGCCAGCACCATTTGTTGAAGATGCTTTCTTTTGTTTCCACTTTACAATTTTGATTTCTTTGTCAAAAATCAGATGTTCATAGGTGTGTGGATTTATGTCAGGGTCTTTAATTCAATTCCATTGATTCATGTGTCTATTTTTATGCCAATACCAAGCTGTTTTTATTACTATAGCTCTATAGTAGAGCCTGAAGTCAGGACTGGTGATGCCTCTGGAAATTCCTTTATTGTACAGGATTGTTTTAGATATCCTGGGCATTTTGCTTTTCCATATGAAGTTGAGTATTGTTCTTTTGAGGTCCGTGAAGAATTGTATTGGGATGTTGATGGGGATTGCATTGAATGTGTACATTGCTTCTGGTAAGATTGCCATTTTTACTATGTTAATCCCACCTATCCAAGAGCTTGGGAGATCTTTCCATTTTCTGATAACTTCTTCATTTTCTTTCTTCAAAGACTTAAAGTTCTTGTCATACAAGTCTTTCACTTGTTTGGTTAGAGTTACCCCAAGATGTATTATCTGTGCTATTGTAAAGGGCATTGTTTCTCTGATTTCTTTCTCAGCCTGTTTATCAATTGTACATAGGAGGGCTACTGATTTTTTTTTTTAGTTAATCTTGTATCCCACCACATCTTTGAAGGTGTTTATCAGTTGTAGAAGTTCCCTGGTAGAATTTTGGGGTCACTTATGTATACTATCATATCATCTGCAAATAGCGAAAGTTTGACTTCTTCCTTTCCAATTTGTATCCCCTTGACCTCCATTTATTGTCTTTTTTTTTTTTTGGTTTTTCAAGACAGGGTTTCTCTGTGTAGCTTTGTGCCTTTCCTGCCCATTTATTGTCTTATTGCTCAAGCTAGAATATCTGTCCAGGACCTTCTCAATGTCTCCATTGAGAAGTCGAGTGTAATTCTGATATGTCTGCCTTTATATGTAACTTGGCTTATTTTTTTCAGCTCTTAATATTCTTTCTTTATTCTGCATGTTTGGTGTTTTGATTATTATGTGGCGAGGGGACTATTTTTGTCCAGTCTATTTGGTGTTCTGTAAGCTTCTTGTGCCCTCATAGGCATGTCCTTCTTTAGGTTTGGAAAGTTTTCTTCAATAACTTTGTTCAATATATTTTCTGTGCCTTTGAGCTAGAATTGTTCTTTTTCTAGTCCTATTATTCTTAGGTTTGGTCTTTTCATGGTGTCCCAGATTTCTTGGATGGTTTGTGTTAAGAATTTGTTGGATTTAACATTTTCTTCGACCAATGAATCTATTTCCTCTACTGTATCTTCAACGTTTGAGATTCTCTCTTCCATCTCTTGTATTCTGTTGGTTCCAATCCCAGAATTCCCTTGGTTTGTGTTTTCTTTATTGCCTCTATTTCAATTTTCAAATCTTGAACTGTTTCCTTCACTTGTTTGATTTTTTTTCTTGGTTTTACAATCTTTTTTTGTCTTTTTCTCAATTTCCTTAAGGGAATTTTTTCATTTCCACTTTAAGGGCCTCTGTCATCGTCATAAAGTTATTTTTAAGGTCATTTTCTTCTGTTTTATCTGCATTGGGATGTTCAGGTCTTGCTGTTGTAGAACCACTAGGGTCTGGTGGTGCCATATTGTTCTTTATGCTGTTGAATGTATTCTTACACTGCTGTTTACCCATCTGGGTTTGTGATAATTATAGGTTCAGGTTTTGATTCTTGTAATTTTTTGTTGGATGGGTCTTTTGTTCCTTTATTATCTTTTGGCCTGAATGGCCAAGGGTTCTGCTGATTAGCTGGTTGTCAGGTCAGCTGAGATTTATATGGGCTTATATCCCTAGATCCAGGGTATCGTCCAGTTCTTCTGGCTGGAGTGGGCTTTACTTGTGCCTATAGGGTCTGTTTTTCCAACTGGTGTAGTTTTTCCCTATACCTGTTTTCCCAGCTGTTGGGGGTGACATTTGTCCTATAGGATCTGCTGATGTTGCTGCAGAGGGCTGTTCACAAGGAGGCTGCTCTTCTTCCAATTGGTGCAGGTGGTGCTTGTGCCTGTTTTTTTCTAATGAGAGTCAGAAAGGGATTGATTTGTTGGGTGGAGAGGTTGGGGAGGATCTTGGAGGAGTTGGGGTAGGGGAAACACAATCAAAATATATTGTATAAAAAATCTATTTTCAATAAAAAAAAACAAAAATAAAATAAAACTCTAAGAACTCATATTCATAGTTGCTGAGAGCTAAGACATAAATATACCATTTGGAGGAAAACAATTCTACTTTTGGTAATTAAATAATTGATAACATTAAAGTTTAATTCATAAACTAACCTTAATATCCATTTGTCCATAAATAATAAAAAAATAAGTAAATAAATAGAGCATAATGAATAAATATTTCTTTTGTAACAAGTACATTAGTAAATGTATATGAGGGTTGAGAGAAATGGAAGATCACTGTTAGGCAATCACCACAATAATAATTATAGTTGGAAAAATCCTACAATTATTATGTGCTATAATAATTTGTGGGTAAAGCTGTAGGAGAAACAAGAAATTTGCATAATCTGAAGGTGTTTACTCAGAAGTATTTAATAATTACAAAGTGAATATTATATTTACTGTGAGAAAACTTTAACCTACTGATCAAGATTAACTAGTAATGAATTACATTAAGTAACTCCAATAAGCTATATTCACATGTACATAGCATATTTTAAATGGTGTTACTGCTCAAATGGCAAAACTGCTAATATAGTTAATTTAAACCATCAGAAAATAAAAACAAATTCAGGCTTACCTTACTTCAGAAGGCTTGATGTCATGAAATACAAGAAAGCACTGGGAAACTTCAAGACACTAAGGTAACATGACAACTAAATGTATCTTGGGTTGGATCCTGGAACAAATAAAAGATGTAAATGAAAAACAGTGGATGAAATGCCAATAAATAAAGGATGGATTAAATTGTTTTCCACAAAGGATCATTTTCTTGTTTTTGTAACTTTGCTATAACCATGTAAACAGATGGACAGAGAATCTATGAGAATGTGCTATACTTGGTTTTCAATTTCCTTTAAGTTATAAAATATTTCAGAAAAAATAATTTAAAAGATAAGAAATATATACATTCTTAGTGGAAGGCACAAATATTCATTTTGAATTTGTTAAAACTTCAAAGAGGGAATGATTGCAGCTCTAGGAAGGTGTGGAATGGCAGCACACCAGGCACGGACACAGTGAACAGCGAATACTAAATGCTTTAAATGGCAGGGAGTACAATTCTGATTCTTCTTGACTCCATTCCTGTTGGTAAGATTTGGCTTTTGTTTTATTCCATTTTTCCTGTTTTTGTGAATACATTTGCATAAGTCTTCACAAATCTCTCTCTCTCTCTCTCTACACACACACACACACACACACACACACACACACACACACACACACGTCTGAGACAGAGACAGAAAATGTGCCTTTTGCTTGAAACCATATAAGAAGAGTTATTATTTTTCTGAAATGCAAACTGGGTTGTGGAAGAACTACTTGCTAAAGTGTGAAGTTAACATTTAAAAGAGTAACAATTTTGCTTTCCCACATAACATGGTTTATGTGGAAATATTCAGAACTGTCTCTGTTTATTGTATTTTCTATTTCTTAGAATTTGTCCTTGGAAGTAAACTTGGATAAGGAATTGTTCAGAAAAATGCTTCAGTTGGGGAATTGTTTCCAAATTCTGTAAAATTATTTTTCAAGAAAATTTCATGTTTCTGATTGGTCCTCAAACTTGATAATGTCTTGCCTTAGAAATAATGTTTTAATTCATATCTGTTTCCAGGAAGTATAAATATTTATAAAACTGTTCTAATGAATTAAAAAAGGCTACTGATAATATTCTTTGCTCACACATAGAAAAGTCTAAGACTCTACTGGAGTTATTATTTTAACAGTTAATAGCATTGTCTCCAAGAAAGTTTCTTAGAAATATCTTTATAATTAGGAGCTTACATTCTGTTTGCTCATCATTAACTGGTATAATAAGGTTAAGACAATATCACCAGCTGAAAAGAGAGTCACTGAAGATAAACTTGTAAAAGTACACAATATTTGTTGTGAAAGGTCTTAAATGCTATTCTAAAGAGAGAAGAAAAAACTTATTGTACATGAAGTTCTTTCCTGTTTACTCTATTTGGTAAAAATACTTGCCCATTTCTGTTTTCTTTTACCTGTAAAGATGGAAAACTTCTGAATCACCAGAAATTCTGTTCTACCAGATACAAGGTTGTAGAAGGCTCTAAATTCTTTGTGTTAGTTTCATGTGCTGTTATTAAATTAAATAATCTTCTATATTGAAATGAATCCTACCTACCGTGTCATACCTAATGTGCTATTCCTATGAGTCTCTGTTCCCTTAGTTTCTGTAGCACAAATCTTAAATGGTCTTATTAATAAAAACAAACCCAGAGCCAGGTATTGGGGTGAATGCTAGAAAACCAGAGAAGCAGAACAAGCCACAGCTACCTCACCTCATCAGTTCCTCAGCTGATCCTTTTTCCTCAGACTGGAAACCTCTGAGTCCTCACCCAGAATGAATTTCAACTGAACTATGCTGCTCAAAGCCTAAAAGCTTAACCAGCTCTAGTTCCTGCTCCTCACACCTTATATACCTTTCTGCTTCCTGCCATCAGTTCCTGGGATTAAAGGCGTGAGTCACCATGCCTGGCTGTTTCCAGTGTGACCTTGAACTCACTGGAATGCTATGATTAAAGGCATGTGTGTCACCATTTTCTGGCCTCTATATCTAGTGGCTGTTCTGTTCTCTGACCTCAGATAAGATTATCAGGGTGCACAATATTTTGGGGAATACAACATCACCACAAGTTTCCCCTTGTGGGTTCTGATTCATATGGGATTAGCATATAATTGAGATTATCATATCAATCTTATCTTCTTCACCAGGGTTCAATCCCAGGTTTAATTTCTCCGTCTCTGTCTCTCTGTCTCTGGAATGCTGGAATTAGAACCTAGGGCTGGATGAATACTAGGCAAATGCTCTACCACTGAGCTATATTCCCAACCCTCTTGTATTTTGCATAAGGTAGGGCCTCATACTGTAGCCCAGGCTAGCCCAGAACTCACTTATGCAGCCCAAGCTGACTTCAAACTCCAAAAAGTCTCCTCCTACATTCATGATTTCTTTTCTTAATTTGCAGCTCAATGCACTTAACTGAAGTTGCTTGCATGAGCATGGATTGGAGGTTATTTACTCAAGGCAGCTTCCTAGTGGTTACCACACATATGACTAACACACACACACACACACACACACACACAGAGAGAGAGAGAGAGAGAGAGAGAGAGAGAGAGAGAGAGACAGAGAGACAGAGAGACAGAGAGACAGAGACAGAGAGACAGAGACAGAGACAGAGACAGAGAGACAGAGAGAGACAGAGAGAGAGACTACCATTAACTGCCTATAGCTGCCCCATCCATGATAGAATGCTGACAAATCCAGTTTTGTGCAGGTCTTCTGAAAGTAGCCACCACTTCTGTGAGTTCACAGATACAACAGCTATGTCATGGTCAGCAGACAGCTTTTCACAGCAGTCTTTCCAAACTTCTGCCTATTATATTCATCCTAATCCCTCTTTCTTGATATTCCCTGAGCTTTAGAGAGGGTGACACAGATGTCTTATTTAAGGATGAGCACTCAACAGAAACTTACTTTCAGTACTTTGACAACCAGGGATATAGATGTCCTATTTAGGACTGAGAACTCAGCAGCAACTTATCTTCCGTACTTCGAGAGTTATAAATCTCTGCTATTAACTGTCAACCACTGCAAACAGAAGCTTCTCCAACCAAGGAAAAGAGAAGCACTGATCTATGGGTACAGACACAAATATTTAGAAGGCAGTGAGACAGCATGCTCATATAGCAAAGCTATAGTAATAATTTTCCCCATAGGGCCTATGACTTTCCAAGCCATGGGGTTTTAACCAGGTTTGAAGTATGAATTCTTTAGGGCAGTGGTTCTCAGCCTCCCTAGTGCCGCAACCCTTTAATATAGTTCCTCATGTTGTGGTGACCACCAATCATAAAATTATTTTTGTTTGTACTTCATAATTGTAATTTTGCTACTGTTATGAATTATAATGTAAAATCTGTGTTTTCTTATCATCTCAGCCGATCCCTGTGAAAGAGCTGTTTGACCTCCCAAAGAACCATTGCATGCCTCAAATCACACCAGAAAGCAGTTGTCTACCTCCATAACAGCCATGCTACTATTACCAGTGGGAACATCTTGCCTGGATGTGTTCACAGCTGAATAAGACTTCGATAATTTTTCTCCCCCAGTAGCCTACATTGTACCTTTCCAGCACTGTGATAGCTAGCCAAGAGGAAGGAAGATTCTAGCTCAGTTCATCTAATTTATTTATGTCTTGCAAACAAGATGTGTTCATTTACCTTTGTTGAGATAGGGTCTTTCACTGGCTTGAACTTGCCTAGTATGCTGGGCAGCTAGACAGTGAGGCTCCAGGGATCTTCTTATTTCTGCCTCCTCAGTGTTGTGGTTATAAGTATGTGCCAATACTCGTGAATTAAAAAAACAAAACAAAACATGGATTTTAGAATCATTCCTTATATAAAGGTCATTTTTTATTGTTTATATATATATATTACATATTGCTTTTGGAAATCTTTATACTTCTCCAATCCATGTATGTGTGCCTTTTACTTCATGTTATTCAGAGTAGAGTAAATCCTTTCTTGAAAATACCTTAGAGACCTATGTTGCCATTAGAGACTCTCATGCTGAGAACCTACCACTGGCTTTAGTTTTTCATTCTGAGTATTATCATGGTCCACAGAATTCTGGCCCAAGACATAGCCTAATTACTCCCAGATAATCTCTCTTACAAACAAAAGTACCTAGACCTAGCAGGAAAATAATTTTCTGGAAAGAGAAAGAATACAAATGTTTTGCCTATGGAACTAGGATCTCAAGGAATGTCAAGGTCATGACTATCATTTTTCTCTTTAGTGTTTCCTAAATATGCCAGGGGGCCAAGAGAGAGAGAGAGAGAGAGAGAGAGAGAGAGAGAGAGAGAGAGAGAGAGAGAGAGAGACACTAATGAGATTTCCAATTGTCAACTCTCAAGAACATATACTTCCCAGGTGAACTGGCCCCAAGAACTTGAGCATAGATCTGGTCCTGCCTGCCCCTCATCTGCCATATGGTAGCATGGGTGAGGGTGAGATGCCCTCTCCCCATTCCCACCCCTCACAGCCTCTGGCAGGTGGGAGAGCTGGCCCTACACCTCACTTGGGCAGCACAATAGAGCTGACCCTGCTGACTGGGGTGCAGGTGAGCTATCCCTGAAGGTGTGAGAGGAGAGCTGGCCCCACCACCTTTGTCTGCTCTGCAGTGGTAAGGATGAGGGAAAGATGCCCTTACCCTCCCCAACCCCCTCACCACCTGCTGCAGGCAGGAGAACTGACCCTGTTCCCCACCAGTTGTAACACTTAGAAGAGTGGTCCCTTCACCTTGCCTCAGCAACACAGCTGACCCCATTGATGGGTGTGTGTGTGAGCTGGCCCTGAGAACATGTGTATGAGAGATCTGGTCCCACCCGTTTTTCTACCATACAGTGGTGTGGGCAAGGGAGAGAAGCCACCCACTCCTTGTGCCTATGGCAGGTGGGAGAGCTGGCCCTGCATCTCACCAGCTGCAGGATTCGGCTGAGTGGCTCCTGCACTTTACCTGGCCAGCACAGTAGAGTTGATCTTGGTGCTGTAGGTATGAGTGAGTCAGTCCCCAGGGTGTGAGAGCAGAACTGACCCCCTTGCTGCTTCCTGCCTAGGGTAAGCTAGCTGGGGTGGTGCTGGAAAGCTTACTCTAGTTGTGAGGATGAGGGAGAGCTGGTGCACTGACCAACCCAGCAACTACCCAGGCCCAGAACCAAGGCTTTGAGTTGGCCCATCCCAACACCCACCCCATCTATGATCTGCTGGAGCAGATGAAGGGGCCAGTCCTGCAGACCCAAAGCTGCAGTATCTCCATGACACAGGATAACAACCGGATATCCAGGAGGAGTCCCAGTGAGGGACCAGTATTGTTAGTTTGGCAGAAGCCAGAGGCCTTGAACCAGACCAATGACTCATTGCAATGAACATTTGCAAGTAAAGATGTATGGACTAAAGGGTACACTGTATGACTCACTGTGTCACACTGCAGCTTCCACAATGAGATTTTCCTTTTTTTCTTTTCTTTAGGATTTTTTTTTTCAAATCTTGTGAGGGAGGTTGCAAGGGCAGAAGGAAGATGGGAAGGAACAGGGAGATGAGTGGGATTGAGATGTATGATGTGAAATCCACAAAGAATCAAAGAAAAGTTAAATTTAAGAACATACGCTTCCAAAAGAGCTACTTCCCCTTAGCCAAAAGGGGAAAACTAACAAGGCAAAAAAAATTAAACCAATGTATAATTGAACAAATTACTGACAGAAAATCATCACCAAATGAGTTTTAGTGTAATTACACAAGGAAATTATCTTTCTTCCCAGGCCCTATTTGTGTTTTCCCAGCAGGACTGTCTCAGTAAGTACAAGTAAGAAAATGATTTATTTCACTTCAGGAGAAGGAAAAAATCATTTACCTTTGTGCAGTAAGGTTGGAAGGGTTTAGCAGGTATCTTAGTTTCTTCTGTGTACCTGTGATAAAATACTCTGACAAAGGAAATTTAAAGGTTGGAAAGTATTTATTTTAGCTCACAGTTCAAGGAAAGGTCAGGACAGCAAGAGCTTTAAACATCTGGGCACATTGCATCCACAATCAGAAAACAGAGAGGGATAAATACATGTTCCTGCTCAGTTGCCTTTCTCTATTTATATAGCCTGCAATCGCCTGTATAGAGAATGGCAACACCCAGAGTGGCCTGGTCTTTCTACCTGAACATACTCAAGATAATCCCCACAGGCATGCCTAGAAACCCATCTCCTAGGTGATTCTGGAGTTGATGAGCATAGTATTCTCCATCACTTTCAGAGGATAAACTGATAGGGCTCTAACTCCTCTCCTGGGATACTATTAATGAAGCTGATAGGGGAGAATTTTTTTTTTGTCTTATGCCTGAAAGAAGTAGAGAAGTATCATGATTCCCTGCTAGACTGGTGCAGAAGACTGATGGAGAGAGCAGATCTTTCACCTTACTTTCCACCAATAATCCAGAAGGAATCAAGAAGAGATGAACTTAAGCAGATTTGCTGTCCTCCCTCCCCATAATGTTAGCAGGGTCCAAATGAGGACTGAGTTTCTTTCTACTCTAGTGATTTGATACAAGTCAGTATTGTGCTTCATAACTCCATGACACATAAAAACTCGAAGAGTGCAATGTTGTTCAACATGAGGGCTATCAGGAGCCACCAAAACAGAGGAGTAACTATAAAATGAGAGGATTAAATAGAATTCAAATTATCATACCATAATACACAAAATATCCAGGATACAAATGAAAATTAACCACAACTTGAACAACTAAAAAAATCCAGATATTGAAAGTGAGATTACAAATGTTAGAATTATTTGATATTTTCTATAGTAATCATAAAAATGTTTCAATAAGAAATTGTAAGCATTCTTGAAAAACAGGCTATAAAATTTCAGATAATATATATAAAATAAGGAAAATGACTAAAGAGAACTTATAAAATGGAAAAATATAACAAAAGATGTATCAGACAAAATAATGGGTGGACATGAACTCAAAGACATATCAATATAAATCACTCAACATAAAAATTAGAGGGCATAGACACTTAAAACAAATATGAACAAAGAAAAGACCCTTGAGAATAATAACAACAAAAGTTCTGCCTTTTAAAACTCAAATCCCCAAAGTAGAGACATGTGGGAATCTATGAAAATGGCCGAACAAAAAACTACTAAAAATAGGACCAATATGTGGTAGGCATAATTACAAATTCAAAGTGATAATACACTATAAATTGAAACAATCAAATGAGTTTTATACTAGAATACATTACAAATACAGTTTTCAGCAAATACAAAAAATGAGATATTTTGCAAGTTATGACATACTGACCAATGAAAGAAGGTAAATTTAAATGATATCATATTTTTCATCTGAAACCATGAAGTTCAGGGGGAACAAACACATTTTTACAAGTACAAAAAGTAATTCTCAGTCATGAAACGTATCTGAATGATGAAGACACAAGGCATTCTTCAAAGGAAAAAATAACACACAAAAAAAGAGGGAGAATTTATTGCTGAGATACCTCCCCTAAAATCTGGCAGAAGAAACTTACCCCAGGCTGGAGAGATGGCTCAGAGGTTAAGACCACTGGCTGCTCATCCAGAGGTCCTGAGTTCAATTCCCAGCAACCACATGGTAGCTCACAACCATCTATAATAGAATCTGATGTCCTCTTCTGGCATGCACACATACATGTAGAGCACTCATACATAAAATATAATTAACTACATTAATTAACAAAAAGAAACATATCAAAACAGAAAAGACATACAATGGAATAAATTTTAAAACTGCAAGGAAGAAAGTATATCAGAATGAGTAAAAATGTAAGCTTTTCATCATGAATTGTTTAAATCTTACTTTGTGGATGAAACACAAATTATAACAACTCATGTAAGACCAAATAATTAAGATAATTATATTTTGAAATTGTGATGGAAAGGAAAAATTAAGCGGAAGTGAATTTTCTACACAGTATTAAAAAAACCAAAAGTTAGCTGGGTGGTGGTGGCACACACATTTAATCTCAGCATTCGGGAGGCAGAGCCAGGTGGATCTCTGTGAGTTCGAGGACAACCTGGACTACAGAGCGAGTTCCAGGACAGGGTCGAAAGCTACAGAGAAACCCTGTCTTGAAAAAAACCCCCAAAGTTAAATGTCTTTATTATAATAACTAGAATAGCCTATAAAAGAGTTACATAGTGGTATAATAAACAACAATATAAATAATTTTAATGAAAACTTTTAACATATTAGTCACATTAGAAAATTTCCTTAACAGCAAAATATGCCTATAATTTCTCCTATAATTAATATAATAATTGTGATAAACTGAATATTTCCCACTCAAGGTCAGGAACAAGGCTCATATTCATCACATTTTTCCAAGGCATTATTATAAGATTTAGCCAGCAGAATAAGGCAAAATAAAGAAATGAGATGAATACAAGTTGGAATGAAATCAATACAAATGTTTTTAGATGGTATAATTAATAATACAGAGAGCCATCCAAAAATTCAAAGAAAAATATCTTAGAATTATTAAATGTGTATGAGTACAAGAAGAGCACAAAATACAAAATCTCATATAACACAAAATTTTTGTAAATTTCTCAAAATAAAATCCATAAAGAATAAAACTAACAAAACATGTATAGAATATTTAGGCTGAAATGACAAAACCTTTTTGGTGAAAGAAACTGAATGAGCCAAATAAGATGATTTATGGGTAAGATGATAATGCAAATTTATGTGTAACTCTGAAAGACAAGAATTGGGGTAGCAAAAGACAAACTTTGCTGTACAGTAAAAAATTGAAGAGGAGCATCTGAAAACATGGAACAGATGACAAAATAGGTTAAAAAGCATGAGTCAATACAGAATGGGAAAAGATCTTCACTAACCCTACATCTGACAGAGGGCTGATCCCCAAAATATATAATGAGACTAGACAGTAGAATACCAAACAATTCAATTAAAAAATGGACTACTGAGCTAAACAGAGAATCCCAAATGGCCAAAAGACATGTAAAGAATTGCTCAACATCCTTAGTCATCAGGGAAATGCAAATCAAAACAACTCTGAGATACCACCTGTCAGAACGGCTAAGATCAAAAATATTGATGACAGCTTATGTTGGAGAGGATGTGGAACAAGGTTTACACTTCTCCACTGCTGATGGGAAATCAGTATGGCAGTTTCTCAGAAAATTGGGAATCAATCTACCTCAAGACCCAACAATACCACTCTTGGGCATACACCCAAAAGATGCTCAAACGTACCACAAGGACACTTGCTCAACTATGTTCATAGCAGCTTTATTCATAATAGCCAGAACCTGGAAACAACCTAGATGCCCCTTAACTGAAGAATGGATAAAAAAAATGTGGTACATATACACAATGGAGTATTACTCAGTTGATACTAGAAAATATCATCCTGAGTGAGGTAACTCAGACTCAGAAGGACAAACATGGTATGTACTCACTCATAAATGGATACTAGATGTGAAGCAAAAGATAATCAGACTACAACCCACAGCTCCAGAGAAGCTAGGAAAAAAGGAGGACCCTAAGAGGGATGCATGGAACACCTTAGGAATGGGAAACAGAGGAGATCTCCATGAGTAAACTGGGGATGAGGGGAGCAATAGAGGGGAGGGGATGGAGGATGGGAACATGAGGGAATAGGATAGTTGATCTGGGGGAGGGACGGAGTGGGAGAGCAACGAAAGAGATATCTTGATAGAGGGAGACATTATGGGGTAAGGGAGAAACCTGGTGCTAGGAAAAATCCCAGTAATCCACAAGGATGACCCCAAATTAGACCACTAGCAATGGTGGTGAGAGTGCTTGAACTGGCCTACCCTGGTAATCAGATTGGTGACTACCCTAACTGTCATCATAGAGCCTTCATCCAGTAACTGATGGAAGAAGATACAGAGATCCACAGCCAAGCACCAGGCTGAGTTCTGAGAGTCCAGTTGAAGAGAGGGAAGAGGGATTATATGAGCAAGGGGTGGGGGGATCAAGATAACGATGGGGGAATCTACAGAGACAACTGAACCAAGCTCAAAGGAACTCACTAACTTTATATTGACAGCTGTGGAACCTGCATGGGACCAGATTAGACCCTCTGCATATGGGAGACAGTTGTATAACTGGGTCTGTTTGAGGAGGCCCTGGCAGTGTGATCAGGATCTATCCGTGGTGCATGAGCTGGCTTTCTGGATCCCATTCCCTATGGTTGGACACCTTGCTCACCCTTGACGAAGTGTGGAGGGGCTGGGTCCTGCCTCAACTTAGCTGTCCTCCCATTGGAGAACTTACCCTGTAAGAGGAGGGGATAAGTGGTAGGTCTGGGAGGAGGAAGTCAAGTGGGGGGAGGATGAGAGGGGGATCTGTGGTTGGTATGTAAAATGAATAAAAAAGGTTTTTCTTGAGTTTTTCAGTCTTTTTATAAATATTTTTTATAATTAATTTAATTTTATATATCAGCCACAGATTCCCCTGCCCTCCCTCCTCCCATCCCCCAGTCTTCCCCCCCAATCCAGCCCCCCATTCCTTCCTCTTCCAAGGTAAGGTGTCCCCTGGGGAGTCAGCAGAGCCTAGTACATTCAGTTGAGGCAGGCCCCAGTCCCCTCCTCCCTGCACCCAGACTGAGCAACAATAGGCCCTAGGTTCCAAAAAGCCAGCTCATGCACTAGGGACAGGTCACAGTCCCACTGCCTGGGGGCCCCCTAAACAGTTCAAGCTCATCAACGGCCTCACTTTTTAAAAAGCAAGGCAAAAGAAAAAACACAGAGAGAAAAATAACAAATGCCTGGCATCTTCAGTTCTGGCTCCTTGGTGAGAGAGATGCCAAAGCCACAATTAAAAGTTAATCCAAGCCCCTCCAGGGAAAATAATAGACTGACATTCCTAGCCACATTCCACCATAGAGAACCTATGATTCTTGCAACCCTTAAGTGCAGTAGGAAGATTTGGTAGAACAATGACTCCCCCTGAGTAGCAGATCAACATTGGAGAAGAAGTTTATTTTGTTGTTTCTCATATCTTCGAGTGTTATGGTCAGGTGCCACCTTAAGAGGAGGCTCAAATTTTTTAGAAGGAGGTGATATAGGAACTTGATAAAAAGAAACAGTCACAAGAACGCAGGGAACTTGTGGACATCTTGCCACAGTGTCTGAGTGGAAGTCAACACACACACACACACACACACACACACACACACACACACAGCACAGTCATGGAAAATGGTAGTAGCCACATTGAGAATTTCAGATAGCAAGCAACTCAGGCTGTGAAAGGTGTGGTGGTTTCTGGTCCACTTTGTGTGGCAAAGAAAAAGTCCCATCATCGGAGAATGAACATGGAAACTGATAGTTGTACATGGCCAGCGAATTTCTTGGGTGCTGAAGCTGCCTTCCTGCTATGTGTGCTTTGTTGCCAGGTAGAAGTTTGAACTCGGAGCCTAAGTCCAATGAATCACTGGATTTCTTCATCCTTGGGTTCCTTCAACTGTTTACTTCATCCACTCTCCGATGCACTTTGCAGTTTGGATATGAACCACCCCTTAATGTAAAACTGGGGACTTTTAGAATGAATACAAGCCAACTAGGTCTACAGATTACAAAGCTCATGGCAGCTAGAAGACTCTCCAGCACAAAGAAGGTTTTTTTATTTTTTTAAGTAAATGTAAACCTGCACTAGAAAACTGGTCATTTAGCAGCCTATGACTCAGATAGCACACAGAACCAAGCTGAACAGCAAGAATGACAAGAGATTCCAACAGAATCCACTCCCCACCACCTGGCACACTCAAATATGAGAAGACCTAGGAGTCTTGAATTCTTTGTCATTAAAAAACAAAGAAGCCTGAAAGATAGCCCCGCAGGTAAAGGTACTTACCATAGAGCCTAAAGGTGAGAGCTGAATCTCCCTCCAGGACACATGGTGAAAGGACATAACTGATTCCCCAAACTTATCCTCTGATCTCCATACATGTACTATCGCATGCACACACCATGTACACATCCATGTATGTACACACACACACACACACACACACACACACACACACACACACACCAATGTAAAAAGTTAACAAAATAAAATGAAACAATCTCTCTTTTTAACTTTTGTAATTGTATTTTAATTCCCCCCTTATTTTATTTTTCGTACTGTGCTTATCTTTATCTAGCATTTGTTTTATGTTTCTTTGATTAATAGGACCTTTTTTATTTATTGCTGTTTTTCCTCTCACTTTTCCTCACATTCTCCTCCTCCTTCTCTTAATTTTACTTTTTCTTCTCTTAAGATTTATTTTTATTTTTAATTATGTATATGTATATGTGTCTGTGTTGCACCTGGAAGTCAGAAGAGGGTATGAAATCTGCTGCAGCTGAAGTTACAGACAGTTTGGGCCTCTGAAAGGAGTGCTGGAAACTCTTTTACAAAAACAGGATTCATTCTTAGGCCCTGAGCCATCTCTTTAAATTTTTTTCTTTACTTTTCCCTTTCCAAGCCCTCTTCTTTGATTTTATTTGTTCATTTATTATACACACCATTTCCTTAGTTAATTTTAACCTTATAAATTAATATTTATTAGTCTTACTATTTTTTCCTATGGTTACTGGTAGCAGTAGTGGCTTTGGTTTTCATTTTTAAATTATTATATTGTTTTATGTTTATGAGTGTTTCACCTGCATGTATATATGTGTACTATGAGTGTGCCTGGTGCCCACAGAGGTAGGAAGAGAGTGCCAGATTCCCTGGAATTGAAGTTACAGAAAGTTGTAAACAGTCATGTGGGTACTGGGAATTGAATTCAGTTGCAAGAGCAACCAGTTCTCTTAATCACTGAGCTGTATCTCCAAGCCAATTGGCTTTGATTTTAATTTCATGTTCATATGTGATTTGGTATTCTCATAACAATTTGTTTTATCTATTCTGAGTGATACTAAGGCCTGAGTAATGCAGGCTGCTTACTGGGAATATCCTCAAATAAAAAGAAGATATACCTATCCCAAGAGATGTACAAATGAGAGCAAAGAAATATATTAATTATGAAAAATCAAGGTAGCACATTTCCTCCTAGAAGTCACAAATCCTCAGTAACTGAACCCAAACATACTAAAATGGTTGACATGTCAAAGAATTGATCTAATTTCAAAAATTGATGATCAATGACTCCAAAGGGGATTTAAAATTTCAGATGAATTATGTAAGAAAATCAATTCAGTGTGTATAGAAAAAAGTAGTAATATGGATGAGAACTTTAGGAATGAAACTGAGAGTCTGAAAAATAAAACCTGAAGTGCTGGAAATGAATTGCTCAATAAGTCAAATAAAAATGCAGTGAAAGTCAATACACTAGATGAAACAGAGGAAAAATGATAACAGAAGACACCAATAAAATACAACATTCGAACAATAATAAAAAAAACTCAAAGGCAATCATCGAAACTACTTTCAGTGATTAAGAGACAAAACCTAAGTATCTGTAGGAGCTAAGATACAAATTAAAGGCATACAGAATCTGTTTACTGAAGTTATAGCACAAAATTTCCCACATCAAGGCAAAGGTACAGACATGTACTTCCAGAAGGCATTTAAGACACGAAATAGACAGGATAAGTAAAGAACTTCTTAACATCACATTATAGTTGAAATGTTAGGGCTACAGAATAGCTAAATTTGTAAGCATAATGTCTTTACTCTGTAGCCATAACATTGACTTAAAAAGACGAACTCAGAATAACATTAGATATCACAATGGTGATCCTCAAAGACAGAAAACGTTATTACAATTTGTTTCTAACCCAGAGAATAAACTGCCAACAAAGGTTACTATATTTAGCGAAATTATCTTTAAATATGGTGGAGAAATCACAATAAGATAAGCCTTGAGACCATCACAAACCAAAGCAATTCATGAACATTAAAGCAGCACCGGGAAGATAAGTAAAGATATCTCACCAGATACTTCCTGCTTTCCTAGCAAAGGATTAAAACAAAGCATAAAAATTGCAAAGCATAGAACAGGATTTACGGAAAGAGGAGATGCACTGACAATAAGAATGGGCATTACAAAACAGAAGCAGCCTCAAGTTTAGCAAGCAGGTATCTTCAGTCCATTTTTAGAGGATTTCCATCTAATTCTCTTCCATTTCTCCCCCTCAGGAGTGATGACTGTCAGCTCTCCTGACTCATATATATGTATGTTTCATATGCTTTTAGCTGAAGAAAACCCCACAGAATGGGGTTGGGGGGGCAGAGGGGCTGAGATTACAATGACAGTAATGTTAATGAGTCAAAATTCATCTTCAATCAGCCCAGTGAGCTAGAAGCAACCAAAGCTATTTTTCTTTGTCAGAGTAATTTTCTAAAGTGCCATTAGATGAGCAATATGACAACTGTGTCTTCTTTTTGCTTACACTGGTATTAGCAAGTTTCGAGGTACAAGACTGTACAATGTCACCTGTCCCCTTATTTATCAGACACTCAGTACTCTTGTCTCCATTGCATTTATCTACCTGCTACTTAATATATCACTATACAAAGAGAATGAGGAAATGTAGTTGTGAACAAATGGGACAAACAAGTAGGAACTAGGGAGGAGTCAGTGATCTAGAACTCAGTAAATTAGAAATTATATCCCTAAGATGAAAAGGGGGAAAATGAAAAGAGTGAACAATATTTGAACCAATCATGAAAATGAAGAACAAAATTAAAGAAATCAGAAATATAGCTCAAAAATAATGATAAATATAAGGTAAGATAGCTTTACTCTCTAAAAGATGCAGGTTAGCTGCTTGGATTTGGAAACAAAATGTAACTGTTCGTTGTTTACAAAATTGATATTAATTTATTTACTTTCAATTGATAACACTAGTATGACTGTTTCTGCAGGGCTTCCCCAGTCCATTTCTACAGGCTGATTTGTTGATGTTATCTATCTGCTGCTATGTGTTATTTTATTGGAAGCCTCAGCTAAGACAGAAGGGACCCTGTGCTCAACTCAGGACAATCAATGGGATTTCCTCAGTTGACTTTTGTTAGGTATTTCTAAGCCCCTTATTTGATTATATCATCTGTATTTGCTCTGCCAGTTAGGATACTCCAGTTGCCTCTAATTGTCCTAGTTTGCGTTCTATGGCTGGGATAAGTGACTAAAAGCAACTTGGGAAGTGTGGTAGTTTGAATGTAATTGGCCCCTAGAATCTCATAGGGAGTGGCACTATTAGGAGGTATGACTTTGTTGGATTGGGTATGGCCTTGTTGGAGGAAATGTGGTACTGTGGGGGCAGACTTTGAAGTTTCCTATGCTCAGGATACAGCCAAGTGTCTCAGTCACTTACTGTTTCCTGCAAGATGTAGGACTCTCAGCTACTACTGCAGCATCATGTCTGCCAGCACTCCACCATGATCCCTGTCATGATAATAATGGACTGAACCTCTGAAACTGTAAGTAAGACACCCTAATTAAATGTTTTCCTTATAACAGTTGTGGTCATGGTGTCTCTTCACAGCAATATAAACCTTAACTGAAACAGGGGGGAAAGGGTTTATTTAGCTTATACCTCTCAGAAGACTGAGGGAAGTCAAGGTAGGAACTCAAGCAGAGCAAGAATCTGGAGGCAGGAACTAAAGCAGAGCCCATGGAGAAACACTGCTTACTGGCTTGCTCTTCATGGATTGCTCAGCTTACATTTTTATACAACTCAAGAACACCTCTTCATATGAGTGAGAATTGTTGAGACCAAGATTGGAAAAAGCACAGAAACAAATAGCCAAACTAATGGAAACACATTAATTATGAACCAAAAGCTGTGGAGCCCCCAACTGGATCAGGCCTTCTGGATAAATGAGACAAATGAATACTTTGAACTGTCTGGGAGACACCCAGGCAGTGGGACCGGGACCTGTCCTTAGTGCATGAGCTGGCTGTTTGGAACCTTGGGCTTACACAGGGACACTTTGCTCAGCCTGGAAGGAGGGGACTGGACCTGCCTGGACTGAATCTACCAGGTTGAGCTGAATCCCCAGGGTAGTCTTTGCCCTGGAGGAGATGGGAATGGGGGGGAGGGGCTGGCGGGAAGGTGGGGGCGGGGGTGGGAGGGAAGAGGACAGGGGAACCCATGGCTGATATGTAAAATTAAAACACAAATATCCATATTAAAAAAATAAAATTTGAAATAAAATTTTTTAAAAAAGAACACCTCTTCAGGGATGGCACTATCCATAGCAGGCTGGACTCTCCCACATCAATCATTAATTAAAAGACATTCCACATAGACCTGCATACAGGCAATGTGATAGAGGCATTTTCTTAACTGAGTTTACCTCTTGCAAGATGACTAGTTTGTGTCAAGTTGACAAAAACCTAAGCAGCATATTATTTGATGGTTTGAGTACCTGACTTGATGATGTTTTGCTATCTGCTATGTCTATCTATTAACTACTTGTTACTTGTTCTTCTTTTTCTTGTTATGTACTTAATAAACCCACTGTGGTAGTTTGAATGAGAAATGTCCCTCACAAGCTCAGGATCTGAATACTCAATGCCCAGTTGGTCCTGTTGTTTGGAGAGGTTATACAACTTTCAGGAGGTACAGCTTTACTAGAGGAATTACATCACTGGGAGCTGGGTTTGATAGCTTGTAGCCTCACCCAACTTCCAGTTTGTTTTCTCTGCTTTATGTTTGTCATAGAAGATGTGACCTCTCAGCTTCCTGCTATTGCTGGCTGCTTGCTGCCATGCCTTCCTTGACATTATCGAGTCCCTTTGGAACTGTAAGTCAAAATAAACACTTTCTTCCATAAGTTGCCTTTGTCATGGTATTTTATCACAGCAACAAAAAATATAACTGATACACTCAATTATGCCAAACTTAAAGGATGGCTATTATAAGTAAATCTTTGGAGTGTATAGAACAAAAGGTTATAGATCATATGTTTTAACAGACATTTACAGAATCCATCTAACATCTGTAGAATATAAATTCCTTTCAGAATCCCACTGCTCTTTTCCAAAAATATACCACAACTTAGGATATGAAAACAATGGAAATTATACTAACATAGATATTGAACCATAAATTCTTGATTAGTGAGACATTGAAGAAATCAGAGCAGAAATGGCAAAACTCAAATCACATGAAGATTAAAATATAGCAGAGCTTTCTCAATTCAGCAAAATCAGTTTTATGGGGTAAGTATATAGTTATGAGTAATTGTATAAAATCAGTTATCCCAGATAATCTAATGTTGTATTTCAAATTCTTATAAAAATCAAACAAATCAAACCCCATAGTACACATAAAGATATAATATGGTATAAGTTAATGAAACAAAATCTAAAGGAATAATGCTAAGAAATAGTGTAACAAAAATTGATTCATTAAAAATACAAAAACATTGATAAACTCTTAATCAAACTAACCAAAATGGAGAGAAGACCCAAGTGGATAAAATCAGAAATAAGTATGTGACATTAAAACAGATACTTATAAAATCCAGATCATTTTTAAGGAATATTCTTGAAAGGTTATGTTATAATAAACTAGAAAATCAAAAAGATATAGATAATATTTTAGGAACAAAGAACCTTCTAAATCTGAACCAAATAAATCTGAACTATATAAACGAGTAGATAGGTAGGTAAATATTATGTTTTAAGTACATTATCTTTCCTTACCATCAGTGGCTAGTGCAACAAGTAAGTAGGACATATTTCTTTTTTTACTCTTTTATTAAAAATAGATTTTCTCACATAATATATCCTGATTACAGTTTCTCCTGTCTCCACTCCTCCCAGTTCTTCCCCACATCCTTTCCCATCTGGATCCACTCCTTTCAGTCTCTCATTAGAACACAAATAGGCTTCTGAGGGATTAATATAATATAATTAATATAATATAATATAATATAAAACTATAATAAGACAAAACAAAAACTAACACATCAGGGTTGGACAAGATAAGAGAGAGAGAGAGAGAGAGAGAGAGAGAGAGAGAGAGAGAGAGAGAGAGAGAGAGAGAAGAGCCAAAGAGAAGGCAGAAGAAACAGAACCACTTGCTTGAAAACTCAGGAATCTCATAAAAAACATTAATACATTGGCAGAGTACCTGGTACATGCTGCCTCAGTCTTTATGAGTTCATATGAGCTTTGCTCATGATGATTCAGAGGGCCTTGTTCTCCTGGAGTCCTCCATCCCCTCTGACTCCATGCTCTTTCTGCCTTCTCTTCCACAGGGCTTCCTGACTCCTAAGGGGAGGGAATTGATGAGGACATTCCATTTAGGGCTGAGTGTTCCAAGGTCTCTCTGCATGACGTCTAGCTGTGGGTCTCTGTATTTTTTCCCTTGCCTGCTGCAGAAGGGAGCGTCTAAAACTAAACAAGTCACTGATCTATGAGTATAGGAGTCATTTTATCACTACCTTTTTTATTTTATTTTATTTTTTTTAGAGCAGTAGTATTTGGTTTGACCCTAGGTCTCTGGTTCTTGGTCACCCAAGCAATGTCATGGAGGGGCCTTAATCAAAGTCAAATCAGACATTGGTTGGTTACTCTCACAAACTTTGTGCCATCGTTCCCTAGGAAGCTTCTACTATATTATGTTGTATATCGAGTGTGGGTTCACCCAGGTCCGTGGAAAAAAGGCACAGATTACTTTCAGGACGACTTTAGCTTTTCCAGCTGCACGGGGATCAGCCTCTCAGGACTCACTCACTTATAGCTTAGCAACGGGCTTTTTTTTTATTGTTTTCCAATTTACACCTTTAGCCAGTTAATTTCTGTATCCCAAAACCTCTAATCTAAGCTCCCCAAAGGGACAATGCCAAATGCAAATTCGCCATTAAGGAATATCAGGGTTTTCCGGATTGTCCCCCAGGCAAGTTTTGCATAGGCTTTGCACCTTTAGAAAACTCTCAGGCAAGACTCACATAGAAGGTACCAGAGACAAAAGGCAGCAATCACAAAAGGCAGATTAAAGCTAGATGCTAACCGTCTGGAATCAAACCACCTGCAGCTCCGCAGGAATTCCCCCAACAATATTAAGTTTCCATACTACCCCTCAAATGGCCCTTGATTTTAGTTGTCTCTCTCTCTGTATTCCCTCCTTCATCCCCCTCCTCTTGACTTGATCCTCCCATTCCACCTTCAGCCATCCATTCATAACTATCCTATTTGCCTTTCTTAACAAGATCTATCTGTCGTTCTCCCCACCACCCGCTGTCCCTTACTGTGTACCTACCTTCTGTGGTTCTACAGGTTGTAGCTTGATTATCATTGACTTACCAGCTAATATCCACATGAAGGTGAATATATACACATTGGACAACATGATTTTTATTATTGATTAAAAGGTTAGTTCCTGGGTCACATTTCTAGATCTAGAAGGATGTATTATACTTGGGACTGCTTGAAAGCCATTAATCAGTAGCTATCTAAACTTAGCATCAAAAATCCTAAACTTCATGTGATTATTATATATAGCAGGAAGCTTTCTGGCCAATAATAAATCCATACCATTCTGTTATACACACCACTGACCTGTTATAGTCACTACAAAGAGACCTATCAATCACCTGGTCAGAGTCAAAGACCCTAAGATAAAAATGTTTGTTTTACAGATTATAAAAATAGCATCAACTTTGCCATGTATGAAGGTCAGTGTAATGGTCTCACTGTTCATTGCCAATTCTCACCCCCTGAGAGTATCCTCTGCCTTTCTTTTCACACTATCTACTTGCTACACTATATTCTGTGATGATGCTGATCTTTTGATGTTCATCACAAGGACAGGACAAATATGAAGAGTCTGGACCAAAATCCTCTTGATACTATGATGAGTAATAAAGTTGAAATAGTAATAAACAGAAGAATAAAATTTCAGTACCAGACAGAATCATCTCTGAATTTCATAACACATTTAAAGAACTAATGCCAATGCTCCTCAAACCTTTCCATAAATAAAAAGCAGGTGTTAGCCTGATATTAAAACTGAATTACCATAAACAAGAAATGAAGACTACAGACCATATTCCTTCATGAATATATACCCAAAAAATACTTAAAAGCAAACTGAAAAAATAATTTTAGAAAATCACATATTATGATAAAGTTAGCTTCAATCCAGCAAGCAAGTTTCAATATACACAAATAAATAAAAACATAAATTCTTCCTTCTATAGGTAGCCATGATCATGATGTCTTATCACACCAATAGAAAAGTAGTGAAGACACTAAATACTAATGTTCTGAGGAACACATCAGAAAAAAACCACATTCATAGTTCCAAATCTATATAGGAATGCAACTAACCAAGGGTGTAGAAAACTCTGTAATGAAAATTATAAAGCACAGAAGAAGGAAACTGAAGTAGATATTATAAAATGAAAAGATATTGTATGCTCATGAATTAGCAAATTAATATCATTAAATGGCAATATTAACAAATATGACCTATAGATTGACTGTAATCACCATCAAAATTCCAATGATATTCTTCACAGAAATAGAACGAAAAAACAAACAAAAAACAAACTCCTAAAATTCATGTGAAAGTACAAGAGACTGTGAAGTCAATGTTATCAACAAAAGCAATGATGACTATATCACAAAACCTGAATTGAAATTATACTACAGAGGCACAGTAGGAAAATCTTCATGGTTCTTGCATAAAAACAGGCACATAGACTTACTGAGTAGATGAGATAATGAGTAAATAAACCCATGCAACTACAAATAGCTGGTTTTGACAAAAGTTTCTTAAACATAGCCTTTACAACAATTAAATGCTGTGAAAACTGGATATTCGTATGTGGAAGACTCAACCTTGAGACCTCTCTCTTATTCTACACAATAGTCAAAATGATGAATGTCTTTATTTTAAATTTTTAACATGGTTTTTTACTTTTTTTTTTCAGAGCTGAGGACGGAACCCAGGGCCTTGTGCTTACTAGGCAAGTGCTCTACCACTGAGCTAAATCCCCAACCCCTGATGAATGTCTTTAATGTCTTTGAAAGTAGTATAGGAAAATACATTAAGATATAACACAGGCAACTACTTTCTGAATAGTTCAAGAATGAACTAGCTCAAAAATGAACTAGAATGGGCAAATAGGATTCCATCTAATTCAAAAGTACAGCAAACAATTTACCAGAGTCTGTAGATAACCTATAAAGTGAGAGAAATCTCTGCCAACTGTTCTTCTAACAGAATATTTAACTATCAATAATATGTAAAGAGGTCAAATAGCTAAACATTGAAAAATAAGCAACCCTATCAATAAATGGGCCAATGAATTGAAAAGATGGTTCTCAATATGTAGAGAAGGCCATAAATTCATACCCATCACAGAAATTCAAATCAAAACTACATTGAGAAGCCGGACAGTAGTGGCGCACACCTGTAATCCCAGCACTCAGGAGTCAGAGGCAGGTGGATCTTTGTGAGTTCAAGGCCAGCCTGATCTACACAGCTAGTCCAGGACAGGCTCCAAAGCTACAGAGAAACCCTGTCTCGAAAAATCAAGCAAAAACAAAAACAACAACAACAAAACACTACATTGAGATTCTACATCACTTCAGTTAACATATTACCAACAAAATAACATGTAGCAAACATTGCTGCAAATATGGTAAAAATGGAACACTGATTACACTTTCAATAGTAATGCAAATTAGTTCATATACTGTGTGTGTGTGTGTGTGTGCGTGTGTGTATTCAAAAGAACCAAATTTTCCATGAAGAACATAATATATCTAAATCCTCATGTTCATTGTTGTACTGTTCAAAAAAGCCAAGTCCTGGAATTGTCCTAGCTTACCACCAATACGTAAATGGATAAAGAAAGTGTGATAGTACATTCATGTATGAAATTCTCAAACAATAAATATAAAAATCAAAAATAAATCCAACCATGAAAAATAACACCTTAGAGAAAGCATATAAAAGAGATAAAATTATCTATATGAAATAAAAAAGATAGACACACATACAATGAAGTATATTCAGCCATACAATGAATGAAATTATATCATTGGTATGAAAATGGAAATTGTAATGCTAAACAAATAAGCTACTTCAGATAAGCATCAGGTTTTCTATCATATATGGAACACAGATTTGAAAAGACATAAATACAGAATGGTAACTATTATATGGGGAAAGGACCAAGAAAGGGTGATAGATGTTAAATATTAACATTATACTTTGTATCATATATGAAAATGATATAATTAATCCATTATTTGTTATGGTTAATATACATTAAAAATATTGAAAGCTTGCATAAGTTCAGTTAAGTAGAAAAAAGAATATCTGAACTTGAACATGATTATGTGGTCATAATAATAGTGAAAAAAGAATTAAGAAAAAACAGATTTCTGAGACGTAAGATCTTTTTGAGACCATTATAAGACCAAACATCAGGCTCAGTGACATACCTGAGGAAGGCGTAGAGTATATTAAACCTATTCAGTGGGCCACAGCAGAAATTTTCCCGTATTTTAGGAAATCCATGAATCTGCAAGTACAAGAGGGGTTTATTTCAAATGGATCTGACCAAGAGAGAACCTCTTTAAAGCATATTATGATTAAGTAACCAAAAGTGCAGATCAGAGAAAGAATATTAAAAGCTGTGAAACAGAAACGCTAAATCACATTTATGGCCAAACTAATTAGTGGAAAAGCATTTCTGTTACCAGAAAATTTCTTTTAAAAAAATCATTTAATTGGTATTTATTTCATAATAACATGAGGTATTTCAAAGTGTACATATTTTATAGAAATTAAACACACAACTTTGCATTTATCCATTTCTACACATCACACATGAACCAACATACTAACAGAAAGACAGAGAATATACATATACATATATAATTTCTTTAAAAAGTTTCTTAGTTCAAAAAAGTGATAGTCATATCTACTAAAAACCTTCACTCTTCATCTTCATATGTAAACATAATTATCAAATTTAGTTACATATCAGCTTCATACTAAAGTACACAGTGTAAGAATTAGTACAGTACATAACAGAGATTGACAATATATTTGTATACAAAACATGCTCCTCAAACATTGAGGTGTTATCACGACACTAAGGTGTGAACTTCCAGTGTAAGACTGACCTCTTGGTGGGCAAGTTTATGGAATTTACAGAAATGTTTCCCCAGGGATATCAAATGCGGACTCCCTTTCTGTGGCATCTATTGGAATGTAATCACTGCTGGAAAAAGGAGAAGTGACCTTGGAAACTTGAAGTAAACATGACTTCAATAGCTTTCCAAAGTTCCCAACTGTCCTGAACTTTCATGGCCATCACCGAGGTTAGAGGAAAGAAAGAAGTCACCTAGCATCCTATTCCTAGACTTTCCAAGGCCCCACTAGAACTCCATGATTTGTCCCCTATCCAGCTCCAAACTTGACAAGGGACCAATATGAAGGTAAACCAACATTCTTAATGTCAACACAATAGGTTTTTTTTCAAGTCAACATGTGCAAAACAGTAGTGACTGTCCATTTAAGAAATATTTAGTACGTCTCAGAGTGTTTGATTTTCTTCAGCAACTGCTGTTTTCTTGCGTGCAATTTCTCCCTTTCCACCAGGAGCTTGTACTCATCAGCCTGCAGAGTGTGGATGTACTCGGTGGCCTTTTTCAGGATGACCACCTTAGCGGCCTTCTCATTGTGCACCAGCTCAGGCACAAGGTCCCTGAGGTTCAGGAAGCTGGAGCGCAAATTGTCACGGCGTTGGCGCTCCATCATGTTGTGGTTGCGGCGACGCTCATTGTCCACCAAGTCCGAGTTGCAGGGACCCAATCTTGTAGGCTTCAGCGGGAGGACGCACTTGAGGGGCCTTAGTGAAGCCTTGCTCTTGACTTTCTTGCGTGGCGGCGCGTCCTCGCTGTCCACATAGGGCAACGGTGGCGCCGCATAGTTGTGCTGCTCATGAATGAGGACACAGCGCTTGAGGATCAGCTCGCTGGACTGCACGCACCGGGAGCCCAGCGCTGCGTTCCCAGGACACGCCGCGGTGGGGAGCCTGGTGACAGTATTGGAGGACTGTGTCTCCTCCACCGTGACCACATCGATTTCCTCTTCATCTTCCTCCTCAGTACCTGAGTTGCTCAGGATGTCCTCTCTGGAGGTGCTGAAGGCCTGGTGGTCACTACGGATGACTGTAGTGCGGGCAGTACCGGCACTGGCGGGGATGGCCGGTACCTGCACCCACTTGCGCTTATTCTCCGGGAAGAAGACCACAGCAGGGTTCACACACTCCGAGTCCAGGTGGGCGAGCTCTGTGAGCCAGGCGGCTTTCCCACGCCCCACACTTGCTGTTCCGCTGCACGCGTGGCCCGCAAAGCTGGCGGCGGCTGCCGCTCCAGGGGCGGAGGTACTGGGGCCGGCGGCCAGGGACCCACAGCCATCCGGCAGCTTCTCGCTTACCGCACTCTCCAGCTTCTCCCGGGAGGAGAAGCCACTCCACATGCAGTCCTGAAGAACGATCGGGTTGCTGGTGAGGCCGCGGAGTCCTCCCAGGCCAAAAACATCCTCCTCGGCCGGGTTACCCCATAGGTCGGCCTCAGGCAGCAGCATCTCCGTGGCCCAGTTCCCTGGCTCCAGGCTGTGCTCCGCCAAGGCACCGCTGGGTGACAACCGAGGCGTAGGCAACAGGTCAAACTTCTTCCAGATGTCCTCCCCCGGAGGCGTCGAGTTGGGACCGCCAAAGTAGACGTCATCTTCTTCCGGATAGAAGCAGGGCTTCAGCGAGTCAAACTCCAGGTCTGAGTTCTTGCAGATCATCCCGGGCATGGTGGATGTAGTGCAGCTGAGCATCCGTTAGTCTCCGGCTGGTGACTAAACACTTCTTACTTCTCAGCTCTGTTTAAATGTAGGGGTGCTTCCGTCCCCTGGGGGTCACACAGGGTGTAGGACTCAACCAACCTGCAACACTCTCCAGGACTACCGGAGGATCCAATCCGAGCCTTTTCTGTGCTGGATCTCCGGTGGGCTTTAGGGACAGACGGGTCCTCCTGGTGGCTGCAGTTTGATTGCCCTTGTGCCTAACTAGGGCTGTCCTGGCTCCAACCCAGTTCTAAGGAGCATCTTCCCGGGAGCATAGTGTCCTGGTCCTGTGCCTTCCTCCTCCACCCTCCTTTGAATCCACCCACCAGGTCCAGACAGATGATTATCACTTCAAGTGAAACTTTCAAGGACAGAGGGCACTGATGATGCCTTTCCAATCCCCAAAGAAAACAACTTTCCATCGAGATTAGTATACACAGCAAGATTACCCTCCATAATAAAAGGAGAGAAATGATCTCAGAAAAGCATAAATTGTGGGAATGCAGGACCACTAGATGAGCATTGAGGAAATCTCCACTCAGAAGAGGAAGAAATATAGGTACAAACATGACTGCTCCTGAAGGAAAATATCCCATTATAAGAGTAGACATGCAAATGAGAAAAGGAAAGGAATCAAACATTACCAGTAGTACAGAACATAAAACGTGAAAAATGAGAGGGAGAAATGAGCTCAGAATATTTGAAACAAGAAGGAGCAAATTATAGTTATTACCCACTTATTACAATGAGTATAATAATCTTAATTCTCCAATTAAAAGACACAGAGAATCTACTTGGGATAAGACACATTTCAGAAGTATGTTGTTTACAAGAAAATAATCTCTCCGCAAAGAAACAGACTGAAAATATGGAAAATGATAATCCAAGCAAATATAATCAAGCAGGTGTAGTCATAATCATAACCAGTAAAATAGACTTAAAGACACAAAAAGTCACTATATGCTGAACAAAAGAAGAATTCATAAAGAAGATATAACTAAGGGTTAGAAAGTAATAGAATGCTTGCCTGACAAGTGTAGGGATCTGAATTTGATCTCAGCACCATAAAAGCAAGCTAGACTATAAATGTATGTGCTCCCAATGCTGACATCACTAATTTTATACAAGCACAACTAGTCATGAGCCCTCATTAAAATAATAGTAGGTTACTTCAATATCCTGATTCAAATATATTCATTGAAAACAACAGATCTTCAAACTCAAAAATTAGCTAAGAAACATCAGAATAATACTATATGTAGTAAAATGACCTAAAGAGACATCTACATATTCCACTCAACAACTGCAGAATACACTTTTGATTATCAGCATATTATTCTAACAAGCACCATGTATTAAACCTCAGAGAAATTATTATTGAATTAAAATATAATAATTCATTGCATCATATATAACCTCAATGGAATTAAAATAAATCAATAGCAAAAGAGACTGAATACTCTCTTCATAACTGTGGTTACATAGTAGTTCCTGATTGGTGAGTTATTGAAGAAATCAAAGAAGAAATGATAAAAATCTTCTAATCAAATGAAAGTTTCTATATTAGCAATATAGAGATATTTTAAATAAATACTTGAAAGGTATCCCAAGGACTTATAAAGACAAACCCAAACCAAATTCCAAATCAGTATAAGAGAAATAATAAATAGTACAGCCAAACTAAATGAAACAGAAACAAAAAGAACAACAAAAAGATTAATTTTTAAAAGATGGTTATTAGAAAAAGATAAAGAGAACCATTTTGTTAAATTTATTAGAAGGGAGAAAAAGAAAAATAAGTAAAACTAGTTTTAAAAACTAGTAACAGATATCATTGAAATTCAGAGGCTTGTTAGAGACTATTTTGTTGAACTACATGTAAATGCATTGGGAAAAATACAAGTGGATACACATGCTATAAAAATTGAACCAAAAGCATAACTAATTCATCAGGACTAAATAGTGATATTGAAGCTGTAGTCAGAAGTTTTTAAACACAGAAAAAAGCAAAATTGGATGGATTCCTGCTGCTCTTTAGAGAAGAAATGATACAATGATACCAATGATACTTAAAAAGACTCTATAAAGCAGGAAGAGAAGCATCACACCAAAGGTCATCCTATGAGCCAATGTGTGTGTTACTAAAACGTGGAAAAAATGCAACCCAAAACTAACTTGTTCCTGTACCTCTTAGAAACATAAATACATCATTTCTCAACAAAACACTTTTAAATAGAATTTCAAATTACATTAAAAATATCATTCACCTTGATCAAATTGCCTTCAGTTCAAGAATCTGTGAATGGTTCAATATAAGTATAGCAGGAAATGTAATGCAGCTCACAAATAGAATCAAATGTAAAAAATACATGATCATATTAATAGGCATATGAAAATCCTTTTGTTTAATTAAATATCCCTTCACAATAAAAACCAGAAATAAAGTATATATAGCAGGATTGCATCTCTATATAACAAGGTCATTATAGAACAAATCTGTAAAGCAGCATACATACTGAGTGGGGTAAATCTGAGATGTTGAAATTCACACAGAAGCAAAAAGACTCACAATAGACAAAACAATATAATGAAACTAAAGAGAGGGCCCAGAAAAAAATACATTTTTGGCAAACTGATTCTCAGTAACTGTAGCAAAAACATCTCTTGGAGAAAGGACACTCTTTTTAACACAGTGTGCTGGGAACACAAGTTATCTGCATGTACAGGAGAGAATCAAGGCCCCTGTGCCTCCTCTTGCACAAATTCTGTTCCAAATTAATGTGATTTTAAAAATTAAGATTCAAAATCTTAAAAGTGCATAAAAACATGAGGGAAATAATCCAAGAGAGATGCATATGTAATGATTTCCTGAATAGAGTCTCAATAGCTCAGGATACAAGCAAGAGTTGATAAATAGGATTATAACATAGTAAGAATCTCTGCAAAGAAAAGGAATCAACAGAGTTAAGAGATGATTAAAGCTAATTGTCAACTCCACAGAATCGAGAATAAGCTGCAAGATGCATCTCTCTGGGCATGCCTGTGAAGCTTCTATTTTCTTAAAATATAACCTTTTTAAAATAATTTATTCTTTGAGAATTTCATGAATGCATACAATGTATTTCAATCATATTTACTTCCCACTCCTCTCCTCGCCTCAAGATCTCCTAGATCTTCCTCTACATCACTCTCCCTATTTTATGTCCTCATCTTACAATCTCCTATAACTGATGCTCCAGAGGATCCCAAACCTTCTCTAGGCATGCATGCCCACGGCCTATACACATTGACACACACACATACATACACATAAATGCAAAGTAAAAATAAATCTTTAAAACTAATCAGTTTTTTTCTCTTACAAGTAGCAAATTGGAAATGATGCTATTTTAAGAGGACACAAAGTCGGGTGAGTAGGGAAGAGAGGATGGATCTGAGAGGAGTTAGAGGAGGGGTGAATATGACCAAACTATATTGTATGAAATTCTTAAAAAACTAACAAAAATACTTTCATAATGATAGTAAGAAAATCAGATTATTTCTGTTTAAATGGAGGCTAGATGATGAAAAAAGGAAGAATGGAAAAATAGAAGAAAGAAAGATGACATGAAAGATAGAAAGACAGATGATAGATAGATAGATAGATAGATAGATAGATAGGTAGATAGATAGATAGATAGATAGATAGATAGATAGATAGATAGATAATGCAGAGGGAAATTATTATAATACCACTTTTACTTCTAAAGTCCAGGACCTATATCACAAGTTTATGATGTGGCCATTGTGTGTAGTGGGAAAGGAGCAAGTGATTATATTCATTTTGTAAGACTTTTTGTTAAATTAACACCACAAAACTTATTTCTATGTTTACTACACATTTGCCTTTGATTCTAAGTAATACGAGAACTGATTTATCATACAACTTGGGAGAAAATTTGATAATCTCCACTGAATGGGTTAAAAAGGAATGGAAAACTACAAAATACTAGTTTAAGTGTGAGTTCTAAGTATGGTAAATACAACGATAAATAACTTGCTGTCTTTCTCTAATTTTCCAAGGTGAATTTCAGTACAAAAGCTTTTTTTTCATAACAGTTTATTTCAAGAAAGGAAGGACCACTTACAAAAACTATTTCTTTTAAGTATAGGGAACAAAACGTCTTAACATAAAACTCCTAACTTCCACTGAAAGTTATGAATTGAGATGGACTGAATAATATCAACTGCAAATCTAGTGTCTGAAATCTGTATCCCATGAATTCTCAAAGAATCTCTTATCTATCATCTTTCTTTTTCTTTCTCTCTTTTATTATTTCCATTCTTCTTTCATCATCTCGTCTCCATTTAAACATTATACATTGCCTTATCTTTCTTACCATCAGTACAAAAGTGTTTTTGTATTCTTTCAGAATTTCATCGTGTCTTTGAGACATCGTGTCTCCCAGTGTCTTACATCTTAAGTCACATAGAATGTGTTCCATTTGCTTTTGTCAGAGAGAGTTGGGCCAATCGAAGGGTGCTACACAGCACAACTCTACTTGACATTCATGATAACCACTTGGTACTCTGGGTGGGAATGGGCAAATACTGCTTAGTAAGAGAAATTAAAAATTAATCCGTTCTAAGGGGACCAGAGCTAATACAATTACTCATTTACTCATTCAACTTTTGGACCCATGTTGTGCAAAAAAACAAAACAAAACAAAACAAAACAAAACCGGTATGCTGAATTTTTGGAATTCACAGAACATAAAACATTGCATGCATTGTAATGATGCTTAAGCATGGGCAAACTACAATGGTTATCAAAACGGTTTTGTGTAGCATTCTTAAGCCTTGTAGTGCATTTTGTGAAGCCTTGTCTCTCCTTTTTGGAAGGGTCTATATAGCTCAGGCTGGTTTTGAATTCACCACCCTCCTAGGCTACCTCTCAAGTACTGGGATTACAAGTGTGTACCACTGCACCCAGAGACACCATATCTTTTTAGTACGACTAATCTTACACACCTTCATCTTTTCTTGAGCCAGGGTGTCTGTATCTCAGGCTGGCCTGGAATTTGTTACGTAGCTGAGGATGACACTGATTTCTGGTTTTTCTGTCTGTACTTCAGGTCTTAGGTTACAATTTTTTAAAAGTCTGTTTAAGATTTTTTTTTTTTATCATGGACTATAGGATAAAGATTACTAAAAGTGAATGATGCTTACTATTCTAAAGTTTTAGAATCACCTGCAAAAACCTCTATTCTGCTTAAGGTCATTTGTAAGATACTGAATAACTCACCTCATTAGATTAGTCTAGTGGTCAAATGTGTCTCCTTTAACTCTTTTAGGTCATTTGTAGCCTTTACAATTTCACCTTTAATGGCAAGTTGTTAATGTCTAAATCAATTTTCTAGTATCAGATCTTCAAGGAGAAGGAACAAGAGATAAACTCTATAAAATTTAGCTTCCTCTCTTCCCAGAAAACCCAAAACCTCTCTGAAAATGCAAAGGCGCTCTCTTTTTCTTAGAACACAGGTTAGCTAGCTTTTTGTGTTTGTGTTTAGAATAAAGAAGTAAACATTCCAGACTTTGTGGACTACTCAGTCTCTGTTGTAAATACTCAATTTGTGCCACTGAAGTGGGAAGCTGCCTTAAACAGTATGCAATTAAAAAGGAAGGAGGAGCTCCAAGTTGCCCCATAGGGCAGCTGGCCAAGTCAGCCTTAGAACTAATGTAGTGTTATGAGTCACCTTGAAGAAACTAGGGCTAGTTGGATATTATTCTTCCCATGGAATATGTTCATTGAAATTTTGTACTTAAAATCAGGAAAGGAAGAGAAATAAAGGTGTTCCAAGTCCAGCACTGTCCTCACATGACTGAACTATCTGCCTTAGGCCCTGTGGTAGGAAAATCTTCACTGACGCACGTGTATTTACACATACACTACCAGTACTTTACTGTCCGAATTTCAGATGAGAGAAGGCCATGATCTGCTGCTATACTTGAAAACAAAGAAACAACCAAACCTGCACTCATCAATTCAAATGTCGAATGCCTAGTGAGCAGAAACCTCAGACATGGACCCTGAAGTCATTTTCTTTATGATTATTTAGTTTGTTCTGGTGACATCCAATTTCCTTAACAATTATAAAAATGTTCCCAAAGTCAACAATTAAACAGGTACTCCTTCATGTTAAATATGTGCCAGTTTCATTTACAAGCCCTTTTGAAAGGGAGTTCCCGCTGTGGTTGTAATAGAGAATAACACTGTTGATACATTAATTATTTTTGTTATTATTGTGGTAAAAATTGCATGAAATCTACCTTTAAGTAAATTCCAGAGTAAAATGTACAATTGATAACTGTTGGCACAAAATTGTACCAAAGACCTGCAGAACTTACTCAACCCGTGTAACAGAACTCTACCGTCTTCAGAAACAATTTCCATTTATCCCTCCCCTCAGACAATAGGAATCGTTTCTTCTACTCTTTGCTCTTATAAGTCAGAATACTTAAAAACCATTTCTGTAAATGAAATCATGCAGCAAGTTTACCAGGGTGACCGGCTTATATTGTTTAACAAAATGTCCTCAAAATTTACCTCTCTTCTTACATGAGAAAAAGATAAAGTATAAGAAAGGGCAACTGTGCCGGGCGGTGGTGGTGCACGCCTTTAATCCCAGCACTTGGGAGGCAGAGGCAGGTGGATATGTGTGAGTTCAAGGCCAGTCTGGTGTACAGAGCGAGTTCCAGGACACACACCAAAACTGCACAGAGAAACCCTGTCGCAGAAAACCAAACAAGAAAAAAAGAAAAAAGAAAGGGCTAGGATGTCTAGGATGCTGGGTAGAGACCACCACCAGTGAGGATAAAATGAGCCCTCTAGGGCACATAATTGAGCCAAATTTGACCAGCTGCGTAGAGTAGTTTCAAGCTATAAGTGAAGACTTACAGAAGAGACTTTTTTCCCTTTTAAAACAGAAGAAGGCTGTCAAGACTTAGACATGGGGGAGGCAAGATAGCTTAGTGGGGAGAGGTCTCACAACCTGGGTTCCATTTCTAGACCCCACAAGTTAGCAGGAGAGTTCTGTTCTGATTTCTATTTCTATGTGCGCACACACATGCACATGCAGAAACATACACACATTAAATAAATGTATTTTATTTATAAAAATAAATAAAATTTAATAAAATAATTTAATTAAAAATTTAAAAGACATAGCTGTAGGCAACAGCTTCATGAATAGTATCTAATAATTTAAACAATAACAATGGGAATTAACAAGTGATCCTGCATCCAGCAAAAAAAAAAAAATCTGTAAAACAAATCCACAAAATTAAAGAAAACAATTTCAACTCTTCATGTACCAAAGAATAAGCTTCTGCCATGATACTCTGTTCCACCACAGCCAAAAAAATGACAGAGTTCACAAAACATAAACTCAAGCCTGTGAAGCGTTTCCTCCTTTGTAGTTGATTTTTGAGGTATTAATCCTAACAATAGTAAAAGAACCCATAGTAGACAGCAAAATTGCACAAACTATGTGGATGTGGAGTGGCCTTAATAATTTCACCAATATTGTTACAGAAAAATAATCATTTGACAAAATAAAATATTTGTTCATCAGAGGTAAGATATCTTTTGAATATAGATGTAAGTGATGTCAATAATAAACTGGTACATCAAATATAACAAATTATTAAAAATAAATTAAATTATTAAATGTTATGTAATTATTAAAAATAATTACATAACATTGTCCAGGTATAAAAGGCGCTACCATAGATTTTGTGGGTTTTTTTTGGGGGGGGCGGTGTTGTTATTTTCGGACAGGGTTTTTCTGTGTAGCTCTGGCTGTTCTGGAACTGGCTCTGTAGACCAGCCTGGCCTTGAACTCACAGAGATCTGCCTGCTTCTGCCTGCCAAGTGCTGGGATTAAAGGCATGTGCTACCACAGCCCAGCAAAGGTTTTAATTAATGAAAGTCATTACATTCCATCATCAAGAAATCATATAATCGTATCAGTAAAGAAAAAACATATTTGACAATCCCAGCAGACATAAGTGATAGAATGCCACATTAAGCTAGGGATAAAAGGCTTCCTCCCCAACCTGGTAAGCACACCTAAAAGTTTATGTATTTAACATCAAACCTAATGATGAAAAGTTCTAATGGGGATCAGGAGAATAGAAAGGATATCTATTCTTACAGTCTTCAACATTATGCTAGCTAATGGAAGAAGATAAGTAAATGAAAAGACTGGAATGGCTAAAACTGTCTTTGTAGATGACATAATCGTATGTATATAGGAAATCTGAAACACTACCAACATAATAAGTGATTACAACAAAGTTAAAGGAGAATACTATAATAAACAAATGTTAAACACATTCTTATATACAAGCAATGAAAAATCTGATTTTATGTGCATTGGTGTTTTGCCATGGGTGTCCGGTCTCCTGGGACTGGAATTATAGATAGTTGTGAGCTACCATGTGTATGCTGGGAATTGAACCCAGGTCCTCTGGAAGAGCAGTCAGTTTTCTTAATCTCTCCAGCCCCAAAAGATATGATTTTAAATAGGTTATCATTTCCAAAAATAAATAACGAAAGAATTAATTTGTAAAATATGTAAGAGATCTGAAATGGGAAATTATAAAATTTTGTTTAGCCGGGCGGTGATGGCGCACGCCTTGAATCCCAGCACTCAGGAGGCAGAGGCAGGCAGATCTCTGTGAGTTCAAGGCCAGCCTGGTCTACAGAGTGAGTTCCAGGAAAGGCACAAAGCTACATAGAGAAACCCCATCTAAGAAAAAAAAAATTGGTCTTAAAAAATATTTTGTTTAAAGAAACAAGAAGGACTAAATAAATGGAGAGGTATTACGTGTTTATAGACATTTTCCCTCCAGCTTGATCTACACTTTCATGCAATCCTCAATCAAAAGCACAATGAGTTCTTTCACAGATGTTGGCAAACTGATTTTGAAAATTACATGATGTTTCACTAAGACTAACTTTATCTCACCCAGAAAGCCTCCTCCCTGAGGACTAGAAGGAGCTATGCAAGCTGCCAAAGGAGAAACGCAATCAGTAGTCCTACCCAGCCTTCATGCCTATGCAGCACAACAAGGACCAGCATGGCAAGATATCCCCAAAGGTGCGAAGGTGACACTAGCATCCTGGGGGAACCTGGTTCTGTCTCCCTAGCCAACTACCCTTGACTGATAGGACCCTGGATCCTAGAGAGAACCTACTGCTGCCATTTTCCTAAGCCAGTGTAATTTGTAAGGGCGCTTGAAATACTTATCAAGATACACAAAGATAACTGTAGCTTTCACTCCTCATCAAAGAAACTTCTTTTTTCAGCAGATGGAGACCATTATAGAAAGCCAAAATTGACCAAAATGCAGGGAACAAGTGACTGTGGGGTGAGGTGCCTGTACTGGCTGGTTCTGTGTGTCAACTTGACACAAGCTAGAGTCATCAGAAGAAGGAGCCTCAGCTAAGGAAATGCCTCCTTGAGATCCAGCTGTAAGGCCTGCCTCTGCCTCCTGAGTGCTGGGATTAAAGGAGTGTGTCACCACACCTTTAACTTTGGGGGATATTTTGTTATTTTTTTAAGGCATAGTCTACCTCCATAGCACATGCTGGCCTTGAGCACAGCACATCCAGTCAGCCTCTCAAGTAAGTGGCCACAATCCCGGCTCATTTCTGTCCTTTTCATTTTTTGTTGTGATTTTATAGGTTGTATATTTGTTCTCTTATGATACAGAGAATTTTTCAGTTTGGTTTAGTTCCATCGTTTGTATTTCTTATGCTTTTCGAGAATCGGTCTAAAAAGTATCTGCTTATTCAAATGTCCTAAAGCATCTCCATTTTATCCTAGGATTTTTGTTCTTTGGCTATATTTAAGTCATTCACTGTTTTGAATTGATTTTTGTGATTGGTGAGAGACAGTAATCTAGTTGCATTCTTCTGACTGTGAGTATCCAGTTTTCCAGCACCACTTATTAAAAATATCCTTTCTCAAGAAGCCAGAAGCCACGGATTTGAGGGCAGGAGTGGGAGTGGGCGTGTGGAAGGGGCTAGAGAGAGAGGAAAGGGAAAAGAGAAAATGATACAATTTTATTTTATTTTCAAAAAATAAAAAGAAATATTCTCTGTTGTGTATCAGTTGTGGGTTCACGTGGGTCCCTGGAAAGAAGTACAGGGAGACCTTATGGATGAAATCTTTTGCCTTTTCCAGGTGCAGGGGGCCCTGTCTCTCCAGACCAGCTCCTCTTATTCTCCAATTTATACCTTTAGCAAGTTAATTTCCATATCTCCAAACCTCTTACCTCATCTCCCCAAAGCGACAATGCCAAATGCAAATACTCACTTAAGGAATATTAGAGTTTTCTGGATTGTTCCCCAACCAAGTTTTGCATAGGCTTTGCACCTTTAAAAATTCTCAGACAAGATTCACATAGAAGGTACCAGAGACAAAAGGCAGCAATCACAAAAGGCAGATTAAAGCTAGGTGCTAACAGTCTGGAATCAAACCACCTGCAGCTCTGCAGGAATTCCCCCAACACTTCTCTCTCCAATGCATGTCCTTGGGTGTCATTATCAAAAGTCAGATATTCAGGCAAGTGAACAGTCATTTGTGACATTCAATTCTGCTCCATTGGTCCAGAATTCTGCTTTTACTCAACACCTTTTTAATTACTGCAGTTTCATGACGTATTTTAAGAACAAAAAGTATGAAAACTACAGTTTTAGTTTTCTTTCATGATTTCTTTGGCTATTCCAGGACTTTCGCAGCCCCTTGTGGAATATAACTTTGCTTTTTCCAGTTCTCTAGAAAATACGTCTTTCTAAGTAGCTAAAGGTGGACATGATCTCACAACCCCGCCGCTCCAGCTTGTTAAGGGCAGGGGCTACCGATATATACTACCACAAATGAAAACTACAGTTCGTATTTTGGGAAAGATTCAATTTTATTTGTGGATTGCTTTTAGTCGCATAGATCCTTTTATTTTATTTATTCATTTTAAATTTAATTTGGGAGAATTTCATACATGTGCATAATACCTTTTGATCATATTCACCTCCTATTCCTCTCCTCCAACTGCCCACAGAGAGTCCTCCCTTCAAACTTTATGCCTTCTTTCTTTTTAACTTTAATTTCTAAGTCACTGAGACCAATGAGTAGCCTATATGGTGTGTATGGGGCCATCCACTGTAGCAAGGACAACTTACCAGTGACCATCCTACCGAAGAAAAAAATTGCTCTCCCTCCCTCAGCAGCAGCTCACTATAAATGGCTCCTTGGCTGGAGGTGGGGCTTCATGAGCCATTCCTGTTGGAATTTTGACTTTCTTAATCTTGTGCAAATCTTGTTCAGGTAACTACAGTTGGTATGAATTCATAAGTGGAGTGTTCATGCTGTGCCCCCAAAGATAGCTTTTTACAGCATCCCTTACCATCCTCTGGCTCTTGCAGTCTTTCTGGCCCCCTTTTCATGATATTCCCCAAGTCTTAGATGCAGGGGGGTTGATACACATGATCCATACAAGGCTAAACACTCACATTCTCTTTTTCTCAACACTTTAACCAGTTCAGAGTCTCTGCATTAACCACTACCCATTGCAAAACCAAGCTGCTTTTATGAAGATTGACAGTACTACAAATCTATGGGTATAAACATCAATATTTCAAAAGCAGTTTGAAAACAGGACCACTTAGGAAAACAGTAACACTGGGTTTCCTCCTAGTGCCTGTGGCCTCCCTGTGAGTTTTTGACCATGTTTATAATACTAGGCATGTCTTCCTTCCTGTGGAGCAGATCTCAAATCCAGCCAAAGTTGTTTACCCCATGATATTCATACACTATTGCACCAGTGGAACATCTTGCCTAACAGGTCATTATTATACTATGCAGGGATCAGTGCTGGGTATGACCATCGATATTTTTTCTTCTCCAGTGCACTATAGGGCACCTCCTGGCTTTATGAATGTTAGTCAGCAGAGAGGAAGTTTCCAACTCACTTCAAGATTGATTTCTCTGAGTCCTACAGCCCTAAGTGTGTTGTGTCTTCAGCAATAAGGCCTCACCATCTAGTTGTGGTGGGCAAGAAAGAGCATTGACAATAACCTGTGTTGTTTTGTGGGGTTTGGGGCCCTCTCCGACCAATAACTCATAGGGAAGTACCTTATACTAAACATTGACACCTGTTTTTTTAAGAAAAGTTCCCATGTATCCCGAGCTGATTTTGAACTCACTAAGTCATTAAGAATGACCTTGAACTTCTCATCCTCCCGCCTCTACCTCCCAAGATGTGATTACAGTATGTGCAGCAATGAAGGTTGAATTTAGGGCTTGGCAAGCACTCTACCAAGTGAGCTACATCCCTCCCAGATCCATCTACATTACTAATTCTTCCATGTTAAGAACATTAGAGATAGTTCCATTTTTATACATTCTTCAGTTTCTTACATCACAATATCATAATTTTCAGTCTAGAGAACAGCTAAATTTATTTCTAGACACTTTATATGTCTGTCAGTTATTATTGTGGTGATTTTGTCCATGATGTCTTCATCACCAATATCATTTTCCTTTTGTCCTTCAGTAGCTGTTTATCCACTGTATTCTTTCTCATGTGCTAAGGAAACTGGATTAGAGTGTACTGTGCCCAATTCTAGTATAACAAAAGGGAAAGAAGGGACGGAAGACAGCATGAAGGAAAGAGTTGACCACATCACTCTTCTTTGAAGTCTAAGCACCATACTTTTTTGGAGAGTCACTTCTCACTTGTTCAACAGGAAGAGAATTACATCATCTATTACCATTGAATTCCAGCACTAGGTCCACCATGCTGAAAGCTGGTTTGGGGTTGAGCTCCACTAGTATAACCAAAGGCCAGTAGCCTTGCGTTGACACACTGGAAATGTATTATCCAGGTGACAAAGAAACTAGCCCTGTTACTCCTTAGCCAACTTGGGAAGCAGGGAAAAACCTAGCACCAGACTTCACATTGGCGCTCAGTGTCAGAACCAATATGATTACAACCACAGTGAGTGGAAAAGCAGAGGACACCTATTTGTTCCAGAACACTAAGATACAGCGTCGAGATCTATCCTAACATCAGGTAGGTTCCTGTACACTCATGGGGAAGACTAGAATTTCAATAAACTTCACTGCTAGTTTTGAAGTGAGCTTTGGGCAGTTTTCGCTCCAGATGCTGTAAGCTGCTTCCACTTGGAAACTTGAGTGTGACTCAGCTTGCTGTTAGCATTGCTGATGAGTTCCCACTGTGGTGAGTAGTATCACCAACTTGGCAGAATTTAGAATCACCTGTTTGATAAGTCTCTGGTCATACTTGTAAGGGATTATTTTGATTACATGAATGATGGGGGAAGACCTATCTTGCCTATGGCTTGGCTTTTTTTTCCATCCAGAGGAGAATGGACTATATCACATAGAGAAAGCGAGTAAAGCACTAGCAAGCACTCCTTGTTCTCTATTTCTTGATTATGGATGCAGTAAGATCTCTTGCTTCAAGTTCTTCTCGCTTTGACTTCCCTGTCTATCAAGGACTCCGGGGGTCCAGCCTCTCGATAGTCTCCTACCAGGTTCTGGGAAGAATCTACAACCAGCTGATAATTAATCTTTGAAGAAATGATTCTATGTACATGAAACTCCTTAGTTCATACACTTTATTATTCTGTGATAGTTGTCTCTCTACACAGCTTCTATTCTGCTCTCATGCCTAGCTCCTTTCTTGCCTGATTTCTCCCTATATTTATTTACTGTCCCCTCTAGGTTCTATCTTAATTTCTTCATCGAGTTCTGTCACTTCTAGGTTCTCTCTCATCCATCTAGTTCTTTCCCCTATCAGCTCCTCTCCCATCTCCTTCTCTCTCATCTCGCTCTTCCTCATCTTGTTCTTCCCCATCTGGCTCTTCCTCATCTCCCATCTCATTCCTCTAGTACTCTCTTCTAGCCCTTCAATCTAGTTCTTCCCCATCTCAGTTTGTTCCTCTCGAGTTCTTACCCATCTAGTTCTTCCATTCTCTTCTCTTCTCATCCCTCTGCCATGGAAGTCCCAGTATATAAAGGGAGGGTTTGAACTAAATTGTGTAAAGCTATTACTTAATGTCCACCTTACCTAGGTGGTGTCCCCTTGTGGAATTTAAGTTAGGAGACGTGTGTGGGCTGCTATCATTGTTAGTCCTTGAAAGTTGGGCGCCCACCTGGGTGGTGTCTCCTGTAGTCCTTTAAAGTGGCTAAGGGAGATACCTGATTCCAGAGAAAGCCTTTCCTGAGGTTGTTCTCCTAATACTTGGAATGTGTATGTCCAGAGTGATCAGTCCACACTGTTAGCCCTTCTTAGGGAAAAGTCAATTGGGAAAACTATGAAGGCACACATGATTTTCATAACAGAATACAGCTGATATATAACAAGCCAAGTAACAACAAAAACTCCTTGGGGTTTGGCTTCCTCTGGAGGAATTCCCTGATCCCTCCAGGTAGTGACTTTGCCATAACCAGCTGAGTTCTTATGAAATATTCCTGCGCCTTGCAGCACCTGTCATGATGGACATGCTACTTTGCACTGTGAGCAAGATAAAACATTTTTCCCTGCAGTTGCTTTTGTCAGTGCATTTTATCATGAGAAAAGAAAAAAAATACAGGACATACTTTGCAACAAGAGTGGGATCATTGCTGTATTAAATTGGATCATGTGGTTCTTCAGCCATTAGAAATTTGGTTTTCAGGAGGAATGTAGAAGATTTGGTGTGTTTGGATTAGAAAAGCTTTTGAATTCTGTCAATACAGCTTTAGTGGACTATTCTGGTGAGACACTGGGAGACACGAACATCAAGAGAAATGTAGTTCTTGAAGGCCCAGTTTAGGTAGTTTCATGGGGAAATGAGGGCTCCATCACAACTTGTCTGGAGGACATTCATGTGCCTTTCTAGCATATAATCCACCTGTATTCTGACCATGCCATGAAAATTTCAGTGACATCACATTTATAGGCGATGGACTGATTTATTTTTCCCCCAGGGGGAATTCTCAAGACAGGAGAGCATTCAAGCTGGTGCTGAAAAAGCAGCTCTAACTATTATAGAAATCAGCATCACTGACAGACAAGGAACCTCATGTGTTACGCTATAACTATAGGAAAGATGTCCTGCAGGCAAAACCCCACCCCTCACAGGTTCCATTTGTTGAAGACAGAGATTGGTTTAAAGGAAAAAGCCTAAGATGGAGCATTTCTCCTGCTCCTTGAAAGCAACTGCCCAGGAAAGTTTCCCTGTGTCAGTACACAGCGGCTGATGTAGCTGTGGCCCAAGGGGGCAGGCTATATTTATTTCAATCTGGCAGCACAACAGTATCTATTTAATGGAATGGAGGATCCCCTGGGAGCCAAGGCCTCTGGTCAAGTCTTTGGGGATTATAGTGCTGACATTACTTAATGTAGGAAGACCCACTTTGATTATTTCCCAGATGGCATACAATAAAGAAAGTAAGTTGAGCATTATAAAGTATTTATTACGCTTTCTTTAAGTATGGAGTCACTGTCACCAGCTGCTTCAAGCTCTTGCTGTCTTTACTTTTCTGCCATGATGAACTCTCCCTTGAACTGTGAGACAGAATGAATCCTTTCTCTCTTATGTTGTGTTTGTCAGAGTTTTATTATGACAACAGAAAAGGAAAATAAGACATTTAGTCTCCACAAACATGGGAAGAACAGCTGTTTCTGCTCCTCTGAGCCAGATGGACCTCTACAATGGCTCAGGCCCCAGACAGAGAAATGTGTATGGTCGGGACATACACAGTTTAAGCCTGAGTCAGAATGAACTGCAACATGAGCCTTGATATGACATTGAGACCATGTGCCTCCCAGTGCTTTTGAGATAAAGGTATGATGCAGTTCAGCACCAAATTGGTAGACAAAAGGTAGCAATTGCAATAGTACTCCAGACTTAAGTGGAATAGCAAGAAGCAGTAGCATTTTAATTGGGTGGCAGGTTGAGGTAATGAGCTCTGACCAAAAAAAAAAAAAAAAAAAAACAACAACAACAACAACAAACAGACCCAGTCTGTCTCATTTTCATTTCACCTAGAACTACCTGTATTTGTTAGCAGAAGTCTGGGGTTGCAGGTGTACCTCAACAGTAAGCATCCCAAGGCAGTGTGAGCATTGACCTATCACCAGTGGTATGCTTGATATTAATGGGTTGTGGGCAAAGTCTGGTGGGATTGATGGGCATAGACGTGCCATAGGAATTTAGAGCTGAACTATGTATGCACTGTGATACTGTGAAGCTGCTCTGAATTCCACAGTTCCTGTCCAAAGGCTGGTGGATGTAGATGAGCTATTTGCAACTAGCCAAACCCCAGGACAGGCTTGACTTGATTAAGCAACCTTTCTAGGTTACTCCTCTTCTCCCATTTTAAAGATAATTGTGGATTTAGGACAGCAGCAAGGATTAGGCCTGGTGGTGGTGGTGGTGGTGGTGGTGGTGGTGGTGGTGGTGGTGCACGCCTTTAATCCCAGCACTCAGGAGGCAGAAGCAGGCGGATCTTTGTGAGTTCAAGGCCAGCCTGGTCTGCAGAGCAAGATCCAGAAAAGGCCCAAAGCTACACAGAGAAAGCCTGTCTTGAAAAAAACAAAAAACAAATAAACAAAAAAGCAAGGATTAGAACCCTCTACAGTGTTGGAACAATGACAACATACTAATAGCAGAATCACAGAAAATTTGGAGTTGAGAACTATCTGTTTGGTTGGAACCTCCAGCTCACTCCTGCTTGATCTAGAAAGCCCCATTCCTTTCTCTTTCTCTTTGACTCTCTCTCTCTCTCTCTCTCTCTCTCTCTCTCTCTCTCTCTCTCTCTGTCTGTCTCCATCAAACTGGGCAGTCTCAGAGAATCTCCAAGAAAGAACAGGTGCCAAAATGCCCAGTTCCAAATTCTTGACAATTAACCATTGACCTTATTCTGCTGTTGCCGCCAGCAGCCCAAGTCCCTGCCTAAAGTGCTCAGATATTGACCATACTGGGGTACAAACCCAGCTTGTGGTGAACACATCATCACCCCTCACCTACAACCTATATAATCTCCCTGCTTTCATTAATAGACATGGCTTCTCTGGCCTCCATCTCTGGGACTGGAGAACCTATCAGGGAGTTGCTTTGTTGAAATAAACCTGTTGCTGTACTTTTTCAGTTCTGCCTGATCTGGCTTACTGTGTCAGTGGAGAAACTTATTATTGGTGAGAGAAAGCCTGTTCCTGTCCAGCAGTGAAATAGTGAAATTGACTTGGAAAGAAAACAATCTTCCCAGAATTTCCAGCAAGGCAAGCACATAACAGAAGAGGTAGTGGAGAGTGGGATGAATACATAATCATTCAATGCTCAAATGACATTAAATGTCAACATGTATCAAGAGTTTCATGAAAGGCCAGGTGTCGTGATTCTAGCACTTGAGAGGGTAAGGCCGTAGAACAAGTTTGAGTTCAGCCATAGCTATCCAGAAAGACCCTATGTCAAAATAAAAACTAGCAAAGGCATTTCAAGAAATTTGAACACACCTTCCAAGCAAAATATTCTGCAGACTAAGGAACAGAATAGACTCTTCATAAGAGTAGAAATTTAAATGGCTAACACTTAAGTGAAAAGTGTTCAATGTCATTTGTGGGGGTGGGGGGAGCAAATCATAGCTGTAATGATATAGCATCTTGTTCTCGCTAGAATTCCTGTTATAAAAATATAACCAATTCTGGATACTCTGTGGCGAAAAGGTGACTCACATAAAATGTTAATCTGAGAGCCTGAAGCAGGGTGCCTATTTAACATATCAAAGTGGACTTGTGTGTCCCATTCTCCCAGCATGCCTTGGTTACAAGGGATGGCTGGCATACTCTGCTCCCCACCCTGAACTCTCCAGCCCAGGGGCTGGGCTGCCCTTCCCCCAGAGGCTCTTCCCTATATAATGCAGACACATAGGTCACTGCTGTCTTTGTGCCTTTGGGACTTGGGCTGCTGCCCCTGGTTACCCTCTCTCCCCTCTCCTTCCCTCCACTGCTCCTCACTTGGCCCAGCTCAGTCTGGTCATGGCCACTCTGGACTCTCCCAATGTCCCTGCCTTTACCTAAGCTCTCCCTTTCATGGACGATAAACAACCTCCAAACCTTTCTCCTCTACCATACCTAGGAGCAGCCATGTCCTTTCCTTTCCATTTTCTTTCTTTTTTTTTTCACTCAGTAAATAAATGTAGAATAAAGTCCAGTACCTGTAACTGGTTTGTACCTGTCTCTTTTACTTTGGGTTACCTGTTTTCTTCTGCAAATTGCTATGTTAATGATTACAGGGGTGTTCATATAACCTGATTTCCTTCGAGGCTGAAGGTACAGAGGTAAATCTTCCTAAACCAAGATGTAGTAGTCCTCTTGGATTCCAAAGAGAGAACTTCAGAGGACCCCCACCGCCATGAAGGCAATTAATTATCCATGAGGGTTAATCTAACCCAGGGGCAGAAATAACCGCCCTGAGGGTCACTTTGTCCTCTCAAGTGATTAAGACTTCTTCTGCAGCAACAGGGCTGAAACAATGAGCAAGGAGAGACCACACCCACACCCACACCCAGACTGCTTCATTGTGCTACCTTTAAATAAAGTCCATTTCCAGTTCTTCTCTATTGTGGCCACACATCTCTCTGCTTTTAAGCAGCTCTTAGTGCTTTAACTGGAATATTGGAAGTAAGTGGCCAAGTCTAGCTTGTCGGGACTGCTTTTCTAAAATCTTAGGTTAAAAGGGCACTTCAAGTCTTGCTATGGTTAGATCAAGTACACAGTAGAAACTAAAAGCCCCATATTCAGGTCAGAGCCTCTAAATCCTCTTTGATATTGGTAACAAATGGTAACTGGATGTTCCCTCTAGGATGACCCTGGCCACAGGAGAAGTTCATGGGGACAAACTTCTTTCTCAGAACTCAGTTTTCTTTTTGTTCTAAATTGCTTTTGTTGTTTCCATGAACAGAGTATCTGAGATAAACCTGGACTTGGAATGCCCTCTACTATCTTAACTGGAAAAAGACATCAGACTTTGGCGCTCTCTGGTGTTGAAGTCATGGAAGAAATTACAGACAAGCAGTTTTCTTAGAATTTCTTCAAGAAGAGGAATGAGAAAAGAAAGCTGCAGTGGAAAGACAGGCATGAGTAACGTGTCCTTCTAGACCAGATGGCTGTTGCATAGCAACAAGCATAAAGAGCTGTCAGGAGAGGTGTAACAATGAGTGCCTCTGTGTGTGTGTGTGTGTGTGTGTGTGTGTGTGTGTGTGTGTGCGCCAGAAACTGAGAAGGCAGTTTTCAGTGTGGAAAGCTCTAATGAGCAATATTTCAATGAATGCTTTAAGGGAATTCAGTGAGCTTAAAGAACACATGGATGAATATTTCAGGTCACAGAAACTTGAAGAAGGTATGAAAGCAAATAAAAACGGCAAATTAAGAACTTCAAATACACGGGGCAAAACTTAAAGTGTAATAAGGGATATCAATAGCAGGAACAATTAAACAGAAGAATTACTGACCCCCTAATAGGTTTTATGGTAATACATAGTCAAAAGACCAGGTAGACTGCCTTCCAAACTTCTCTACTCTCTGTTCCCCCTGACCCAGTCCTCAGGGTCATCCCAAGCTGCAACAGAATACCAGCTTCAACCACCCCCTCCCAATCCACACCTCCTGTAGATCCCAAAGCCCATCCCCCATGGCCTTCCTCCCCTCCTCCGTGCTGGGTCCCAGCCCCCAACTCAGATGAACACCCCATGCTCAACACATGCCATGGTAGAAGACCAGTAGGCTGCCTGAGAGCCTTAACACTCTCTCTGCTCCCCAGACACAATCCTGAGGGTTGTCCCTAGCTCTGCAACACAATAGCAGCTGCAGCCTTGCCTCCCTGTTGTCCTTGCCTCCTGTGGATCCCACAGATCACTCCACATTCCTGGCTTCCCTTGCCCTCTCCTCCAATACCAGCAAGTATTCCCTGTGAACACACCAACCTAGAAGGTCAGTAAAGCAGGCCACACAGAGCCAATATACCCTCTGAAAATCTAGACAGAAACCAAGCAACAAAGCATCCCCCCACCCCCAACAAAGACAAACGCAGAAATCAGCACTTCGACCTATAATCATCCCAATCCTAGATGCCTAGACATTAACATAAGGATACAATCAATAATACCCAGGGCAATTTGTCTCCATCAGAACTCATCTATCCTACCACAGGAGGCTCTGAATATTCCAACATAGCTGAAACACAAGAAAAAGACCTTAAAACCAACTATATGATGGTAGAGGTCCTTAAAGGGTAAATGAATGCATCCCTTCAAGAAATCCAAGGAAAACAAGCAAACAGGTGAAGGAAATGAATAAAAGTGTTCAACACCTGAAAATGGAAACAGAAGCAATAACGAAAACACAAACTGAAGTAACTCTGGAAATGAAAAATATAAAACCTCAAACTAGAAAACAGTTGCAGGCATCACCAACAGAACAGAACAGATGGAAGAGAGAATCTCAGGCATTGAAGATACAATAGAAGAAATAGATACATCTGTCAAAGAATACGCTAAATCTAAACAATTCCTGACACAAACATCCTGGAAATCTGGGATACTATGAAAAGAACAAACCTAAGGATAATAGGAATACAGGAAGGAGAAGAAACCCAGTTCAAAGCCCCAGGAAATATTTTCAACAAAATCATAGAAGTAAATTTTCCTAACATAAAGAAGAGATGCCGATAAAGGTACCAGAAGCTTGGGGTTGGGGAATTATTCCAGTGGTAGAGTGCTTGCCTAGTAAACAGGAGGCCCTGGGTTCGGTCCTCATTCCGGGGAAGAAAAAAAGAAGAGGCTTACAGAACACCAATAGATTGGACCAGGAAGGACAGTCCCTTTGGTATATGATGATCAAACCACTAAACTTACAGAACAAAAAGAATATTGAAAGCCACAAAGGAAACAGACCAAGTAACATACAAATGCAGACCTACTAGAATTACACCTGACTTCTCAATAGAGACTCTAAAAGCCAGGAGGGCCTGGACCGATGTGCTTCAGGCTCTAAGGGACCACAGATGCCAACCCAGACTACTGTATCCTACAAAACTTTCAATCACCATAGATAGACAAAATAAGATATTCTATGACAAAGTTAAATTTAAACAATATCTACAGAAGGTGTTAGAAGGAAAACTCCATCCCAAGGAAGTAAACTGCACCCATGAAAACAGGAAATTAAAAGCTCACACCAGCAAAACAAAAAGAAGGGCCAAACACACCACCACCACCACCACCACCACCACCACCACCACCACCACCACCACCACCAACAACAACAACAGCAAAAACAACAGCAAAATAACAATGATTAACAATCAGTTAATGGATGATAGTTAATGGATAGTTCTCCATATCAATGGTCTCAATTACCCAATTAAAAACATCCACAGTCCAGCAGAATGGATTCAATAAAAGAAGGATCCATCTTTCTGCTCTATGCCAGAAAAACAATTCAACGTTAAAGATACACATTACTGGGTTGGCGGATTTAGCTTAGTGTTAGAGTACTTGCCTAGCAAGCACAAGGCCCTGGGTTCGATCCTCAGCTCAAAAAAAAAAAAAAAAGGAGGAATACAAAAAAAACAAAAAGATACACATCAGGGTAAAGGGCTGCAAAAAGACATTCCAAGCAAATGGACCTAAGAAGTAAGCTGATGTCGTCATTTAATTATCCAACATAACAGATTTAAAATCAAACGTAATCAAAAGAGGTGGAGAAGGACACTACACACTCCTCAAAGAAAAAATCCACCAAGATAGCACTTCAATTCTTATCATCCATGCTCCAAACACAAGGGTATCCACTTTTGTAAAAGAAACACTACTACAGCTTCAATCACATACTGACCCTCACACACTGATAGTGGGAGACCTCAATACCCTACTTTCACCAGTAGACACGTCATCCAGACAGAAACTAAATGGAGAAATACTGGAACTAACAGATGTTATCAATCAAATCAACCCAACATATATTTACAGATCAGTCCACTCAGACACAGAAGAATGTACCTTTTTCTCAGCAAATAATAGAGTTTTCTCCAAAAATGGCCACATTCTTGGTCACAAAACAAGTCTCAACAGATACAAGAAAGTGAAAATCAGACCACCACAGATTAAAGCTGGCTATCAACAACAACAGAAAGAATAGAAAGCTTACAAACTCATGGAAATGGAACAATAACACTAATGAATGAATAAGTGTTCAAGAAAGAAAGAAAGAAATTAAAGACTTCTGAGAATTGAATGAACACGAATGCACAACATGCCCAAACTTATGGCACACAATGAAAGTGGTGCTAAGAGGAATGTCCAAAACACTAAGTGCCTATATAAAAAATTGGTGGAAGAGATTTCATGCTAGTAACTTAATAGCACATCTGAAATCTCTACAACAAAAAGAATCAAGCACACCCAGGAGGAATAGAAGGCAAGATATTATCAAACTCAAAGCTGAAATCAATAAAATACAAGCAAAGAGAATAATACAAAGAATCAATGAAACAAACAGTTGATTCTTTGAGAAAATCAACAGGTAAACAAATCCTTAGCAAAGTTAATTAGAAAGCAAAGAGAGAAGATCTGAATCAACAATATCAGAAATGAAAAGGGGGACATAACAACAGACACTGAGGAAATCCAGAGAATTATAAGGACATATTTTAAAAACCTGTACTCCACCAAATTGGAAAATCTATAAGAGATGGATAATTTTCTTTATAAGTATCCCATATCCAAGCCAAATCAAGATCAGATAAACTATTTAAACCAAAATGTAACCCCTATTGAAATAGAAGCAGTCATTACATATCCAAACTACATAAAGACTCAGCAAAGAATGAGAATTATAGACCAATATCCCTCATGAACATAGATGCAAAAATACTCTAGAAAATACTTGCAAACTGAATCCAAGAATACATTGAAAAGATCATCCACCATGATGAAACATACTTCATCCTTGAGATGCAGGGATGGTCCAACATACGAAAATCAGTAAATGTAATCTACCTTATGAGTAAACTAAGAGAAAAACAACAAAAAAACATGATCATCAAAATATATGCCAAAAAAGCCTTCAGCAAAAATCCAACACCCCTTGATAAAAGTCTTGACAATATTAGGGACATACCTAAACATAATAAAGACAATTTACTGCAAGCTGATAGCCCATATCAAATTAATTGGAGAGAATTTCAAAGAAATACCATGAAAATCACAAACAAGACAACGTTGTCCATTCTCTCCATATCTATTCAAGTTTTAGAGCAATGAGACAACTAAAGGAGGTCAAGAGGGTACAAATTGGAAAGGAAGAATTCAAAGCCTCTTTATTTGCACAAGATATGATACTATGCGTAAATGACCTTAAAAATTCCACTATGGAATTCTCACAGCTGATAAACACTTTCAGGAAAGGGGCTGGATACAAGATTAACTCAAAAAAAATCAGTAGCCCTCCTATATACAAGTGAAAGAAGACTGAGAAAGAAATCAAGGAAAGAGCACCCTTCACAATAGCCTCAAATTATATAAAATGTCCTGGAGTACCTCTATTCAAGCAAGTAAAAGAATTGTATGATAAATACTTCAAGACTTTGAAGAAAGAAATTGAAGAAGAGATCAGAAAATAGATGATCTCCCATGCTCATGGATCAGCAGGATTAATATAGTAAAAATGGCCATCTTTCCAAAAGCAGTCTGCAGATTCCATACCATCCCCATCAAAATTTCAGCAAAATTCTTCACAGACAATGTAATGTCAATTCTGAACTTCATATGGCAAAAAAACAGGATATCTAAAACAAGCCTGTACAATAAAAGAACTGCTGGAGTTATCATCATCCCTGATTTCAGGTGAACTACAGAGCTCTAGTAACAACAACAAAAAACCCGACATGGTATTGGCATAAAAACATACATGTTGGTCAATGGAATTGAATCAAAGGCCCAGATGTAAATCCACATACTTATGGACACGTGATTCTTGATAAAGTAGACAGAAAAACACAATGGAAAAAAAGAATCTTCAAAAATGGTGCTGGCAGAACTGGATGTCTGTATGTAGAAGAATACAAATAGTTCCATGCTTATCACCTTGCACAGAACTCAAGTCCAAGTGGATCAAAGACCTCAACAAAAAACTAGATACACTGAACCTGATAAAAGAGAAAGTGGGTAATAGCTTTGAACTCACTGACACAGGAGACAGCTTCTGTAAGGCAAAGAACACCGTCAATAGGAGAAAACGGCAGCCTACAGAGTGGGAAAAGATTTTAACAACTCCATACCTGATAGAGGAGAATTATGTGTAGCATATCTTCACCAATCCCATATCTGACAGAGGGCTGAGTCCAAAATATATAAAGGATTCAAGAATCTCCAAATCAAAAAAAGAAATAATACCATTAAAAGTGGTGTACAGATCTAAACAGGGAATTCTCAACAGAGAAATCTGAAATGGGTGAGAAACACTAAAAGAAATGTTCAATATCCATAGCCATCAGGGAAATGCAAATCAAAACAACTCAGAGATACCATCTTACACCTGTCAGAATGGCTAAGGTCAATAACACAAGTGACAAGTCATGCTGACAACAATGTGGAGAAAGAGGAACAAGCCTCTATTGCTGGTGAAAGTGCAAAATGGTACAGCCACTATGGAAATCAGTATGGCAGTTCCTCAGAAAATTAATAATCCACCTCAGGACCCAGCTATACCACTCTTAGGCACATACCCAAAGGATGCTCCAGCCTACCACATGGACACTTGCTCAACCATGTTCATTGTGGCTTTATTCATAATAGACAGAAGCTGAAAACAACCTAGATGTTCCTCAACACATGAATGGATAAAGAAAATGTGGTACATATACAGAGTATTACTCAGCCGTTAAAAAAAATAGGGCATCATGAAATGTGCAGGCAAATGGATGGAACTAGAAAAATTCATCCTGAGTGAGGTAATCCAGGCCCAGAAAGACAAACATGGTATATACTCACTTGTCCCTGGATATTAGATGTCAAGTACATGATAAGCTACAATCCACAGGCCCAGAGAAGTTAGGTAAACAGGAGGGCTCTAGAGGTGGCGTGACCCTCCTGGGGAAGGGGAAATACAATGGATTTTCAGGTGGCTTGGGGTCAAGTAGGAAAGGAAGTAGGAGGTATCAGGTGAGAGATGGATGAAGACAAGAGAGAGAGAGAGAGAGAGAGAGAGAGAGAGAGAGAGAGAGAGAGAGAGAGAGAGAGAAATGGCTGGAATTGGGGGCATTTGGGGGGCGGTGGGGAAAACTAATGCAGTGGAAAATTTCTGGAATCACTGAGGGTGACTCTTGTGAGGACCCCTAGTAATGGGGGATATGGAGCCCAAATTGGCCATCTTTATTAGCCAGGCAAAGCTTCCAGTGGTGGCCCTGGTTGCATTCATGTGAGTTGTTGGCTGAGGGGGTCCAGTGGAGATCCCCAAACAACCCAGGCTGATGCTAGAAAAAGGTGTCACTTTCAGAAAGCTGACAATGGGGCCCTATTGAGAAGGACAATATCCACAAGGCTTGGTGGACATGGTAAGGTTGAGCTGGTGCCTGTAGGGAGCCTTAATACATATATTTTTTTGTCTCTTGGCACAGGAAGGTATTCTGCAGGCTACAGAAAGAGAAACACAGGTATCAACCCAGCCAATGATAGTCCGCTATACACATAGTTTGGTGCCTTGTCCAGTCATCATCAAAGAGGCTTCCTCAGGCAGTAGATGGGAGCGGGAAATTATGAGTAGAAAGCGTCTAAATTGGATACCTCCATTGGGTCCCTCTCCTCAAAGCTCAAGGAACCCCATGGAAGAAGGGGAGGAAAGACTATAGGAGTCAGAGGGTATGGAGAACACCAGGAGAACATGGCCCACCAAATCAACTAAGCAGGGCTCATAGGGTCTCAAGAGACTGAAGCAGCAGGCATGGAGCCTGCTCGACTCTGCACCACGTCCACTGTGTATGTTATGGCTCTTAGCTTGATGTTTTGGTGGGACTCTTAGCACTGGGAGTGTGTGTGTCCTTGATTGTTTTGCCATTCTTGGGACTCTTTTCCTCCGATTGGGTTGCCTTGTCCAGCCTCACTGTGAGGGCTTTTGCATTGTCGGATTGTATCTTGTTTTGTTGTGTTTGGTAGTTATATCTCTGTGGCCTGATCCTTTCTGACAGGAAATGAAAGGGGAGTGGATCTAGAGAAGAAAGGAGGTTGGGGCAGGAGAACTGAGAGGAGTGGAGAGAGGGAAACTGTGGTTGGGATGCATTGTATGAGAGAACAATCAATTTTCAATAAAAAAATAAACAAAAGAAAATACATAGTCAAAAGGGGGAAACAGATGAATAGAAAGGAAGAAAGATTAAGAGAACTTTGCAGATACTGTGGGGAAAAAAAACAATTGCATGATCTCTTGATGTTCCAGCACCACTTGAAAAGAGCAATGGTTTAGAAACTAGCTACTGGGAGAAATAATAGCAGAAATCTTCCCAAACCTAGAGTAAGAAACAAAGAAGAAATGGGAAATTCAAAGGTAACCAGTCACATTTAGCACCAAGAAGTCTTCTCTAGCACACCTTAAAAAGAAGTGAACAAAGAGTTTCAAGGCTGCAAGGAAATAAAGCAAATAATACATGGGAGTGTTTTGGTAATTCTGAGAGACGATTCCTTAGGAGAAGCCAAATAAGTAAATAAACGATAGGAAGGAACCACATTCCCTGCAATCGCCCACATGACTTTTTTGTGCCTTATGCACTACCCCACTCTGTACTCAGAATCCCACATCTTCCATCAGAATCTAATCTGTTTTCCTCATCTTGTGCTCCAGCCTTTACTGATCCCTCCGCCTGCACTAGAGGGCTCCTGCCAGCACCTGCCCTATCTGCTACTCTCCACAGGGCCCTTCTGCAGAGCACACACCACCCCACTCCATATACACACTCCCCATGTCATCTTCTAGGGTCTAGCCAGGTAAGTACCCTGGACTTCCCACTCCAAGTGTTTTCTGAAACCCTGTGGACAACCTGTTCCTTGGCCTATGCTGGACAGCTCCAACTTGCAGCAGACAACTTCTAGGCTTCCTCCAGGGTCCCACAACCAGTGCTCCTGCATGTTCTGACCCAAACCACTTGGAACAAAGGCAACCTCTAGGGTTTCACCAGGACTCACCTTACCTGCCACCAGCCACAAGCACCTTCTGAATTACCTCTACCATATATTGAGACTTGGGACCCGGACTCCTACAGCCTCCTCCAGTGTCTAGATCAACCCCTTCTGTGTGGGCCCCATGAACCCACTCAGTACACAGACTCCTCATGATCTCCTCCAGGGCCCAGCAGGGAACCCTATGCTTTGCTCTAGCCAAGTCTGAGGACCCATTCTTATGCTGCAAACATGTTCTAGGCTTCAAGTAGGACTCTTTTTCTTCTTCTTCTTCTTCTTCTTCTTCTTCTTCTTCTTCTTCTTCTTCTTCTTCTCCTCCTCCTCCTCCTCCTCCTCCTCCTCCTCCTCTTTCTCTCCCCCTCCCCTTCCTCTCCCCCTCCCCCTTCCTCTCCCCCTTCCCTCTCCCCCCTGCCCCCCCCCTTTCTCCCCTCCCCTCCCCCTCCCCATTCTCCTTTTTATTCTTCTTCTCTTTTTGGAGCTTTTAAAATTCATTTGTGCACACTCATCAGAAATTAGGCTAATGTTAAAACAAGCAAATCTTTGACAAGGGTTTAGCAGGATTTTTTATATTGTGCAGATAAATGTAATTTACTGCACCCTCCCCAAAACAAAAACAAAACAAAAAAACACCCCAGAAAACAAAACAAAACAACAACAACAAAAAAAAAAAAACAAAACAAAACAAGCCTAAGAAACAAAACCAGTGGCTTAGGGAATGCTGTAAAACCAGATTTTCATATTTTTCTTCAAAGTATCTGCATAAAGGCAGTGTAGTGGTGGTCTCAAACCATCTATTTCATACACAAAACCAGCCTGATGCTTCTTACCCATCCTGCCTTCTACCCCATGATTTAGTGCCATCTCCTAGGACAGCTTAACATCTTATCTTGGACCTGCCACACTCATGGCTCTTGGCAGGAAGGCAATAGGCAAGTTTTCCACTGACCAGGCACAAAAAGAAATCACCAATGTGTATGATTAAGGTGTTTCCAAAAGTCTTATTTTTACTTCTAAAAACATCTATAGATAGGAGAACTAGATAAGAAGAAGCCTGCTATGGCCATACAGTTTGTAAGCAATATAAGTTTCTGTGTGTTAACTTGGTTGGTTCTGAGTGTCTATGGGCCTGGTGGGTGAGAGAGATTTGTCCTGACTGTGGGTCTGGCAGGAAAACTCTAACTATAAATTGCACGCAATGTGTTGGCAAGAGTTTCCATCTAAAACCTGAGAAAAAAAGATTCTAAATCGGAGCTAAAAACAGCTTCCTAGTTGTCTCTCTCAAGTTAGTGGTAGCCTGCCAGTTTGAGCTACTATGGCGGGTTCCTGGCTTGTGTGTCTGACCTGTAGTGTGGTGGAAATGAGGTGTCTTTTCTCTGCTGAATGGTGGATTTAGCCTTTGCCAGTTTTAAAAAAAAAGTTTCTGGGTTATGCACTACTTTGATAGAACTGCTTCTGATAGTTGATGGTACACATGGCTCCAGCCCCAGAGCTGGTGGTATACTGTACCACCACCATGTTGGGAAGCTGAGGTGGGCAGAGCCAACAGCCACAGTGGTGTTTCAATCTTACAAAGATGGATATTACACAGAGAATCTGGTTTATGTTGTCTTTGGGATTTTTAACTGCAGAAAAAGATTTGATCATAAAAGCTGTTGAGTTAAACAAATATGTAAATTTTAAAGGTACCTTGACTTCAAAATTTGGATATATGGATATGTTGCTTTGGAAAGGAGTCTCTGCTTTTGTTTCCACAGAAAGCCAGAGGCTATGGATTTGTTCCAGATTAAGATACATCAGGTTTGATCAGCCAAGACCACCTGAAAGGTCTCTGATGACATCATGGCCCAGATGATCCAACATCCAGAATGGTTTCAAGGCAACTGGCTCAGAGGTTTACACTCATGGACTACTCCATAATTCTAAAATTTTCTTTATGTCCCCATAAGATACAGCGCCCCACTCCAGCAGGAAGTAGTAAGAGAAACTACGCCCAATTTCCCAAAATTATCAAGCTGGCTTTGGACTCCTTCTCTAAACCCAGACATACTGCTAAAAAAAAAGGTTAAGAGATTCTTGTGTCCCAAATCAGAAGAGCCCTCTGATATGGGACAGAGAAAAACAAATATTTTTATTTAAATCAGGTTGATTATAAATGTGATGTCTTTCTAAAGAAAAAAAAAGGGGGGGCATATAAGATAGCTATAAGAGGATACAAGGGTAGATTAATGAACTTACTTTTAAAGAACAACAACTTGTTTAAAATGTCTTACATTGGTATAGATTTTAGCCTATTGATACAAACTTGAAGTTAATTTTGTTATACTGTATATATATTTCTACTCTCGTTTGAGGTATTATGTTTATGCAACTCATTTAGATTGTAATGGATAATTAAGAAATACAGATCAATTAGTCTTCTATGATAGTTAAACTTATAGTCATGTTAAGTTTTCTAGGTATACATAGATATATTTCAGATAGACAGGTAATCTTTAAACACTTCAAAGGTCTACAGAATATGGCATTTAAAATATTTTTAAAATTTAGACTTTCTGGACAGTGAGATGTGTCTGCTCCTGGCAGCACCAATTTACTTCAGAGAGGAAGATGGACATTGAAGATACTTCATATGGAATTTATCTTCACCTTGGCAAAAATAGCCATTTGTGCAAGAAACTATTCTTGCCTGGACTGCTTGATCAACTGGACATGCAGGACTCATTGAAAGGTGACACACTTAACTTTGCTTGACAAAATGGTCCTTCAGGTTCCTGCTTCACAGAGGAAACTGCCAGACATTCTACAGGACACTAAAAAAAGTGACCAAGAGACTCTAGCCCTGTGGGCTGAAGACAAATGCCCCAACTTTACAAAGGAACATTAGGTGACTGTCCAGGCTGCCAGCTGTCTCTATCTACCCTGCAAGACTCCCGAAAGTTGCTTGCATCCTTCTCCCAGTTCTCAGGTAATATTTTTATCCTATTATATCCTTCTGAGGACTTTGATGTGGTTAAAGACTAGATAGTTATAATTTTCTCAGTTATGATAAAATATAAGTTAGATATAAAACCTTAGACTCACAAATATAAGATAGATAGGATATCCTTTTTAATTTTGTAACAATAATTCTTGCTTGATAATTGTTTTATTATCTAAAATTTTACTATATCAAAGTTAAAACCTTGCATTTTTAAAAAAAAAAAGAAAAGGGGAAGTGCTGTATGATGATCTGTATGTCAAATGTGTTGCTCCAATTGGTTAAAATAAATAAAGTGCTGATTGACCAGTAGCCAGGCAAGTAGGATAGGGTAGGCGGGACAAGGAAGAGGAGAAGGCAGGGAACAGGAAGGTGGAGGAGGGAGATACTGCCAGCCTAGGCCATGACAAGATGTAATGTACTGGTAAGCCATGAGCCAAGTGGCAAAGTATAGATTTATAGAAATGGGTTAATTTAAGATAGAAGAAGTAGATAACAAGAAGCCTGCCACAGCCATACACTTTGTAAACAATATAAGTCTCTGTATGCTTTCTTGGTTGGGTCTGAGCGACTGTGGGACTGGCAGGTAAGAGAGATTTGTCCTGACTGTGGGCCAGGCAGGAAAACTCTAACTACAAATGTCTCGGTTTTACAGGGTCCCAAATCTTTGCAATCAGTCTATTCTGAAGAGCCTAGCCTGTGCCCTCAGACAAACTCTAGGTTCCAGTCAGTACCCACCCTACCTGAATCATCCTACAGGCTCCTCCTTTGCAGCTTCCACCAACCACACTACGTAACCAGACTTCTTCACCTGTCATCCTCTAGGGAGGGTCAATTCTACTCAGTTCCTTTGACCTCCCCATCCACTCCTTTTCTGCAACCTGCCAGGTCTATCCCTTGTCCCATATCTGTTGCCTGGCCCAGCATGACCGCCCCAAAGCTCTAGGCTTTGACCAGGATACTCCAGCATACAGTGGCACCTTCTGTGTGTGCTGACAACACCATGCCACTAAGGACCCAGACTCCCCATGTTCCTCCAGGGTTTAGTAAGGGACCCATATTCTGTGCCCTGGCCTAGTCTGACCAGACTTGACATAGAGCAGCAAATGAGCTCTGTGCTCCAGGTGGGACCCATCCTAGCTGCAGCCACCTTCAGTTCCTTCCCATGAAGCCCTCAGCTACTTGTTATATACACTTTAAAAGTCTTCATCCAGGATCTTTCCTGGTGAGTACCCCTGACTTAGTAATCCAAGCCTTTTCAGCAACAAGCCAGATCTAGCCTGGGTCTTACAAACAGGGCCTCAGCCTAGTCTGGCCAGGCTTGCCTGCACAGAAGCCAACATGTATACTTCTGCAGGGCCCCACACCTTTTGCATTAGCCTAGTGGGAATACTAAGTCTGTGCTTCAGAAAAGCTCTGGGTGTTAGCCAGGACTGCCCTACTTCCTGCCACCCATGGGTTTCTTCTTCACATCCTCTCCCACTGCACTTGGTACCCAGATTCAATGTGCCCTCCTGCAAGGTCTAGCCTTGTCGGTACCTTCCTCCTCCCTATCTAAGCCTTTCCCCAAACCCAGGAGATCTAGCCTGGGCCCCAAGTCCATTGTCATGGCCCACTGATGCCGGCTGTGTTTGCACAGCAGCCAACTTCACGTCTTCCCAGGGTCCCACACTTTGCCTCTGCCTATTTTACCAACAGCAAGTAGAGCCCTGCAAAGCTGTAAGCTTCTACCAGGGTTCATTCTAACCTGCAATGACCCCACAGGCACACCCTAGGTAGCCTTTACCATGCCACTAGATAATGAGAATGGCCACATCATCTTCCAGGGTCTAACCTGATCCCTTCCATCTGGCACCCACCAGTCCACAGAATCCAAACTCACCATATCCTCCTCAGAGTTCTAGGCTGGTGAGTTCCCTTGACCTCTCCATCCACCTCTATTCTGCAAACCTCCAGTTCTAGCCCAGATCCCAAACCAGTGCACTGGCCTAGTCTAGGGACTCCAGGCTGGCCAGCAGCCAACATCAACACTTCTGCACGGTCCCACATCCTTTGCACTTACCTAGTCTGACCACATTAGTCTTCAAACAGGGTTGTCCTTATCTGCAGCCATAGGTCCCTTCTGGAACACCTGCACCATCCCATTCTGTCCTCAGGCTTCCCGTGTAACCTTCCAGTATCTAGCACAGGTCTGACATCCCACACCCCTGCATAGTCTGACCAACCCTGAGTACTTCACAACCAAACTCTAGGCTTCCAGCAGGTCTTGCCCTATCTGAAACCATGTGCAGATCCTTTCTGTGATTCCCCCATCACCCCAGTTGGAACCCATACTTATGTTCTTCTCCAGGGTCGAGCCCAGTGCATTCCAACAGCATCCCCATCCATTCTTTTTCTTCAAGTCCCCAGATCTAATCAGGCCCCACAAGCAGCACCCTGGCCTAGTTTGGTCACTCTAGCCTGCACAGAAGCCAACATCTAGGCTTCTGCACGGTCCCCCATCCTTTGTGCTAGCCTTGTCTGAACACCAAGGCCTGTTGGTGAAGCTCTAGGCTTCAGCCAGGACAACCCTACCAGAAACCACCTATAGGGCCCTTCTGAGCAGCTTCCACCACCCAGACTTCTCATGTCATCCTCCAGGGTCTGGTCTGATCAGTACCCCTGACTTTCCCTTCATGTCTTTTCTGAAACTCACCAGATCTAAGCCTGTCTCCCATAATCAGTGCCATGTGCTGTGGATATTGCTCTGTGTAAATAAAGTTCTTATTGGCCAGTGGCCAGGCAGGAAGTATAGGCGGGACAAGAGAGAAGAGAATGCTGGGAACAGGAAGGCTGAGGAGAGAGAGACTGCCAACCGCCACCATGATAAGCAACATGTAAAGACACTGGTAAGCCACAAGCCACGTGGCAAAGTATAGATTAATAGAAATGGGTTAATTTAAGATAAAAGAAACAGATAACAAGAAGAATACAGTTTGTAAACAATGTAAGTTTCTGCCATGGAATACAGTTTGTAAACAATGTAAGTTTCTGTGTTTACTTGGTTGGGTCTGAGCGACTGTGGGACTGGCGGGTGAGAGAGATTTTTCCTGACTGTGGGCCAGGCAGGAAAACTCTAACTACAAATGGCGCCCAACGTGCGGCAAGAGTTTCCACCTAAACCCTGAGGAAAAAATTCTAAAACGGAGCTAAAAACAGCTTCCTAGTTGTCTCTCTCAAGTTAGCTGCAGCCAGCCGGTTTGAACTACTACAGCGGGTTCCTGGCATGTGCGTCTGACATGCAGGGTGGCGGGAATGAGGAGTCTACAATTGGTACTTTATTCTGCTGCGTGGTAGATTTTTAGCCTTTGCTAGTTAAAAAAAAAAAGTTTCTGGGCTATGCGCTGCTTTGATAGAACTGCTTCTGATAGTTGATGGTACACATGGCTCCAGACCCAGAGCTGGCGGTAAACTACCACCGCCATGGTGGGAAGCTGAGGTGGGCGAAGCCAGCAGCCACAGTGGCATTTCAGTCTTACAAAGATGGATATTACACAGAGAATCTGGTTTATGTTGTCTTTGGGATTTTTAACTGCAGAAAATGATTTGATCATAAAAGCTGTTGAGTTAAACAAATATGTAAATTTTAAAGGTACCTTGACTTCAAAATTTGGATATAAGGATATGTTGCTTTGGAAAAGAGTCTCTGCTTTTGTTTCCACAGAAATCCAGAGGCTATGGATTTGTTCCAGATTAAGATACATCAGGTTGGATCAGCCAAGACCACCTGAAAGGTCTCTTTCATGGGACACCATGGCCCAGATGTTCCAACATCCAGAATGGTTTCAAGGCAACTGGCTCAGAGGTTCACCCTAATGGACTACTCCATAATCCCAAAATTTTCTTTGTGTCCCCATAAGATACAGCACCCCCCTCCAGCAGGAAGCAGTAAGAGAAACTATGCCCACATTCCCAAAATTATCAAGCTGGCTTTGGAGATGGAATTGGCTCACTCCTTCTCTAAACCCAGACATATTGCTAAAAGAAAAGGTTAAGAGATTCTTGTGTCCCAAATCAGAAGAGCCCTCTGGTGTGGGACAGAGAAAAACCCATCTTTTTCTTTAAAATAGATTGATTATAAACGCGATCTCTTTCTAAAGAAGAAAAGGGGATATGATATAGATATAATAGGATAAAAGGGTAGTTTAAGGAACTTACTTCTAAAGAGCAACAACTTCTTTAAAATGTTTTACATTGGTATAGGCTTTAGTCTATTGATACAAACTTAAAGTTAATTTTGTTATACTGTGTGCATATTTCTACTCATGTTTAAGGTATTATGTTTGTATAGCTCATTTAAGTTGTAATGGATAATGAAAAATAGATTAATAATTAGACATCTATGATAATCATACTCGTAGCCATGTTAGTTAAGTCTTCTAGGTATACATAGAGATATTTCAGATAGATAGGTAATCTTCAAATACTTGAAAGACCTACAGAATATGGCATTTAAAATACTTTTAAAATTTAGACTTTCTGGACAGTGAGACATGTCTGCTCCTGGCAACACCGATTTACTTCAGAGAGGAGGATGGGCATTGAAGACACTTCATATCTTACCTTCACCTTTGCAAAAATAGCCATTTGGGCAAGAAACTGTTCTTGCCTGGACTGCTTGATTGACTGGACATGCAGGAGTCATGGAAAGGTGACCACTAAACTTTGCTTGACAAAATGGTCCTTCAGGTTCCTGCTTCACAGAGGAAACTGCCAGACATTCTACAGGACACTGAGAGAAGTGACCCAGAGACTCTAGCCCTGTGGGCTGAAGACAAATGCCCCAACTTTACAAAGGAACATTAGGTGACTGTCCAGGCTGCCAGCTATCTCTGTCTACCCTACAAGACTCCCAAAAAATGCTTGCATCCTTCTCCCGGTTCTCAGGTAATAGTATATCCTTCTGAGGTCTTTGATGTGGTTGAAGACTAGATAGTTATAATTTCCTCAATTATGATAAAAGATAAGTTTGATATAAAACCTTAGACTCACAAATATAAGATAGATAGGATATTTTCTTTAATATTGTAACTGTAATTCTTGCTTGATAATTGATTTGTTATATGTAATTGTACTATGTAAAAGTTAAAACTGTCCTTAAAAAAAAAAGAAAAGGGGAAGTGCTGTGGATATTGCTCTGTGTAAATAAAGTTCTGATTGGCCAGTGGCCAGGCAGGAAGTATAGGCGGGACAAGAGAGAAGAGAATTCTGGGAAGTAGGAGACTGGAGAGAGACACTGCCAGCCACCGCCATGAGAAGCAACATGTAAAGACACTGGTAAGCCAGAAGCCATGTGACAAAGTATAGACTAACAGAAATGGGTTAATTTAAGATAGAAGAAGTAGATAACAAGAAGCCTGCCACGGCCATACAGTTTCTAAACAATGTAAGTTTCTGTGTGCTTTCTTGGTTGGGTCTGAGTGACTGTGGGACTGGCAGGTAAGAGAGATATGTCCTGACTGGGCCAGGCAGGAAATCTCTAACCACAGCCATGCCCTAGTCTGGCCAGCCATATCTATTCAGCAGACAATTTATAGGCTTCTCCATGGTCCCACATCCTTTACACTGTCCTAATCTAACCACTCCAGCCTGGGTCAGAGACAAGCCCTCATCTTTAGCCAGAAGCTGCACTACCAGCAATCACCTACAGGTCCCTTCTGTGAAGTCTCTGTCACCACACTAGGCACCCAGACTTCACATGTAATCCTCTAGAGTAAAGCCTGACCTTGATCTCCTCATCCACACCTTTTCTGAAACACACCAGATCTAGCCCTTATCTCATATCCTTTGCCCCTGCCCAGTATGACCATCCCAGATTGCTCTGCAGCCAAGCTCCAGGCTTTGATCAGCACATGCTCTACTTGCAATCATACATTGGCACCTTCTGGGCAACCTCTGCCTCACCACTTGGTACCCAGTTGTTCTACAGCCTCCATCAAGGTCTAGTCTGATCCCTTCTGTGTGACAACCCCCCCCCCAACCCAATCAACCCACTCAGTACACAGACTCCCCATGTTCTCCTCCAGGGTCCATCAGAGGACCTGGTGAGTACTCCCGGCTTACCATGCAAACCTTTTCCCCAACCAGACAGATCTGGCCTTGTGCTCACAACCAGTGGGTCTTACAACCTGGGTCTCACAGCTTAGTCTGGTCATGCTCAACTGCACAGCAGCCAACATCTGTACTTCTTTAGGGTCCCATATCCTTTGCACTAACCTTGTCTGAACCTCATGGCTTTGCTGGAGACAAACTCTAGGCGTTAGCCAAGACCTGCCCAACCACACACAGGTCCCTGCTAGGCAGCCTCCACAATGCCACTTGCTACCCAGACTCTCCATTGTCATCCTCTAGTGTCTAGCCATGTAAGTACTCCGGCCTTCTCATCCAAGCCATTTTCACAACCAACCAGCTATAGTACATGTATGACAATCAGGGCCATGGCCTAGTCTGGCCAACCTAGTCTTCCCAACAGCAACTTCTAGACCTCAGCAGTGTCCACATACTTTACCTTGGCTTAGTCTGACCACATTGTCTTGTGACAGCCAACCTCTAGGCTTCAGACAGGATGTCTCCTACCTGCAACCACAAAGAGGTCCCTTCTGTGCTACTTCCACAAGCCACCCTGTACAGACAACTTCAACATCCTCCTCCTCCAGAGTTTAGCCTAGTCCCCAGTCCCGTCTGTGTGGCCTCCACCAATGGGACTCAGTACCCAACTCATCATGTCCTCTCTAGGCACTAGCATCAGTCCCATATCTAGTGCCCCAACCAGATGGACCAACCCACCTGCACTGAAACCACATTTTACGATTATGGGAGGATTATAACCTGGTTACAACCAACCATAAGTCACTTCTGCACAGATCTCCCATCATACTAGGTACCCAGACATCACAAATCTTCCAGTGTAAAGCCTGGTTAGGACCCTCAACATCCCTCTCTGTCCCTTTTATGTAACCCTCCAGATCTAGCACTGGGCATACAGCCAGTGTACTGACCTAGTCTGGCCACCCCTGTTTTCCCAGCAGCCTACATCAAAGCTTCAGTAGGGTCCCCCATCCTTTGTACCATCCCAGTCTAACCATCTCCACCTGTGCCATAGCCAAGCTAGTCTGCTGACATGACCCAACCTACTTGCAACCATCTGCACATCCTGTCTGTGTTGCCTCCACCCCAGCAGGAACCCAGAATTTCTATGTCCTCCATGGCCAAGCCCAATGAGTTCCTTTGACTTTCCCATTCACATCTTTCCTTCAACCTGGAAGATCTAGTACAGATCCTAAAACAAGTACCCTAAAACTGGCCTAGTTTGCCCCTCACACCTTACCCACACAGCAGCCATCACTAGGCATTATCAGGGTAGCACATCTTTTGCATCAGCCTAGTATGACCACCTGAGGCTTCACTGATGCCAAGCTCCAGGCTTTGGCCAGGATCTACCCTACCTGCATCCACCCACAGGTACGTTCTAGGCTGCCTGCACCATGGTATTCAGTACCTAGGTTTCACAGATCAGCTTCCAGGGTCTAGCATAATCCCTTCTGTGTGATCATCAACTGCTCAGTACACAGAGTCCTCACATTTGCCTCCAAGACCTATCAAGACACCCATGTCCTGTGCCTGGCCTAGTCTGACTACTCTTGCCTGCTCTTGAAAACAAGCTCTGTGTTTCACATAGGACTAGTCCTAGCTGCAAAAACTCACAGGTCCCTTCTTCCCAGCCCTCACAACCCCTTTAGGTACCCAGATTTCCCATGTCCTCCTCAAGAGTCTAGTCTCATGAGTACCCTAGGCATCCCCTTCAAAGGCCTTTTTGAGACCCACCATATTGAACATGAGTCCCACAATTAGTGCCATGGCATAGACTGGCCAGCCCTTCCTGCACAGCAACTGATCTGTAGACTTCCTAAAGGTTCCACATCTTCTGCCCTGGCCTAGTCTGACTAACTCAGCTGTCACTGCAGCCAAGCTCTAGACTACAACCAGGACTCACCTACCTGTGATAACCCACCAGTTCTTTCCATGCTGCTTCCACCATGCTCCAGAATAACCGGATTTCCCACCTCCTTCTGCAGGGGCGATCCTGATCCCTATTATGTGGCCCCTATCAACTGACTTGGTACCCAGATGCCCTGAATCTTTCTCCATTGTCTAGCTTGTGTCCTAACCTAGTGTGACTGGTATACACTACTTGTATTGCAGCAAAGCTGTGGGCTTCCAACAGGACTCACCCTACCTGTAACCACTCATAGTTCTATTCTGTGATTCATCACCATGCCCCAGGGCAGCACCTAGACTAACCACACGCTCTAACAGCTGTTCTCTGATCCCTCCTTATGGCCCCACCAGTACTTGGTATTCAGACTCCACAGGACCTCATTCAGAGTCTAGTCCATGCTGAGATCAAGTGCCCAGGGCTGGCCTAAATAGCCCCACCTACAGCCAAGCCCTAGGCTACCTCCTGGACACCCTACCTGTGATCACCCACAGGCCCCTTCTGGGCTGTATCCACCACCTGAATAGGAACACAGACCCCCCCCCCCCGCCCATGTAATTTTCTAGGGTCCAGTATGGGACCCATATCCAATGCTCCAACTTCTATTACAACACAGCCAAACTCAAGGATTCACCAAGACCTGCCTTACCTGCAGCAATCCACAGATCCCCTTCCTCAAATGGTCATTAGTCACCATGTGGATTCTGAGAACAGTACTGGGTCTGCTGCAAACACAAGTGCTCTTAACCCCAGAGCCATGTCTCCAGCCCCGATACATATAATTGTTTAAGAAAGCTTATAAGACATTATGTTTCTGTACAGCTATTTCCAACATCTTTAGTGTCTATTATCCCTCACCTCACCTACTCCTCTGCTATACCCTCCTTGTCAGACTCCCCAGTTAAATTACCCTCTCTTTTTGCCCTTTTCCTGCTTCATACAATCTGTGTTGTGTTATGCCCCCCCCCCCCAACCAATAAAAGCCTTATTCTACATCCCCCTCCAAAGGCTCCTTTCTAGTTTCCTGGCTTCCGCAGGTACTCTAAGTCAAACACACAACCTACAGATTTGACACTACGATCCATATGAGACACAATATGTGGTATTTGTCTTTCTGGTTCTGGATTTCCTCATTCAGTATATTTTCCCAGTTGCAAGCATTTATCTTTAATTTTAATAATTTCATTTTCTTGATAGCTGAATAAAATTCCATTGAATATGAGTGCTATTTTTTATCTTTTTATTCGTGGGTCTTGAGTACTTATCTGGGATTTTTTCAATTTTGGGGATTATAATTTGATTACCACATTTCTCCCTTACCTTCCCTCCCTCCAAACGCTCTCATATACCCCTCCCCATTCTCCTTCTAATTCATGGTCTCTTTTTCACTAATTGTTATTGCATGCATGTGTATCTGTATATACCTATATATTCCTAAACGTAACCTGTTTAGTCATACAGTGCTACATCTGGGTGTGTTTTCAGGGATGGCTGTTTGGCATGAGACAACCAATTGGTGTGCTCTTCCCTGGGGCAGGCCACCTCTCCCAGTTCTCTTCAGCTGCCTGTAGTTCTTAGTGTAGAGTTGAGGCCTTAAGAGCCTTTCCCCATCCAGTTTGGTGTATTTGTTGGTATTCCTGTTCACCTCACATTTGGCAGTCGTATTGGGGAGACTTTCTGGGTATAGCTTCTGTTGTTACTGGGGAAAAACTCTCATAGCAAAGTCCCTGATCCTCTGTTTCTTACAGTCTTTCTGCTCCCTCTTCTACCATGTTCCCTGAGCCTTAGGTGCAGGAGTGTTTTGTGGATGTATCCCTTGGGACTTGGCTCCAAGGCTCTGCATTTTGATTAGTTTGAGTTTTCTGTCTTTTGCAAAGAGAAGGTTCCTTGATAAATGGTGAGGACTACATTTATCTGTGGGTTTAAGAATAAATGTTTATAATTGTTCTTAGAGATTATGCTGGTTTCATAAATTAGTGGTTGTATATTCACCTCCAATAACCATAATGTCACTGGCATTGTGTAGTTAGCTAGGCTTCTAGTACCAGGTATGGTATCTCCTCTTGTTGAGTGGGTCTTAAATCCAATCAGAAGGCTATTGAATACTGCCAAGGTAGGTGTGCCACTACTGCCCTCTGAGGGTTATAGTGCCATGGTAGAGCTGGTGGTAGAGGTGGTTCATAGGCATCATAGCTGTGTATGTCTGTTGGGTGCCTACATCTTTTGGCAGGATACAAGTGATCTGATAGGGAAAATGGGAAAGGGAAACCCATTTATGGAGGGTGGGTGCAGTAAATACAGAAGAGGAGGGAGGTGGATAAAAGAACAAAAAGAATGTATGAAAATGCCACAAAGAATCATATTGTTAACTATTTATCCAAAACAATAAAACCTATAATGCATGGAATTCAGTGTATAAACTTTAATGAACTTTTCTCATGTGGGATGATGGTGCTTCCTCCAAGAGTCAATGACCACCCAACAAAATCCTCAATGACAGGCTTCAGAAGCCCTCTTTTAGCTGTTGGCCAGGGTTGTCCCAATACTTACACAGCCTATTGGTGTTGCTCTTGGCTACCCCCATAGGTGGAAGGTAAGTCCATATTGCTAAAGACACCATGCACTTTAGAAACAGGGCTCATGGACTTATGAACAGGAACTAGTCTGAATGCCCCTCCCTGAGGATTATCTTTCACGGTACCATATTTTCATTATCCATTCATGTTGATGGGCGTCTAGGCTGCTGTTATGAACAGAGCAGCAATTAATAAGGATGAGAATGTATCTCTGTATCCTTATATACTTTTTTCCTTTCCTGAGTTTTATTTGTTTTTTCAAATTTTTGTATGATGTTTTTTGATTATATTTGCCTGCTGCCTCTTCTATCTGCTCCCACATCCACCCTCACTTTCCTACCCACCCAACTTTAAATCTTCTTTGTCTTGTAACCATTTAGTCCAATTTGTGGTGCTCATATATTCATGGATATGTGGCCTTCCACTGGAACATGTTCAACATGCAAGGAGCCACACTCTAAAAAGACTGACTCTCCTCTCCCCGCAGCTCTCAGGTGCCAATCGATTCCAAGCTGGGACTGGGACTTCATGCCACCTCCACTTAACCTGCTGGAATTTTTCTGAGTCGATCTACTCAGGTCTTGTGCATGCTGTCACAATTGTTATGAGTTCCTATGTGCAGGTTCACTGTATTTTTTTTTGTCTGTTTATTGTAGAGCTAGGTCCCACTATGTAGCCTTGGCTGGCTTCTGATTTCAGACTCACAGAGAATAAACTGGATCTGCTTCCAGAGTGTTATGAGCCACCATCCCAGTTCCTATGTTGATTTTTAAAAATAGTCCCCGTAGGTATATCATTAGCTCAGTTGGTAGATTCGGAGCTTCGAAAAACACTCTTTGTTCTTTATATGCAGTATGGTATGAGTGTTTTTCTAATTTGTGTTTCAATTATTCTTGATACTAGTAATTTTTTTGTGTTAGAGTCTGGCTTCCATTAATATCCTGGGCATAACACTGTCCATGTTGCTGCTCTGTTTCTTATCTGGCTTATCTGTACCAAAGTGCTTATCTGAACTCAAACTTCGAATTCTGTTTCATCTTCTTTGACTGGTTTGCAAACAACAACCACAAAATTCTGTGCTACCTGGACTGTGATATGTGTTGCTTTCAAGATTCAATCTGGGAATTATGTGGCAGCTTATGATGTCACTGTTCAGGTCAAAATATTTTACTTTACTTTGTGGGTCAATCTTGTACTTAGGCATCTGATAGGGCTAAGCTATGGGAACTGGTCTTGCTGGGCAGGGACTCCAGAGCAAGGGTTCTAAAAATACCCTTTCTGGAAGCTAGGAAAGGCAGAAGAGAGCTTCAGTCAGTCCCTGTGCTTTGTTATCTTCTACAGGAGCACTCTACCTAAAGACTGTATGTGCCTCTGTGACAGAGACTGGAGAAGGCATCTGGACACATGGAGGTTGGAGCCAAGTGGATGGATCAGCTCGTGCCCCTGCTAGTATCTCACCCCCATGTCTGCCATTGGTTAAAACAAAAAACGAAAGCAAGCAAACAAACAAACAGCCCAAGCAGACCAAGAGCCTGATGGTGTCCCAGCCCAGGGACCCCTCCTGCTGTACAGCTGTTCCTCCTTCTTTCCTTCTCGGAAGCTCCCTAGAATAATATATTTCTTTCTAAATCTTACCCTCTGTAGTTGGTGAATTTCATTTTTCAAGAGACAAAACCAGAAAGCCAGTATCCTGGGAGCTTTTTTGGTGGATTTTGAGTTTCAGGCAGCCCAGCTCCCTGAGCTAAGCCCACCCAAGAGCTGAGGACAGCTCAACCACTCTTCAAGATACCCTAATATTTCTGTCTGTAAGTTAACATTAAACCTAAAATGCATACAGATTTCTTTTCACATTGGGAAGACTCAATGATCATATTCTTCCCAAAGTCCCTCCTTTGTCTTTTCTGAGGACCCTTATACCACTTTTCCTCTCCTCTGTGAGGAGTAGGATTGCTTTTAGATGTTTAATTCCTCCTAAGTCAATGGGTGTCACTTCTCTAGCTATAAGTGCCACTGGACTTTCAGGAAAGAATGCCCCCTCTCAACAAATGTACCCGATTGGACCATAGGTAGGCATGATAAAGGAGCACCTTCTGAGTCCTTTACACCCTGTAAGGTTGGCACTTGCCCTGATCGCATTGGTGGGTATTTGGATTCAGGGAACACCTCTGGAGGAGTTCCATGTTGTAGTGTCCTTGTTGCACTGGTGTTGATGGCTCTTGGGATTTGGGGGGCACCTCTGGTGGAGTTCCATGTTCTAGAGTCCTTGTTGCACTGGCATTGGTGTGTATTGGGATTCATGGAGCACCTCTGGGGCAGTTCCATGTTCTAGAGTCCTTGTTGCACTGGCATTGGTGGCTATTGAAATTTGGGGGGTACCTCTGGGGGAGTTCCATATTCTAGTGTCTTATTGCACTGGCATTGGTGGCTATTGGGATTTGAGGGGCACCTCTGGGGGAGTTCCATTTTCTAGAGTCCTTGTTGCACTGGCATTGGTGGGTATTGGGATTTGGGGGCACCTCTGGGGGAGTTCCATGTTCTAGTGTCTTATTGCACTGGCATTGGTGGGTATTGGGATTTGGGGGCACCTCTGGGGGAGTTCCATGTTCTAGTGTCCTTGTTGCACTGGCATTGGTGGCTATTGGGATTTGGGGGGCACCTCTGGGGGAGTTCCATGTTCTAGAGTCCTTGTTGCACTGGCATTGGTGGGTATTGGGATTTGGGGGCACCTCTGGGGGAGTTCCATGTTCTAGTGTCTTATTGCACTGGCATTGGTGGGTATTGGGATTTGGGGGCACCTCTGGGGGAGTTCCATGTTCTAGTGTTCTTGTTGCACTGGCATTGGTGGGTATTGGGATTTGGGGGCACCTCTGGGGGAGTTCCATGTTCTAGTGTCTTGTTGCACTGGCATTGGTGGCTATTGGGATTTGGGGGCACCTCTGGGGGAGTTCCATGTTCTAGAGTCCTTGTTGCACTGGCATTGGTGGCTATTGGGATTTGGGGGGCACCTCTGGGGGAGTTCATTTTTCTAGAGTCCTTGTTGCACTGGCATTGGTGGCTATTGGGATTTGGGGGCACCTCTGGGGGAGTTTCCATGTTCTAGTGTCTTATTGCACTGGCATTGTTGGGTATTGGGATTTGGGGGCACCTCTGGGGGAGTTCCATGTTCTAGAGTCCTTGTTGCACTGGAGTTGGTGGTTATTGGGATATGGGGAACACGTCTTGGTGAGTTCCATGTCCTGGTGTCTAATTGCACTGGCAGTGGTTTGTATTGGGATTTAAGGGGCACCTCGGGGGTAGTTCCATGTTCTAGAGTCCTTGTTGCACGGGCATTGGTGGCTCTTGGGATTCATGGACCACCTCTGGGGCAGTTCCATGTTCTAGAGTCCTTGTTGCACTGGCACTGTTGTGTGTATTGGGATTTGGGGGGCACCTCTGGGGGAGTTCCATGTCCTAGAGTCCTTGTTGCACTGGCATTGGTGGCTATTGGGATTCATGGAGCACCTCTGGGGCAGCTCCACGTTCTAGAGTCCTTGTTGCACTGCCATTGTTGTGTATTAGGATTTGGGTGCACATCTGGTGGTGTTCCATGTCTAGTGTCATATTGCACTGGCATTGGTGGCTATTGGGATTTGGGGGGCACCTCTGGGGGAGTTCAATTTTCTAGTGTCCTTGTTGCACTGGCATTGGTGGGTATTGGGATTTGGGGGCACCTCTGGGGGAGTTCCATGTTCTAGTGTCTTATTGCACTGGCATTGGTGGCTATTGGGATTTGGGGGCACCTCTGGGGGAGTTCCATGTTCTAGAGTCCTTGTTGCACTGGCATTGGTGGCTATTGGGATTTGGGGGCACCTCTGGGGGAGTTCCATGTTCTAGAGTCCTTGTTGCACTGGCGTTGGTGAGTATTGGGATATGGGGAACACCTCTGGGGGAGTTCCATGTCCTGGTGTCTAATTGCACTGGCATTGGTGTGTATTGGGATTGGGGAGCACCTGTGGGGGAGTTCCATGTCTAGTGTCATATTGCACTGCCATTGCTGGCTATTGGGATTTGGGGGGCACCTCTGGGGGAGTTCATTTTTCTAGTGTCCTTGTTGCACTGGCATTGGTGGGTACAGGGATTTGGGGCTCCTCTGGTGGTGTTCCATGTTCTAGTGTCTTATTGCACTGGCTTTGGTGGCTATTAGGATTTGGGGGCACCTCTGGGGGAGTTCCCTGTTCTAGTGTCTTATTGCACTGGCATTGGTGGGTATTGGGATTTGGGGGCACCTCTGGGTGAGTTCCATGTTCTAGTGTCTTATTGCACTGGCATTGGTGGGTATTGGGATTTGGGGGCACCTCTGGGTGAGTTCCATGTTCTAGTGTCTTATTGCACTGGCATTGGTGTCTATTAGGATTTGGGGGCACCTCTGTGGGATTTCCATGTTCTACTGTCATTGTTGCACTGGCATTGGTGGCTAACGTGATTTTGGGGCACCTCTGGGGGAGTTCATTTTTCTAGTGTCCTTGTTGCACTGGCATTGGTGGGTATTGGGATTTGGGGGCTCCTCTGGGGGAGTTCCATGTTCTAGTGTTCTTGTTGCATTGGCATTGGTGGGTATTGGGATTTGGTGGGCACCGCTGTTGGAGTTAAATGTTCTAGAGTCCTTGTTGCACTGGCATTTGTGGTCATTGGGATTCATGGAGTACTTTTGGGGAGTTCCATGTTCTAGTGTCCCTTAATAAAGCACTGGACAGAGACATGAAGAGCAACAGTAGTGGAGATGCTGTTGAGAAGAAAGATTCATTTCCAAAGCAGGAAGCAGGTAGAGCAAGGCTAACAATTAACAGCTCAAATAGCCCCTGCTCTACAAAGAGGTGACTATTTTTATGTCCTATGATGCAGGAGTTTTGACTCATTTGCATAGTGTGGCCTTGCTACTACTTGCTCTGGTTACATTAGTGGGGTGAGAGAACATGATGGGGTACCAAGCTTCTTCTCTACCCATTAATACCTTTCATATGCTAGTTTGTGGAAACCTTTGTGTAAGGCTTTCCAAGACCTCATTCTCTGCCCTCCTCTTCCTCCTCAGTGTCCTGTTGTTGTGTAGGAGGCCTCATTCTCAACAGGTATTTGAAAAGAGGGCACTCCATCTTTGTTGATTCAGGGAGATCCTCTTATCTCTGGGGAAGTATCATTTTCAAGAGGGTTATGCTCTTTGAAGTACCTGCATTTTTTCAGTAACCTCTGGCACTAGTTTTAGACTGGCTCTGAATTGCGATACAGAGAACTATTGATGGGCTGAGGTTGTGACTCAATTGTGGAGTCCTTGCCTAGTGTGTTGGTGGCCCTGGGTTCCATCCCAAGTGCTGTAACAGAACAAAGAAAGCACAAAGCTATAGCAATCAACAGAATAATTGCATATTTTAATTTGCATAACTTTTAGTAATTATTAGAGCTTATATGAGGAATATGAAAGCCATCTAAATACACTTTGCCAGAAAGAAAAATGACTTATCAACTTAATTCAATGTAAACAGTGAATTTTAAAGAGGCTTGCTACCCAGTCTTTGGCTTCCCCTATGCTTGTAACATCCCCAGACTTTTTCACCCAATACTCAGTCAGGCCTCTGGTGTTTTAAAAGGCTGTGTCAGAGGCTTGATTGAATGGAACCTTCATGGAAAATGAGATGAGAAGGCTCAGCCCTGGAAACTTTCAAAGTATAGGTCATATACTGAACACCAGAATTCTACTCTGCACATATACAGACAGGCATTTTCCATTCATTCGCTCACCAAAAGCCCTGAGAATTTAGCCTCACTGCAAAACGGTGTCTTTGAGGCAGAGTGTCTACTTACATTCTTCTCTCCAGAATCAAAGAAGTTTGTCTCCTCTACTGATTTTGTCTTCAAATTTATGATTCCAAATATGATGTAATGAAATTGTACTTACATAAATCTGCTGTGGGATATCTTTCTGTATGCTGTGAACATATGCTGCTCTCACTGGCTAATAAAGAAGCTACTTTGGCCTATGGTAAGGCAGCTGAGAGGCAGGTGGGAAATCCAAGCAGAGACACAGAGAGGAAGAAGAGCAGAGTCAGGGGAGATGCTGAGAGCCACCCAGGGGAGCAAGATGTGATGTAACACAGGTAAAGCCTCAGAACATACACAGTGGTGATACATACATTAATAGAAATGGGATAACTTAAGATGAAAGAGCTAGCTAGCAATAATCCTGAGCAATGGACCATACAGTTTATAAGTAATATAAGCCTCTGTGTGTTTCCTTAGTGCCGAGTACCTGTGAGACACAGGAATAGTACATAGGTCTACTGGGAGAGAAAGACTATTGCTAACTCCAGGAAGAGTAAACATCGATCATCCAGTGGAAACACTGGTCCTACTTGAGGGCCTTGCCCACCATCCTAGTGTGTGATTATGTACTGCTATAAGACTGACTAGCTAAAGAATCGTGTGCACTGACAGATAGATAATACACTTCTTCTAGGCAGAAACAGTGTACTGACGCTTTTTGTTAATGGCAGATCCAAGGTTTTCTTCTGGGTTCCTTATCTCCTCAATAAAGAATTTGCAAATGGACCCAGAAGGAAGATAGAGGACAATTTCATTAGTGTTTGAGGGGAAAAAGCAAGCTAATAGAGCAGGCAAACTGTGAATATTGGCAGGTACCCAAGAGTGTGAAGATGGTGAATGGAAGAGAGAAAGGTATACCTTTTGCAATGGAGATCAGCATGACAGGATGATCACATGACAGGATGATCACATGACAGGATGATCACATGACAGGATGGCACAGGAACCTTCAGAGAAAGACCAAAAAGGCCCAGAGTTCCAGGATAAACATGCTTACTTTAGAGACAGCATCCAAAAGAGAACGAATAAAGAAAAATGTAACACCAAAATGCTGACAAGCTCTGCAGTCCAAGTGGCTGCCATGAGGAAGGGCTGTTATGAGGGAGGGCTGCTTATGAGGGAGGGGCTGCTGTGGGTGAGGTCTGCTGGCAGGGGCTGCTGTGAGGGAGAGGCTGCCTGAGCGAGGGGCTGCCTGAGGGAGGTCTGCTGTGAGGGACTCAGATAGTAGTTCCAGAAGGGTGACTGATTGCCTGTTGCCTCAGTATGTCTTCAGGTGAATCAGATTTCCTGGGGTGGGGTGGTAAGAGGTGGACTCTTGGCTAGGTGAACCACAGACCCAATCTAGGAGACAGGAGTATGAAGTGTTCTGGGTTGCCTAGAATCTCAGGGCTCCACCCAGGGTCAGAGGTAGACTTTGTAGTCTATTCTTTTATCCAGGAAGAAGTATAATTTTTTCTTTACTAGCCTTCAACAAAATCCAAATACCTCCCTCTTTTCATGTGGGAATTTAAAAACTAAGAGGTGGTAAAGCCCATGGGTTTACCTTCCTAGTGTTATGAGGGAAGTGGAAGATTGGCTCCAAATTCCAGAGAGTGAATCTTCAATGCTCCAGGGCCTTTACTCCCTATCACATCCTAATCTTATTTATTGGAAAGGAGGGTATAAAACAAAAATAAAATTAACAACCTGTTGAGGTAACTTGAGAGCAACCAAGTGGATTATATGTCTAATGCTAAGACACATAAATTTAAATACTTGAAAAGTATTCTTGAGTGTGCCTTATATTTGTCTAACTGCCTGCCTGCCTTCGTTTGTCCTTCCTTCCTTCCTTCCTTCCTTCTTTCCTTCCTTCCTTCCTTTCCTCCTCCCTCCCTCCTTCCCTCCCTCCCTTTCTCCCTTCCTTCTTTCATTTTAAAGTGGTTTATTTTATTATTTCTGTGTCTGGGTTTGCACATATGTGAACCTGTCTGTGGGTGCCTGTGGAGGCCAGAATATGGACTCTGATGCTTTGGTGCTGGAGTTACTGGTGGTTCTTAGCTAATGTGGATGTTGAGAAACAAGCGGGGTCCTCTGGAAGAGCAGCAAGCTCTCATAACTGATGAGCCATTGCTTTACCCCATCTCTCTTTCATTTTTATAAAACCCTACTCTGTTTCATGCTGGCTCATCCTGAAATCCTCCTGTGTGGGTTTATTTCCAGGAAAACTGGGGTTGCCTTTTTGGGGTTCTTAGTCTGATTAGTAAGAGCATTTAGAAACAAACCAAGAAGGAAGTTCAAGGATAGTTTGAGGGGAAAGAAAAATAGGAAAGCTTCACAGCTCCCGGGGAGAAGGGGATGAAGAAGAGAAGGGATAAAGCCATGCCTTTTGTGTTATGGTCCAAGAATGCAGGCAGAATGATGGAGGTTAGCAAGCAGCCTCAAGAAACACAAGCACAAGCAGGTAAGCAGGGCCTTCGGAGAGAGTCCAAGAATTCCCAGACCATCAGGGAAAGCATGCCCAGGCTTTGGTCAGGGTTTGAGAGAAAAAGAGACAGAAAGAAGGGAAAGGAAATGTTCTGCATTTCCAGCTATCCAAGAAAAGTGGGCCGGTGTACATTGCAGATGTTCTGTAAGTAACCACATTATTTCTGGAGAGTGTGGTACATTTTCTCATTAAGGAGTCAATTATTCCTCCCCTCTCCTTAGGATATCCTTAGCTGAGTCAGCTTTCCTGGGGGAAGGGGTACTTCCTGGCCTGATGGCTGATAGGCTTAGCTCTGAAGAGAGGAGACAATAATGTGGAATGTTCTCATCTTTGGTGCATATTAGAATGTCATGTTTCCACCTTGGTCCAGAGGTATTCTATTCTTTTGACCAGAATTGGCAAAGCTTGTTTGCCTTTCTAACGTTACTAAGGAACATTACGTAACAGAAAAGGAAGGTGACGTCCAAAGCTGATCATGAGGCAGGGGTCCGTTCTCATGGCTTCCAATACTACCAATATGCATGTAGCTACCTAACAATTTGTTTAAGGACCTGAGTAGATATCTCTGAAAACAAATTCCTCAAAAGCTGCAGGAAATGATAAGGCACTGACTTAACCACTTTGCATTTATTCTCTCCATGTTGGCACACCATCAGATCCCATCCCTTTAACCCTGGAGACAAGGTGCAGCTACACCCATGAACATGTGAGCATCATCCACAGCAGAAAGAAGAGACACAGCTCTGCCGCCACCTGTGTCATTTCAGAGACTTCTGCTCTGGTGAAGTTGGGATTCTAGACTATCTGTGGGAAAGAATTTTAGGATGAGTCAGATGAGCAGAGTTGGGTTTTATTAACACAAAATCTTATTAGAGTTGTGGCAGAGGGAGGCAGGGAGACTGGCTCTTGAGAAAAGGAAAACATATAAGCAAGACATGGGTATGTGCTCAAGAGAGAGAGTTCCACTGAAGTGTCTTGACAGTTTAGGTGGCTTCAAATTGCCTTTCTTGGAAGGGTTTCTTGGGAACTTAGAAAACTAGCTCCTAGGATTGTTTGTTAGGAGCTTTGGACAATACAATCAGGTAGGCTGAAATCATCGGTCACCTGTATCAAGGAAATTCTCATTTTGATAGTTTACAAAATAAGGCATAAGGCATACATATGTTTTCACTAAACAGATTCATAATCTTGTTTGTGAGAGTCTCAGAAAGTTCCAGGTTTTAAGCTGGGACATGTAGACAATCTATACAGGAAATTTTAACTTATGCCGAAATTCTTCACTCTCAGCGAATGAGACTTCTGCCAGATTCTAGGATCAGGGACTCTTTTCCTCCTCAGCTTCACTAAGTTTTCTGCGTCTTTCTACACTGCTTTACACGGGCCTGAAAAACAGCTGGCTGAAGCGTGGAAAAGTCCATACAAGGTATTGCTAATGACTCACGTTCTTTGTCCCTCTGGGAATAAAGACACAGATCCCTAACTGCAGAGTGAAGTGTTGCTGGAGTGATAAGGGTTAGAGGATGTATTCTGACAGCCCTAGCCAGACCGTCGTCTCATGTTTACCTTACTAGGATCTCATGTCAGCAGGCCTCCCGTGCTTCCTAGACCTCCAATGATGCTTACTAGGTCACCCATGCTTACTGGACCTCCCATGCTTACAGGGCCCGCCATGTTAGCAGGCTTTCCATGCATACTAGGACTCTCTTGCTTATTAGGCCTGCCACACTTAGTCAGTCTTGTATATTTACCAGGTCTCCCATGCTTGCTAGGCCTCCCATGCTTCCTAGGTCTCCAATGATGCTTCCTAGACCTCCCATGCTTACTGGAACTCTCATGTTTACTAGGCCTCCCATGCTCACTAGGCCTGTCATATTTACCAAGTCTCCTATGTTCACCAGGTCTCCCATGCTCACTAGGCCAATTAAAGAGCTGAAGTAATAGTGAAAAGCAGAAAACAGAAATTTACTTAATGTGACTGCATTGGAAACCAAGAGAGTCAATGACTCCTAACCCCCAGTCCATGTTCAAGGTTCTGGCGTGAGGTTGGAATCAAGGTCCAGTTCTGCACAGCTAAGTGTTCCCTTCTAGGTACAGTCAGGTCCGTTACTGCATCATTTTCCTGGCTCTACTCTTTCCTGCAAGGTGCTCTGACAAGGTGCAAATCTCTTTCTGAGAGACTAGTTTCCCTCTGGCTTTCCCCAGGCCCTTTTCTTCACCTGTTCTCTTTATAATATTCTCATTCCTGCCAGGCAGGCCAGTTACAAAAGATTGTGCTGCCAGAGGAAGTCATTGCTGACCCCTTTTCATAGGTAGCCTGGACCTGCACATGAGTGATCTTAAACGTCTATAGAGAAAAGAGACAGCAGAGATAATTAAGGATGAGAACATAAACTCTTGTTCTTATCTTTACTTTTAGCCCTTTCAATGGTACCTTTATTTTTCCCAGTGACACATCCAAGCCTTCACAAACTCAAGTGCCCAGGGAAAATCTATACATGTTAAAGATTCTACAAGATTGACTGACAGAATAGATCAATGTGATTAGGTTTGAATGTTGCACACCCAGAGCCAAATTATCTTGAGTTCCCTTTATCTTAATAACCATTGATTTCCCACCTGCATCTGACCTAACATTCTTAGTAGACCCCTACCTTCTAGCCACATGAAAACTAACAATGTTGGCAGGCGGTAATTATTAACTAGAATACAGATTTTCCCACACTGCTGCAACTCACCTGTAGGTGATGTTTCCACCAATGCATTTGACAGTTGCCTTGATTGATTACTATCTTTTGTTCTATAAATATAAAAACACCATTATATTGCCATGTTGAAACACAGTGTTTGGGATAACTAGTGTCTGTGCTCCTGAGTCACAGGCACTTAGACTTGGCTCCAGAATGGACTATTTTGTACTCCTTTGGAAGTCGGAGCTGTGGTTTTGCACCAACATCTGTGTGTTGTGCTGAATAATATAGCTCAAATCTCCTTAACTCTAAATTATCATTCCAAGCCACACTCAATGTACTGTAAGTGGGCTGACAGAGACGAGAACATTCTAAGAAGGCAACGAGACTGGCAGGCAGCAGTTGGCTGGGCAGTTTAGGTTAAAAAAAATAAATAAGGCTCCTAAAGGGAGCTGGAAAGATGGCTCAGTAGTTAAGAGTAAGCTCTGTAAGAGCACCCCCTGGTAACTATTACCGAGGATCCAGATTCAGTACCCAGCACCCACATGGTGGCTCACAATCACCTTTAAGTCCAGTCCCAGAGGATCCTACAAACTCTTCTGGCCTCTACAGGCACCAGGCATGCATGTGGTGCACATACATACATGCAAGCAAAACACTCACACACGTAAAATGAATGCATAAACCTTTTTTTGAAGACCCCAAAGAAAATTGAGAACTTTCTTTCTTGTCTTGACCCCCAAAATAGCCTTGGGGAGACCGATAGCCTCTTCCTTGCCAGAGGCTGAAGGTGCCAGGAAGTGGATCTGTTTTCTCTTTTCTCTTTGCCCTGAGGGAGTACCCCTTGCCTGGAAACCACACTGAGAACTAACTGACATTAGAAGGACCTCAATACCTGGAATGAAAGCTGGACTGACTTTAGGGGTCCTCTACCCATTAAAGCCTTATTAACCCCAAGGCAGTAAGACCGTGTTACCCCGCTGACAGTGACCCCTCCTGCTATATAGGGCCTCTGCCTTCTTTCCCCCTTAAGCTCTCCGCAATAATTTTTTTTTGTGAAATTAACCTTGCCTGGTCTGTGATTTAACCTTTGAATTGGGGAGACAAGAATCTGAAAACCTCTGGCTTGGGCTGGCTTTAGTGGCCACTGAATCTCTAGGACCCTAGCCTCTCACGCTAAGCACAACAGTGCAGAGAAAGGCTCTATCACAGCCAGAGAAGGCAGACACTCCTGTATTAGATACACTCCAGTCCCTCCCTTGGGTTATTTTAACTACTGAAATGACAGAGGCCAAGGAACCATAACTTCCCCAGGAATTGTATGCTGTGAGGTGAGAAAGCCTAAGGCCTGGGCCAACCAGAAGGAAGTTTCTCTCCTGGAAAAAGTTTTGCAATTTGCCAGGCCCCCTTGCAGGAGAGCGGACACTCCAATGATGGGTCAGTTTTAGGCAGGACCACACTTTGACTCTTAAGCTATACATAACCATGGCTGTATTTAAACTGCAACCACACATCAAGACCCTGAAGGTAGACTAGGGCAGGGACAGGTCATTGGATCTCTTTGACCATCTTTCCAGTGTGGCCACATTGAAGAAATCTCATCTATCTGCTTTTTGCCATTAGTTTGCGTTGTTAAATGGGTTAGTTGAAGACGGAGGACCAAGTATGGATTGTTGGGGCACTGGATGTGATCCCAAGTCTAGTAACAGTATTACTATGGCACCAGAGCTTGTGTACCATTATTTGATCTCCTTTCATCCTCAAGCTGTTGGAGACTAAGGATTAAATACTGATTCTTTCAACTCTCTGACCCTCACCTGGCTGTGTGCACCCGCTTAGATTCCATGTGGCATTAGATCTATCCATTACAAAGATTCACAATTAGGAGCAATAACCATGGTGGTGTTAATAAGAACCTATGCAGAAATTAAAGCATATTGTACTATGTGCATAGACCATACATAGCAGGTGTAGCATGAATCTTAAATAGTCTTATTAATAAGAACACACCTGGAGCTGGGTATTGGGGTGAACGCTGAACGATCAGAGAATCAGAACAAGCCACAGCCACCTCACCTTGCCAATTCTTCAGCTGATCCTGTTTCCTCAGACTGGAAGCCTCGGAGTCCTCACCCTGAATTAATCTCAGCTGAACTGCTTCTCGAAAGCCTGAATGCTTAACCAGCCAAATGCTTCTAGTTTCTGGTCTTCACGTCTTATATATCTTTCTGCTTTCTGCCGTCACTCCCTGGGATTAAATGCTTACTTCTTAGGATTAAAGGCGTGAGTGCCACCATTTTCTAGCCTCTGTATCTATTGGCTTTTCTGTTCTCTGAACTCAGATAAGTTTATTAGGGTGCACAATATTTTGGGGAACACAATACCACCACAAGCAGGTCTTGAAATAAAAGAAAAAATCCATGTTTCTCTAGGTGCCCCTCCTTCCCAAGGGGAAATAAGCACTTACATTTTTTATTATCCCAAACTTTTAATTCTCTAAACAATAAACAAACAAGCACCATGCTGCATTGTCCCAGATTCAATAGGAAACAATGAGAAGAAAACAGCTGGCCTATCTCAGTGATCATTGAATGAAAAAATGGATAGTACAGTGTTATGAATCTGCATGAGTTGAGAATGTCCAGCCCCAGGCCAGGGTATCCCGTTCAAGCAGGGAAACATGCTGGCCACATGCAGTGGGGCTGGAGGGGAGGGAAGACATTTACACCCAGGTGCTGCATTCACGTGGAGAGTTTATTATAATAGAGAGATGAAGAGAAAGATAGGAAAGATGGCACAAGGAAGAAAGAGAAGGGAGAGAAAGCAGAGGTGTGCACACCAGTGGGAAAGGAGGGGGAGGGAGGGGGGAGTTTTTCCTTAAAATGAGACTTATTATATCATCAATACAAATCAAAATACCAGACAATTCACAGCTGAGGAACTGGCAAGGTGAGGTGGCTGTGGCTTGTTCAGCTTCTCTGATATTTCAGCGTTCACCCCAATACCCAGCTACAGGTTTGTTCTTGTTTTTTTTATATAATTTTTAAATTTGTGGGTTTTTTCCCTTTTTTGTTTTTATTTTATATGTGTTTTAATTTTACACATCAGCCATGGGTTCCCCTGTCCTCCCCACTCCCGCCCCCCCCCCATTTTCCCCCCAGCCCCTCCCCTCCATTCCCATCTCCTCCAGGGCCAAGACACCCCTGGGCATTCAATTAAACCTGGTGGATTCAGTACAGGCAGGTCAGGCCCCTCCTTCCAGGCTGAGCAAAGTGTCCCCATATATGCCTCAGGTTCCAAACAGCCAGCTCATGCACTAAGGACAGGTCTGGGTCCCACTGCCTGGGTGCCTCCCAAACAATTTAAGCTAATCAATTGTCTCACTTATCCAGAGGGCCTGCTCCAGCTGGGGGCTTCACAGTCTTTGGTTCATAATTCATGTGCTTCCATTTGTTTGGCTATTTGTCCCTGTGATTTTCCAATCTTGTCTCAACAATTCACACTCTTACAGTCCCTCCTCTTTCTTGACAATTGGACTCCTGGTGCTCCACCTGGGGCCTGGCCAAGGCTCTCTGCATCCACTCCCATCAGTTATTGAATGAGAGATCCAGCACGACTGTTAGGGTGTTTGGCCATCTGATCACCAGACTAGGTCAGATCAGGCTTTCTCTTGACCATTGCCAGCAGTCTACAGAGGATGTGTCTTTGTGGATTTCTGGGGACCTTTCGAGCACTCTGCCTATTCCTGTTCTCATGTGGTCATCATTTATCATGGTCTGTTATTCCTTGTTCTCCCTTTCTGTTCTTGATCCAGCTGGGATCTCCTGCTCCCCTAAGCTTTCTTTCCCTCAAAACTTGCCTTTCATTACTCCCACTGTGGTCGAGGTTGTTCATGTAGATCTCATCCATTTCTCTGTCATTGGGCAATCTCTGTGTCTTTCCTAGGGTCCCGTTTTCTAGGTAGCCTCCCTGGAGTTGTGTAGCAGTCTAGTCATCTTTGTTTTACATCTAGTATCCTCCTATGAGTGAGTACATACCATGTTCGTCCTTCTGAGTCTGGGTTAACTCACTCAGGATGATTTTTTCTAGATCGATCCATTTGCCTGCAAACCTCATGATGTCATTGTTTTTCCCTACTGAGTAGTACTCCATTGTGTATATGTACCACATTTTCTTTATCCATTCTTCAGTTGAAGGGCATTTATGTTGTTTTCAGGTTCTGGCTATTACAAACAATGCTGATATGAACATAGCTGAGCAAATTCCCTTGAGGTATGATTGAGCATTCCTTGGGTATATGCCCAAGAGTGCTATAGCTGGGTCTTGGGGGAGATGTTTTCCTAATTTTTCTAAGGATGTGCCATATTGATTTCCAAATTGGCTGTACAAGCTTGCATTCCCACCAGCAGTGGAGGAGAGTCCCACTTGCTCCACATCCTCTCCAGCATAAGCTGTCTTCTGTGTTTTTGATCTTAGCCATTCTGACAGGTGTAAGGTAGTATCTCAGAGTCATTTTGATTTGCATTTCCCAGGTAATTAGGGATGTTGAGTAATTTGTTGAATGTCTTTCAGCCATTTGAACTTTCTCTGTTGAGAATTTCCTGTTTAGTTCTATAGCCCATTTCTTAAGTCCTTCCAAGAGAAAACCAGATTTAAACAATACTTATCCACAAATCCATCCCTACAGAAAGCACTAGAGGGAAAATTCCAACCCAAGGAAGTCAGATACACCCTCGAAAACACAGGCAATAGATAACACCACAGCAGTAAACCCCAAAGAAGAGAAGTACACACACACTACCACCAAAACATAAAAATAATAACAGGAAGAAACAATCACTGGTCATTAATATCTCTTAATATCAATGGACTTAATTCACCTATAAAAAGATACAGACTAACAGAATGGATATGAAAACAGACCCATCTTTCTGCTGCATAGGAGAAACACACTTCAAATTCAAAGGTAGACACCTCCTAAGAATAAAAGGCTGAGAAAAGACTTTCCAATCAAATGGTCTTAAGAAGCAAGCTGGTGTAGCCATCCTAATATCCAGCAAAATAGACTTCAAACTAAAATCAATCAAATGAGATGATGAAGGACATTACATACTCATCACAGGAAAGATCCACCAAGATGAAGTTTCAATTCTGAACATTTATGCCCCAAACACAAGGGCACCCACATATGTAAAAGAAACATTACTACAGGTTTGTTCTTGTTAATAAGACATTTCAAGATGCATACTACATCTGGCACCCAACGTTTGTGGTAGGAATTCACGAAAAAGCCTGTTGCCCATGGCCTTGCAGGCCCCGGCTCAGACCCAAGCTACACTCACCTACTTGTGGTGGCACACTGGTTGGATTTACTGAAGAAGGCAGAGGCAGGAGCATCCTGAGTTTGAGGCCAACCTAGGAGAAGCTTCAGCCAGGGCTGAGCCACACACAGTATTGGGACCATGGAGGCAATGGCTGCTGCTCCCAGTTGATGGCTTTTTCTCATTGTGTTTATGACTGCGGTGATGCTGCTACCTTGGACAAAGCGTTTACCAGTGCTTGTTCAGAGAAGAATTGTCCTGTAAGGATGCAGGGCAGCCCCAAGGAGCAGGATTTCAAGAGGCCGGTCAGAATATTAACATAGGGTACATACCAAAGAGTGTAAGTATGAGCCGATGATATTACCTGATATTTAGGAGCTGTATGAGAAATAAGAATGCCAACTAAATAGTGCTTTTCCAGAAGGAAAAAATGGTTTGGCTCTCTTTCCTATACAATGTAAAGTGAGGGAAGAAATACAAAAGGCTTGTGACCTCTGCCTTTTTCCTTTCCTAATCCTTTACCAACCATCCTTTTTGTGGTACTCTAACTTCCAAAAGGAGACATCTTTGCTACAATCCACCTAACCACCCGATAACAGCATTTGAGTTGCTCTCTGGCACATCAGTGTTTCAGCAGGCCACTCGGGGCTGGCTTGATCTAGAGTGGCAAAGAAAAAGACAGAAGATACTTGCAAAATTTGATGAAAAAGCCACATATTGGGCCAGTGTCTTAGTTAGGTTTTCTATTGCTGTGAAGAGAAACAATGACCATGGCAACTCTTATGAAGGAAGACATTTAATTGAGTAAATTATGGTTTCAGAGTTTTAGCCCATTATCGTCATGGAGGGAAACATGGTGGCACACAGATAGGCATGGCGCTAGAGGTGGAGCAGAGTCCTACAACTTGACTTGCAGGCAACAGGAAGTGGTCTGAGACACTGGCTGTGGATTGTGCATATATGAGACTTCAGAGCCTGCCTTCACAGTGACATACTTCTTCTAACAAAGCCATACTACTCCAACAAAGCCACACCTCCTAATAGTACCAATCCCTATGACCATATGGGGGACAGTTACATTAAAAGTACCACCGTTTACTCCTTGGCCCCCATAAGGCTGTAAACAAATCATACTGCAAAATGCATTTAGTCCAACTTTGAAAGTCTCCATAGTCTACCACACTCTCAACAGTGCTTAAAAGTCCAAAGTTCGAGAGACGAGCACGATGGAGGGCACAGACAGATCGAGCACACCGACCATGGCCTCCAAGTGTCCCAAGTGTGACAAGACCATGTACTTTGACAAGAAGTTTAGTTCCCTGGGCAAGGACTGGCACAAGTTCTGTCTCAAGTGTGAGTGCTGCAACAAGACACTGACCCCTGGGGCCATGCTGAGCACGATGAGAAACCCTTCTGCCACAAGCCATGCTGTGCCACACTGTTTGGACCCAAAGGCGTGAATATAGGGGGTGCTGGTTCCTACATATTTGAGAAGCCTCTGACTGAGGGCCCTCAGGTCAATGGCCCCATCGAGGTCCCTGTGGTATGAACCTAAGAGCAGAAGACCAGAGGACACCCCAAAGGTCCCAGCAAAGCCTCCAGTGTCACCACACTCACTGGGGAGCCCAACATGTGTCCTCGCTGCAACAAGAGGGTGTACTTTGCTGAGAAGGTGACCTCTATAGGCAAGGATTGGCACCAGCCTTGCTTGCGCTGTTAGCGCTGCTCCAAGACACTGAACCCCAGAGGGCATGCTGAGCATGATGGGCAGCCCTGCTGCCACAAGCCTTGCTATGGAATTCTCTCTGGACCCAAGGGAGTGAATATCGGTGTAGTGGGCAGCTATATCTATGACAAGGACCCTGAAGGCACAGTTCAGCCTTAGATCTGCAGATGCTGTCCTCTGGATCCCTTACTCCACCCTGAGGGAAAGTGACCTGCTGCCTAGTCCTGCCTCAGCTTGTCTTGCCTGCAAACCCCTGGGCCTAAGTGGTGGAGGAGGAAGCCTCCTGGGTAGTCTCCAGAACAGCCCAGAATTGCAGCCCTGTTTCTCTGTGTGTCACCTCGACTTTTCCTGTGCTACCCACTGCCCACTTTGTGTCTGTGTGCCTCCATAGCCTCCTGTCCTGTGCCCCTGTGCCCAGCATCCTCTCTGTCCCTGTGTCCCCATGTCTCTGACAGCTCTCTGAGCTTTCTGTCCTGTGATATCCCTGTTGCCCACACCTGCCCACCAGTGTTATATATCTATGCTCTGCTTGCCAGTGATGGCTATGAGCTCACAGCATTCCCAGGGTGGCAGCTCCCATGTTAGGAGCCCTCTGCTGGTTCCCACACTAAACCCTACCTACCCCTCACGTGGTTCACTGCTACAGAGACTTTTGCTGTCAATAAATGGTTTGGTTTGAGGGGAAAAAAAAGTCCAAAGATCAGTCTCTTCTGAGATTCATGCAATCTCTTACCTGTAATTACCTATAAAGTAAAAATCAAAAAGCAGATCACATACTTCTAACATGTAATAGTATAGGATCTACCTTACCATTCTAATACATAGGGAAGGGAGCATAGTGAGGAAATACTGGACCAAAGCAAGACTGAAAACCAGCTGAGCAAACTCCAACCTCTGCATCTTCATATCTGATGTCAAAGATCTCTTCAGCTCTCTAGCTCCTTTCAGCTTGGTTGTGTGCAACACACTTCTTTCTCTTGGGCTGGTTCCATTCTCTGTCAGAAGCTTTCCTCAGCAGGTATCCCATGGTTCTGGCATCTCAAATAACTGTGGGATCTCCAAAGTAATCCAGGCTTCATATTCACAGCTTCACACAACGGCCTCTTTAGGCCTCCATTCAGGAACCCATGACACAGACCTGCCCTCATTGGCTTTCTTTAGGCACAGAGGTGAATTCCATGACCCATTTCTTCTATCATTAACTCTGAAGCCTGAACCACCTGGCCAAAGCTGCCAAGTTCTGATACTTGCTGGGGCTGGAAGATAGTCCACTTGTTTAATTATATCTTCACCAGCTTTCTGTTTTTGATGGTTTCCATCACTGCCTAAATTTGGCTGTCATGGAGGGAAACATGGTGGCATGCACACAGGCATGGTGCTAGAGATGGAGCTAAGAGTCCTACATCTTGATCTGCAGGCAACAGGAAGGAAGTAGTCTGAGATACTGGATGTGATTTGAGCATCTAGGAAACTCAAAGCTTGCCTCCACAGTGGCACACTTCCATCAACAAGGCCATACCTGCTCCAACAGTCACACCTCCTAATAGTGCCACTCCCTATGAGCTTATGGGGGCCAATTACATTCAAACTACCACAGCCAGAGAACACCAACTCCAACTTAGCAGAGGTATCTTTAGCAGGTTATTCCTACCTGTTGTCCCACCAAGAGCACACTGACCCCTCTGAGTACATAGTGGTTTGGCTCTGTTAGGAGTTAGGTAGGAGAGGAGTTTCCTGTGTCACTTTTATTAGGACCCAGAGTGGGCAGATAAAAGATGGGTAGACTACAAGGTTTCAAGCTTTGGTAGTAAGGGACAAGTCAGGCTGAGGGGGAAGTCATGAGATTGTACAGCACTTTATAATCATGCTTTGAAAAGGTGATACACAGACCAAGTGATGCAATGGCAAATTCCTGGTATGTGCCCCTCTGTCATTCAGACAGTGATCTGAAGATAAACTTGCCATCCTGAATACTTTAGTCTTGTGTGGATAAACTATTACAAAAATTAATACCAGAGGATGATCCGTTTCATTTTTTAACAGCAAAACTTCTTCAGCTTTTCTGGTAGTGTGTATGGGTTGTGCATTGAATCTGAATGGTCCCCATAAGTTTGTGTGTCTGAGCACGTGCTCCCTAGTTGGTGGCACTGTTCTAGAAGGTTGAGGAACCTTTAAGAGATGGAGCTGGAAGAAGTCATGCACGCCTGCAGGCCTTCTGGTTTTGTTTATTTTTCCTTCCTTCATTGCATTTACTAATTTGTATGTGGGAAGGATGCTTGTGGGACCATAGGACTGAACCCAGGTTGACAGGCTTATGGCAAACACCTTTACCTGCTGTGCCAATTGGTCAGCATGGGCCCTCAGGTTTAGAGCCTTGCCTCCACTTTCTTTCTCTTCTCTGAGTCTTGGCTGCTGAACATAATGTCACCAACTACCTTACCCTTGTGCCACCACGCTCACCCTTTGACCTATAATCCTAAGTCCATGCTTCCTCCCAGTAGATGCTTCTGGTCAGGTGTCTGGTCACAAGAGTAGAAAAATAATGAATGCAATACACCAGGGGAAAATCACCACCAAATCCCCCAAGATATTTGAGACTTCTGGGCAGATGGAAGTGATCTCACTTGTGTTCCAAGGAAGCCCTCCATCTCCTTTCTGAATTCCTGTTCTTCTTTCCTAGTATCAGCTTCTCCAAATTCTCTACCACCTGTTTTCTCAGACATGGACATTTCACTTTCTGGACCCCTTCTCCGTGTCTTAATAACAAAAGCCAGCACTAACTCGAGAGTCAGGCTTTCAAGCCAGCAGGAAAGGGAAATAATTCCATCTTCATCTCTCAAAAGAAAACAGGTAATGGTTTTATAACAGAGAGGTAGTGGGGAGAGAAATAGAACACAGTGCCATAGGAACGTGGAAGGGAGTGTACTGGACGTGGAAAGGTACTGTGGGGTGGAAGGAAGCATGGTGAGGATGAGGCTTGAAGCATGGGGAGATACAAACAAAATCAAATATTATCAAATATCATAAAGAAACCTGTTACTTTATAAAGTGATTTTTAAAAAAATATGTTAATCAGCCAGGCGTTGGTGGTGCACACCTTTAATCCCAGCACTCGGGAGGCAGAGGCAGGCAGATCTTTGTGAGTCTGAGGCCAGCCTGGTCTTCAAAGCGAGTACCAGGAAAGGCACAAAGCTACACAAAGAAACCCTGCCACAAAAAAAAAAAAAAAAAAGATAATCACTTTTCTTTCCTCTGGCCTTCTTTCCCAGGTTTTTACCTTTCTTTAATGTCCCAGTTTTTAAAGATACATTTCCTCCTTCCAGCGCCTCTCACGTTCCTTAATTATTAAGTTGACAACCTCTTTCTCTTCCTATATACATATTCATGCATACAAACATTTGGGCCCATGGTCTTAGTTTGTATGTTTATTTTCAAGGCTGGCCACTTGGTCTAGGATAAGAAATCAAGGGACTCATCTCTCTCAGCAGTCCCTAGTTGCCTGTAGTTATTGGCTGTGTCTGGGACCTCATGAGATCTCCCCCATCCTGTTTTAGCATGTCTACTGATATTGTCACTGTTCAGGTCTTATTTATGCAGTTATTTCTAAGAGAGAACGTCTCCCAGCAGACTTCCCGATATTCTGGCTCTGAAACTTTCCCTACTCTATTTTCTGAGATGTTCCCTTGGACTTAGATGGAAGACTTGTGCTGCAGGTATAGCCATTGGGGCTAGGCTCCCCACAATCTATTGATCTCTGCACTGTGTCTGATTGTGGTTTTCTGTGATGGTCTCCATTTGTTGTAGAAAGAAATATACTAACAAAACCCTAGTGCTGGTCACAAGCAACCTCCTTTTGAGTCGTTGGCCAAGGTAGTCCAAGTGACTCCCAAAACAATATAGGGTATTACTGTTGCCTTTTGTCTCTCTCTCTCTCTCTCTCTCTCTCTCTCTCTCTCTCTCTCTCTCTCTCTCTCTCTCTCTCTCTCTCTCTCTCTCTCTCTCTCTCTCTCTAGGCAAGTCACTATTCCTGAAGAAAATGCACAATTACAACACAGGACTACTATTATTGGAACTGGACCTAATTGAAAGCCTCCTCTCTTAAATCAAGCTTCCATAGTAGTAGAAATTACTCTATCACCGGCGAAAGGACAGAAGCTATTAATGTTCCCACCTACCCATGACACTTATGAACCACAGCAATGACCAGCATAGCAAGATAGCCTTAAGGGTACAATAGAGGCACTGACATGTTGGTGCTATCCAAGAGCTTTGTAAAGAGACCTAAGGCCCACTCAACAGAAGGGAAATCATGGTTGATACTAGAAATCTACCCATCTCCCTGGGGCTGGTCAGGTCATGGATCTTGGAAGAGAATCTATTATCACCACATTGCTAGAGCAACATGATTCCTTAACTACATCTAAATATTATGCTTATACCCACAAAGTATAGCTATTAGGTCTGCTATTTAGACACTTCTTAGGATCTATTTTGATAACAACACATTGCTTTAAATCACTTTCCCTCTTAGAATTGGTCTTAATATCTTTGTCTTTCACAGACAGTAACACTATCTTTTAGGAAGAAAGGATTCCTCTCCTTTGGCTCCCTGGGCATAGGATCCAAACAAGGCCCCAAGGATGAGTGCTTAGCAGAGAGATGGATGGGGCTGAAAATGGAGCAACTCCATGAATGTATTCCAGAGAGCATACTGGTGGGTTGCTCCCCTGAGCGCTACCTGCTCATTAGTTTTGGTGGCACTGTCATCATGTCACTGCGGTTTTCACAGTTTTCAGTCCTGAATTTGTGGCATCGCAGCTGTTACCCACTGCATCTTTCCTAATGAGCTGGCTATCCATCCTTTCACCTTGACACATGGAAATTGAATCCTGTGATCCAAAGTTTTGAGTACTGGATATGAGAATGCATATGAAATAGTTAGTAGCATGGAAAGGTATTCATTTTGTTCTTCATAGTCATGCCAATCAGGAAAATTAAATGAATGAGTCAATATATTCAGTTTAAGTAAATTTAAGTAAGAACAAAATATTTCAGATATGTCCTATTAACTTTGTAATTATCTTTATTGCCATAATTTTCCATTTTCATAGTGATGTGTTACTTTAAATGTTAAAAACATTCATATCACCATGGTATAAGCAGTTAAAATACAGGGTTTTGTTTGTTTGTTTGTTTAATTTTGAGACAAGAGTCTCACACTAGACTAGGTTGGCTGAATCTCTCTATGTAGCTCAGTAGAAAAACCACACTTCTAGTAATCCCTCGTGTCAGTGCTATGATTGCAGGTATGAGCAAACATTGAGTGAATCCTTAGGAATCTGAACATGTACCTCATTTGCTGTGTACTGGGCTTCCTGTAGTGAGAGATGGTACTTAAGATGAGTTCAAATCCCCAATACCTTATCATCCATAAGCAACATGTCATATAATGCACAGAAGGGTAGTTATGATGCCTAGTATACTGTTCCATAGTGGACAATAGTTTCCTTTTGTGGTACAGGAACAGATAAATTATCTCAACACATAAACACAAACACGACTTTAATCAATGAGACAGGAAGATGATCGCTAAGATGAATAGAATTAAGGTAGATGACACATTGAAAAGGAGTGGGAAAAGAGGGAGGGAAAACTCAGGACAGTTATCTTGTGGGCGCAGGAGCACTGCACGAGTATGCCCAGGGCCTGACAGTACAAGAGAAATCAGGTGATTCCTTGTAAGCATGAAGACATTCACTGCAGTCCACAGCCTCATCAGTCATTGACGAAATCTGCCAAACAAGCTATCTGTGAATTTAAACTTTAACATAAAAAATGTATTGGCAGGCTTATGCTGATTCAATTATTTCTTGCAAAACGTATTTGTTATTGTAGGTTCATTGTGCACCACACTATTTGAATTTAAGGACCTTTAAGCAAATGGCCCAATAGGTGCCTCTCTGATGCTAGAGCAACGGATAAGATAGTAACAAGTTGAAATAGATTCATCACAAGGCAAATCAACTCTCTGGAGCAGTCTAAGCACAGGCTATAGGCTCAAGGCCCAATTCATCCTCTATGTGAACCAAAGTTGAATGCATGGTAGAGTAAGCATTATCCTTCACTGAAAGATCCACCATGAGATAAATGTTTTCCAAGTTCAACTGTGCTACTTGGACATGGAGCAGAGACAAGCCAAGGCTCCCAAGGACTTCTTGTCCACCTGGAACACACCAACTGCACCTCTACCAGGGATATAAATGTAGGTATTGGAAATAGAGGGAACGAGAAGCACATGTCCCGTGTCAGCTTAGAGAAGCAATTTTGAGATTTTACATAGCACTCTATAGGGACAACACCATGCTTGGAAATGGGAATTTTAGATGTAAACTGATGGAAGGCACATCTTAGCAGATAGAGCATAAGTGTGTTGTTGTCCTGGCAAGTGGATAAATGTCTGGCCTTAATGAGGGACACATCTGTATGTGAGTACCAGTTTTATCACTTCACACTCAAAGGACCAAATACTTTTCAGCCAAATTCCTCTTCTCTAGAATATAGAGGGGGCAGAATTTGGTAGATTAGCTCTTAGGGTAGGCTGAGAGAATATATACTCATACTCTGAGTGATTACTTATTGGTGTAAATATTAAGGCAACTCCACATAGTTTAAAGGGAGGTTTATTTTTGGGGGTAATTTACAAGTGAAAGGATAGGTATCAGGGTCTGGGAAAGGTGTAGCACAGTCTGTAGTTAGAGTTTTCCTGCCTGGCCCAGTCAGGACAAATCTCTCTTACCCACCAGTCCCACAGTCGCTCAGACCCAAGCAAGTAAACACACAGAAACTTATATTGCTTACAAACTGTATGGCCGTGGCAGGCTTCTTGTTATCTACTTCTTCTATCTTAAATTAACCCATTTCTGTTAGTCTATACTTTGCCACGTGGCTCATGGCTTACCAGTACCTTATCTCTTTCTTGTCATGGCGGCTGCTGGCGGTGTCTCTCTCCAGCCTTCTACTTCCCAGAATTCTCTTCTCTCTTGTCCCGCCTATACTTACTACCTGGCCACTGGCCAATCAGAACTTTATTTATACAGAGTGATATCCACAGCACTTCCCCTTTTCTTTTTTTTTTTAAGGAAGGTGTTAACTTTTACATAGTACAATTACATATTACAAAACAATTATCAAGCAAGAATTACAGTTACAATATTAAAGAAGATATCCTATCTGTCTTATATTTGTGTGTCTATGGTTTTATATCTAACTTATCTTTTATCATAACTGAGGAAATTATAACTATCTAGCCTTTAACCACATCAAAGACCTCAGAAGAATATAATATTACCTGAGAACTGGGAGAAGGATGCAAGCATTTTTCGGGAGTCTTACAAGAGTAGACAGAGACAGCTGGCAGCCTGGACAGTCACCTAATGTTCCTTTGTAAAGTTGGGGCATTTGTCTTCAGCCCACAGGTCTAGAGTATCTTGGGCACTTTTCTTAGTGTCCTGTAGAATGTCTGGCAGTTTCCTCTGTGAAGCAGGAACCTGAAGGGCCATTTTGTCAAGCAAAGTTCAGTGGTCACCTTTCTATGGGTCCTGCATGTCCAGTCGATCAAGCAGTCCAGGCAAGAACAATTTCTTGTGCAAATGGCTATTTTTGCCAAGGTGAAGATAAGATATGAAGTGTCTTCAATGCCCATCTTGCTCTCTGAAGTAAATCGGTGCTGCCAGGAGCAGATATGTCTCACTGTCCAGAAAGTCTAAATTTTAAAAGTATTTTAAATGCCATATTCTGTAGGTCTTCAAAGTATTTGAAGATTACCTATGTATCTGAAATATCTCTATGTAGACCTAGAAGACTTAACTAACACGGCTATGATATGATTATCATAGATGACTAATTATTAATCTATTATTTATTATCCATTTCAATTTAAAATGAGCTATACAAACATAATAATACCTTAAACAGGAGCAGAAATATACACACAGTATAACAAAAATAACTTTAAGTATGTATCAGTAGACTAAAATCTATACCAATGTAAAACATTTTAAATGAGTTGTTGTTCTTTTAGAAGTAAGTTCGTTAATATACCCTTTCATCCTATCATATCTATATCATATCCCCTTTTTATCTTTATAAAGAGATTGTATTTATAATCAACCTGTTTTAAATAAAATAGTGCTTTTTCTCTGTCCCACACCAGAGGGCTCTTCTGATTTGGGACACAAGAATCTCTTAACCTTTTCTTTTAACAATGTGCTTGGGTTTAGAGAAGGAGTGAGCCAATTCCATCTCCAAAGCCAGCTTGATAATTTTGGGAATGTGGGCGTAGTTTTTTTTTTTTACTACTTCTTGCTGGAGGGGGGCACTGTATCTTCTGGGGACACAAAGAAAATTGTAGGATTATGGAGTAGTCTGTGAGGGTAAACCTCTGAGCCAGTTGCCTTGAAACCATTCTGGATGTTGGATCATCTGGGTGTCATTGGAGACCTTTCAGGTGGTCTTGGCTGATCAAACCTGATGTATCTTAATCTGGAACAAATCGATAGCCTCTGGCTTTCTGTGGAAACAAAAGCAGAGACTCCTTTCCAAAGCAACATATCCTTATATCCAAATTTTGAAGTCAAGGTACCTTTAAAATTTATATATTTGTTTAACTCAACAGCTTTTATGATCAAATCTTTTTTTGCAGTTAAAAATCCCAAAGACAACACAAACCAGATTTTCTGTGTAATATCCATCTTTGTAAGACTGAAACGCTGCTATGGCTGCTGGCTCCGCCCACCTCAGCTTCCCAACATGGCAGTGGTACAGTTTTCCGCCAGCTCTGGGTCTGGAGCCATGTGTACCATCAACTATCAGGAGCAGTTCTATCAAAACAGCGCATAGCCCAGAAACCACCCCCCCCTTTTTTTTTTAACTCGCAAAGGCTAAATCCACCATGCAGCAGAGAAAAGTATTGTTTGTAGATTCCTCATTCCCGCCACACTGCAGGTCAGACTCACAAGCCAGAAACCCGCCACAGTAGCTCAAACCAGCAGGCTGCCGCTAACTTGAGAGAGACAACTAGGAAGCTGTTTTTAGCTCCATCTTAGAATCTTTTTTTTCACCTTTTAGTTGGAAATTTTTGCCCCACGTTGGGCGCCACTTGTAGTTAGAGTTTTCCTGCCTGGCCCAGTCAGGACAAATCTCTCTTACCCACCAGTCCCACAGTCGCTCAGACCCAAGCAAGTAAACACACAGAAACTTATATTGCTTACAAACTGTATGGCCATGGCAGGCTTCTTGTTATCTACTTCTTCTATCTTAAATTCACCCATTTCTGTAAGTCTATACTTTGCCGCATGGCTCATGGCTTACCAATACCTTATCTCTTTCTTGTCATGGCGGCTGCTGGTGGTGTCTCTCTCCAGCCTTCTACTTCCCAGAATTCTCTTCTCTCTTGTCCCGCCTATACTTACTGCCTGGCCACTGACCAATCAGAACTTTATTGACACAGAGCGATATCCATAGCAACAGTCCATCAGTGTTCTCTGGAGAACTCTGCTCAATCTACCTCCAGCGTCCAGGATCCAGGAAACAAGACAGTTTGCCGATACTGATCTTGGTCTTTAGTGGTCCTCTAGTGGCTCCATCTTGAAGGCATGCCAGTTACCAAAGCCTCACAGAGGGTGGTACTTCTATGTCAAAGCTGGATCAGCTACCCACTACAATTACCAGAGGAAGGTAGGTCTTTCTCCTTTATGATTTTTGTCAAAAAATTTTTCTCTTTGCCTTTGTGCTGCACGTAGATATATTGTGCCAGAAATAATAAGTCCCTACACTTTATAACTGTCAAATTACATACAATCAGTTGAAGACACAGGCTGCAGACCATATAGAGATAGATACCTCTCTTGGTGGAAAGACCACAGAATAAGGCATCCACATATGACATGGTAGCCTGATCCCATAGTGTTTAGACACAAGTAGCTTGCCTGTCGTACCCACAAGAGTGTGAGTTCAAGAGGCAAGGCAGTGGATGTGTAATGATTGATGCCTCTTTGTAGTTCCAGCATTGATGAGTGCACCCAGGACTAGACATCATATGACAAATGAATAATTGATTGAGAGCATCTCTGAGGTTTATACCATATCAACTACTCCAATTCTTTAGACCAATAGTGATGGCAAAACCTTTAATGATCTGAATTCTCTAAGCTGACAATCACAGCAGAGATTATTGATCTGTTTCCTCCTCCAGGATCACTGCAGACTCAGATCCATACAGACACTTACAGAGATTGGCTAAACCTGCCTCCTTGTTCAACTGTATAATATACACCCACCTCCTGATACAGATGTATAAAATGAATGTGTTGGCTATTCATGTTGCTGTTGCAGTTAGTACTCTCCATCAGAGCTAGCACAGGCAATTGATCTCAGTATGTTTTCATGTGTCTGACAATCTCCATTAAGTCATTGCCCCCACATGAGTCAGCCTCTGGACACTACAGGATGTAGCAAATGAGATTTCTTAGGAGTGTGGTGACTGCTTCAAAGTGTGAGGTACATCTATAGGTTAAAAGAATGAAACTAAGAAGGCCAGATAGCTAACCTTTACTCAGAGCACTAATGTCTTTGCTTGGGCTACTATAAATAATTCATAGGAAAAGGGTCTTTTATGCAAAAAGGTTCCTTTACATTGATCTGGAAAGTCTAACTCAGGATCAGGGTAAAGTATGGCTGTGTGCCTTTGAAAATTCTCTTGGACTTCTCTTCAAGTAGCATAATGTATCACCACATGGCAGAATGCAGAGAGAGTAGTGCAGGCTCTCTTTCTTGTTATCATTATAATGACACCAATAGTATTTATGAGCCCCTCTTATGATTCCATAGAATTATCATTACTTCTGAATGGTCTACTATCTATCTATCTATCTATCTATCTATCTATCTATCTATCTATCTATCTCTCTACTGTGCAGAAAGGATTTGACTATGAAACCTCCCTGGACTGGAAGTCACTATATAGACCAGCCTGGCTGCCTTGAATTAATAAAGTCCACTTATCTTTGAATCTGGAGTGCTGGGGGATTAGAGGGGAGCTATACCATCCAACTTGAGGCTACTTTTACTGTCATCTCATCAGTGACTTGGGCATCAACTCTGGATTTTGAGAAACTACAAATACTTTGTCTATAATACCCCTTTACATGTAACAAAATCTGTCTCAGCTGCTGGCATTCAGGATTCTGGGGAAAGCATTGATTTTGGATCCTCTGGCATACCCGGTTTGAAGGTGCTTGCGTCTGTCAGGAGCCTGGTATTGATTGTGAGTTCACCCTCCATGCCTCTCCTCTGAGACTGGGGATGTGTGGAGGGTGGGATGGTGACTAATGAGAGACAGACACCTGAGGAAGGCCCCCAATACCAAGGAGCAGTGTAAGCAGAGAAGCCACCTGTGGCAGACAGCTAGAGGGAGCAGCATGTGACAAGCCCCCTCTGAGACTGAAATGCAAGAGGTGGGGGAGGATGTCTCTTCAGATACTGTGGTCAAGATCACACACACCCCAAGCTCATCCTGGTTCTGGTGGATCCCCCATTCTTCCTGGGGTAGGCTTCTTGATGATACCTGACATAGTATTAAGTAGAGGTTATTAAGGAAATCATACATCCTATTGTTCTGAGCAGCAGCCAGAATTCTGGCCACTGCAGAGCTGTCTCCATGGATACTGTGCAATCATTTTCTATCAGGAGAACAGTGACTCATGTATAATAGTGAATTCTGTAGGTGTTAGTGAGGATATCTTGCTTCATATAGGAATCCTGGCAGATTCGCCTTTAGGATCTGGATATATTGCTATCTAACTACCCAGATGTCAATGACAGATGTGCACAGACCAGTCAAATATACAGTAGACTGCAAGCAGTGCTGTATACACATAAGTGAAGAACCCCAGGAGGATCTCAGTTTCTGGGGAACTGGAAATGCCTTTGGCACATTAGGATCCCAGAGCTGGGATTGTATCATAGGCCCTCCTGTAGTGGAATGCTTTCTGTTCATCCTTGGGACAGGAGCTGAGCAATCAGAGATACTGTTGCATTAGAGGCAAAACATACTCCACTTTCTGGATAAGCTTTTCTAATGGGACTTGCAGGAAGAAGTGGAGGTTTCTGGAAGTGAGGACAGTGAATAGCACCACAGCAAAAATGCAAACTACAGCCAGTAAAGAGCAAAACACCAATAGATAAAGCAAGGTGTGTTGATGTGGCCCTGGACCCAAACTGTAGTAGTGTCTGTGATTGGACATATGAAGAGAAAGGTGGTGTGTGCCAAGACCTTTCCTGGGAGACATAACAGAAATTCCTACTCACCCTGTATAGAAAGCCCACAACAGTCCAATGTACAGATAGCAGCAAAGTTCAACTAAGTGAACCAATTATTTTTATTGGGATTACTTATAGGTTGAGGGGTTACTTACACAAACAATATGACTAAAATACACAGGTGCATCTACAAAGTCCACTCCAGTATCCGCAACTGACTGCTCACAAAAGAATGGGAACCTGGAGCACACTGCTCAGTTGCCATGCAGCTCAATTGCTTGGAAAGCATCCTTTCCAAAGGACGCAGTTGGTCTAAACCACATCTGAATACCATGGGCAATCTATACTTCTTCCAGGCAGATGGTCTAGTGTCAAGAGTCTTCTTTGTGAGTCGGGCTGTCTAAGAGTGGTTCACAGCGTTCTTTACACTTTACTCTTTGGAGGGAGAGGTCTAGGGATACATGGCAAGCAGCTGGTGATGGGCCAGAGTGCGTCTCTAAAGGCACACTTTTTCTACTGAGGAATTTGTGGACACGGGTGAGAACTGTTCTTTCTTGCTTGTGGATTTGTGCTGTTACATGCAGTCACAGGAACTGTTTGCAGAAGAATAAAATATATGGATTTTAAATTATACTTTAATGAAAATATATTGCTGCCTGTGGGCCAGCCTCCAGACAGCTCAGGGCTCAAAAGGAAATCCACAGTGTTGGCACAGACTGGACTTTTCTATCTGAGGGTGTTAAGAAAACAGACATTCACACACTCTCTTGATGGGTTCCTTCAGAACTTTTCTTTATTCACTTTTTCATACTCTGTTCTTTATTTTCCTGGTGACTTCCTAGTCTCATTCTTGATGTGTTCCTTCTAGCCCATTCTAACTCTATATAACTCTATGTCTAGTCTTTCCCTTACAGCTTATATACTCCAGCAAAGTCTTTCAGGCTATATAAAAATTACAATGAGAGTACATTCTGTTTTTCAACTGAATGATTACAATGAATACAAAACATACTGTAAAATAGCAATTTTATTACATGATTAAACATGTTATGTATTACAGGTTAAAACACATTATCCCAATAAACCCCATACATTCATGCCCAAGCAGCTTTTTTTCACTTTTATTTTTTTACTTTTTGTTATTATTATGTGTTTTAATTTTATACATCAGCCATGGGTTCTGCTGTCCTCCTCCCTCTCGCCCTCACCCCCACCTTTCCCCTAGCCCCTCACCTCCATTCCCATGTCCTCCAGGACCAAGACACCCCTGGGTACTCATTTAAACCTGGTGGATTCAGTACAGGCAGGTCCTGTCCCCTCCTTCCAGGCTGAGCATGTGTCCCTGTGTAAGCCCAAGGTTCCAAACAGCCAGCTCATGCACCAAGGACAGGTCCCAGTCCCACAGCCTGGGCACCTCCAAAACAGATCAAGCTATTCAATTGTCTCACTTATCCAGAGGGCCTGATCCAGCTGGGGGCTCCACAGCCATTGGTTCATAATTCATGTGCTTCCATTCGTTTGGCTATTTTTCCCTGTGGTTTTTGCAATCTTGGATTCAACAATTCACGCTCTTGCAGTCCCTCCTCCTTCTCAACATTTGGACACCTGGAGCTCCACCTGGGGCCTGGCTGAGGATCTCTGCATCCACTTCCATCAGTTATTGGATGAGAGTTCCAAGACAGCTGTAAGGGTGTTTAATCATCTGATCACCAGACTAGGTCAGATCAGGCCCTCCCTCGACCACTGGCAGCAGTCTACAGAGGATATATCATTGTGGATTTCTGGGGACCTCTCGAGCACTCTGCCTATTCCTGTTCTCATGTGGTCTTCATTTATCATGGTTTGTTATTTCTTGTTCTCCCTTTTGTTCTTGATCCAGCTGCGATCTCCTGCTCCCCTAAGCTTTCTTTACCTCAAATCTTGCCCTTCATTACTCCCACTGTCGTCTAGGTTGTTCATGTAGATCTCATCCATTTCTCTGTCATTGGGTGATCCCTGGGTCTTTCCTTGGGTCCTGTTTTCTAGGAAGCCTCCCTGGAGTTGTGTAGCAGTCTAGTCATCTTTGTTTTACATCTAGTATCCTCCTATGAGTGAGTACATACCATGTTCGTCCTTCTGAGTCTGGGTTAACTCACTCAGGATAATTTTTTTTTTCTAGATCGATCCATTTGCCTGCAAACCTCATGATGTCATTGTTTTTCTCTGCTGAGTAGTACTCCATTGTGTATATGTACCATATTTTCTTTATCCATTCTTCAGTTGAAGGGCATCTAGGTTGTTTCCAGTTTCTGGCTATTACAAACAATGCTGATATGAACATAGCTGAGCAAATGCCCTTGTGGTATGATTGAGCATTCCCTGGGTATATGCCCAAGAGTGCTATAGCTGGGTCTTGGGGGAGATGGATTCCCAATTTTCTAAGGAGGATCCATATTGATTTCCAAATTGGCTGTACAAGCTTGCATTCCCACCAGCAGTGGAGGAGAGTTCCCCTTGCTCCACATCCTCTCCAGCATAAGCTGTCTTCTGTGTTTTTGAACTAAGCCACTCTGACAAGTGTAAGGTGGTATCTCAGAGTCATTTTGATTTGCATTTCCCGGATAATTAGGGATGTTGAGCAATTTGTTAAATGTCTTTCAGCCATTTGAACTTCCTCTGTTGAGAATTCTCTGTTTAGTTCTATACCCCATTCTTTAATTGGACGGCTGTGCATTTTGATGTCTAATTTCTTGAGTTCTTTATATATTGTGGATATCAGCCCTCTGTCAGATGTGGGGTTGGTGAAGACCTTTTCCCATTCTGTAGGCTGTCGCTTTGTCTTGTTGACCTTGTCCTTTGCTCTACAAAAGCTTCTCAGTTTCAACAGGTCCCATTGATTGATTGTTTCTCTCAGTGTCTGTGCTACTGGTGTTATATTTAGAAAGTGATCTCCAGGGCCAATGTGTTCAAGACTACTTCCTACTTTCTCTTCTATCAGGTTCAGAGTAACTGGATTTATGTTGAGATCTTTGATCCACTTGAACTTAAGTTTTGTGCATGGTGACAGATATGTATATATTTGCAGCCTTCTACACATTGTCATCCAGTTATGCCAGCACCATTTGTTGAAGATGCTTTCTTTTTTTCATTGTACATTTTTGGCTTCTTTGTCAAAAATTATATGTTCATAGGTGTGCGGGTTAATTTGATTCCATTGGTCCACATGTCAGTTTTTATTCCAGTCCCAAGCTGTTTTTGTTACGGTAGCTCTATAGTAGTACTTGAGGTCAGGGATTGTGATGCCTCCTGAGGTTATTTTATTGTGCAGGATTCTTTTGGCTATCCTGGGTTTTATGTTTTTCCATATGAAGTTGATTATCATTCTTTCCAGTTCTGTGAAGAAATGTGTTGGTAATTTGATGGGGATTGCATTGAATCTGTAGATTGCTTTTGGTAAGATCGCCATTTTTGCTATGTTAATCCTGCCTATCCATGAGCATGGGAGATCTTCCCATTCTCTGACATCTTCTGCAATGTCTTTTTTCAGGGACTTAAAGTTCTTGTCATATAGGTCCTTCACATGCTTAGTTAGAGTTACCCCAAGGTATTTTATAACATTTGTGGCTACTGTAAAGGGTGATGTATCTCTGATTTCCTTCTCAGCCTGTTTGTCTAGTGTATATAGGAGGGCTACTGATTTTTTTTTTTTTAGTTGATCTTGTAGCCTGCTATGTTGCTGAAGGTTTTTATTAGCTGTATCAGTTCCTTGGTTGAATTGTTGGGGTCACTCATGTATACTATCATGTAATCTGCAAATAGGGAGAGCTTGACTTCTTCCTTTCCAATTTGTTACCCCTTAAACTCTTTGTGTTGTCTTATAGCTCTGGCTAGAACTTCAGGTACTATATTGAATAAGTATGGGGAGAGGGAACAGCCTTGCCTTGTTCCTGATTTTAGTGGTATTGCTTTGAGTTTCTCTCCTTTTAATCTGATGTTGGCTGTTGGCTTGCTGTTGATTTCCTTTATTATGTTTAGGTATGTTCCCTGTATTCCTGATCTCTCCAAGACCTTTATCATGAATAGGTGTTGGATTTTGTCAAATGCCTTTTCTGTATCTAGTGAGATGATCATGTGGTTTTTTTCCTTTGAGTTTGTTTATATGGTGTATTACATTGATGGACTTTTGTATGTTGAACCACCCTTGCATCCCTGGGATGAAGCCTACTTGATCATGGTGGATAATTGTTTTGATGTGTTCTTGGAGTCTGTTTGCCAGAATTTTATTGAGTATTTTTGCATCAATGTTCATGAAGGAGATCGGTCTGTAGTTCTCTTTCAGTGTTGCATCTTTGTTTCGTTTAGGAATCAGGGTAATTGTAGCCTCATAGAAGGAGTTTGGTAATATACCTTCTTCTTCTATTGTGTGGAACAATTTAAAGATTATTGGTATTAAGTCTTCTTTGAAGATCTGGTAGAATTCTGCATTGAAATCATCTGGTCCAGGGCTTTTTTTGGTTGGGAGACTTTCAATGACTGATTCTATTTCCGTAGGGGTTACTGGACTATTTAAATGGTTTATCTGGTCTTCATTTAACTTACGTATGTGGTACCTATCCAGAAAATTATCCATTTCTTTTAGATTTTCCAGTTTTGTGGAGTAGAGGGTTTTGAAGTATGACCTGATGATTCTCTGGATTTCCTCATTGTCTGTTGTTATATGCCCATTTTCATTTCTGATTTTGTTAATTTGGATGCTCTCTCTCTGTCTTTTGTTTAGTTTTCATAAGGGCTTGTCTGTCTTGTTGATCTTCTCAAAGAACCAACTCTTTGTTTCATTAATCCTTTGTATTGTTCTCTTTATTTGTATTTTATTGATTTCTGCTCTCAATTTGATAATTTCCTGGCGTCTGTTCCTCCTGGGAGACTTTCCTTCTTCCTGTTCAAGGGCTTTCAGGTGTGCTGTCAAATCACTAGTGTGAGATTTCTCCAGCTTCTTTATTTGTGCATTCAGTGCTATGAATTTCCCTCTTAGTACTGCTTTCATAGTATCCCATAGGTTTGGGTATGTGGTGTATTCATTTTCATTGATCTCTAGGAAGTCTTTAATTTCTTACTTTATTTCTTCCTTAACCCATTGGTGATTCAGTTGAGCATTATTCAGTTTCCATGAGATTGTAGGATTTCTGTAGTTTTTTCTGTTGTTGAACTCTAACTTTAAACTATGGTGGTCCGATAGAACACAGGAGGTTATTCCAATTGTTTTGTATCTGTTGAGATTTGCTTTGTGGCCAAGTATGTGTTCAATTTTAGAGAAGGTTCCATGGGGTGCTGAGAAGATGGTATATTCTTTTTTGTTTGGGTGGAATGTTCTGTAGATATCGATTAAGTCCATTTCAGCCATAACATCAGTTAAGTACATTATATCTCTGTTAAGTTTCAATTTGGCCGATATGTCCAGAGGTGAAAGTGGGGTGTTGAAGTCTCCCACTATTAATGTGTGGGGTTTTATATGTGATTTAAGCTTTAGTAATGTTTCTTTTACATATGTGGGCGTCCTTGTGTTTGGGGCATAAATGTTCAGAATTGAGACTTCATCTTGGTGGATCTTTCCTGCGATGAGTATGTAATGTCCCATCATCTCTTTTGATTGATTTTAGTTTGAAGTCTATTTTGCTGGATATTAGGATGGCTACACCAGCTTGCTTCTTAAGACTATGTGATTGAAAAGTCTTTTCCCAGCCTTTTATTCTTAGGAAGTGTCTGTCTTTGAATTTGAGGTGTGTTTCTTGTATGCAGCAGAAATATGGATCCTGTTTTTGTATCCATTCTGTTAGTCTGTGTCATTTTATAGGTGAATTAAGTCCATTGATATTAAGAGACATTAATGACCAGTGATTGTTCGTTCCTGTTGTTATTCTTATTTTTTTGGTGGTAGTGTGTGTGTGTACTTCTCTTCTTTGGGGTTTACTGCTGTGGTGTTATCTATTGCCTGTGTTTTCGAGGGTGTATCTGACTTCCTTAGGTTGGAATTTTCCTTCTAGTGCTTTTTGTAGGGCTGGGTTTGTGGATAAGTATTGTTTAAATCTGGTTTTGTCTTGGAAGGTCTTGTTCACTTCATCTATGATGATTGAAAGTTTTGCTGGGTATATTAGTCTAGGCTGGCATCCATGGTCTCTTAGTGTCTGCATTATATCTGTCCAGGTCCTTCTGGCTTTCAAAGTCTCCATTGAGAAATCGGATGTTATTCTGATGGGTTTGCCTTTATAAGTCACTTGGCCTTTTTCCTTTACTGCCCTTAATATTCTTTCTTTGTTCTGTATGTTTAGTTGTTTAATTGTTTTGTGGCAAGGGGACTTTTTTTGGGGGGTCTAGTCTGTTTGGTGTTGTATAGGCTTCTTGTATCTTCATAGTCATTTCCTTCTTTAAGTTGGGAGAGTTTTCTTCTATGATCTTGTTAAATATATTTTCTGTGCCCTTGAGTTGGTATTCTTCTCCTTCCTCTATTCCTATTATTCGTAGGTTTGGCCTTTTCATGGTGTCCCAAATTTCTTGGACATTTTGGTTCATGCTTTGTTGGTTTTAGTGTTTTCTTTGACTGATGAATCTATTTCTTCTAACGTATCTTCAACACCCGAGATCCTCTCTTCCATCTCTTGCATTCTCTTGGTTATACTTGCCTCTGAAGTTCCTGTTCATTTACTCAGATTTTCTATTGCCAGCATTCCTTCTGCTAGTGTCTCCTTCATTTTTTCTATTTCCCTCTTCAGGTCTTGGACTGTTTCCCTTGCTTTTTCATGATTTTCTTTCAAGGACTTATTGTTTTCTTCTGCTTTAATTGTCCTTTCCTCTAGTTTTTTATAGCATTCTTCCCATTTTTTGTTTGTCTGTTCCTGTACCTTATTTTTGATTTCTTCTATATAAGGCTCTAGCCTCTTCATGATGTTACTTATAAGGTTGTTTTCTTCTTCTTCTTCCATTCTGTGATGTTCAGGTCTAGCTGTTGGAGAAGTGCTAGGTTCTGGTGATGCTGTATTGATCTTTATTTTGTTGTATGTACTTCTGCCTTGACGTCTGCCCATCTCCTCTTGGGTTTGTTCTTGGTCTTATCAGTGTACTTGGTCCAGAGAGAGCTGAAAGATTTAGGGAGCCTCTCTCTGGTCCAGATGGAAGCTCTGGGCCAGATGGGAGTGCTGGTCCATATGAGAATGCTGGCCAGATAGGAGCTGGGGTGCTGGACTCTGAGTCTCGGGAAGTCCCTGGGGTCTCCTTATTTCGTCCAGATGGGAGCTCCTCTTGTCCAGATGGGTGTTCCTCTGGTCTCTGGTCCAGATGGGAGTTCCAGGGCAGGATGGAAGCTGGGGGCTGGTCTCTGATTCTCAGGAAGTGGCTGGGGTCTCTGGCAGATGGGTGTGGCAGCAGGGTGTGGAGACTGCAGGGTCTGCCTGTAGTCTTGGAAAAGGGGAGCCTTCCCTTGGGGCCCGCCAATTGGCGGGAAACTGGGGCCAATTTGGGCAGTTCCTCCCTGGATGGCCTGGGACTAGCGGTGGGACCCAGGGGCAGTTGCCTGTCTGACTATAACCCCAGGCACTAGCCTCTGGTCCAGATGGGAGTTCTGGAGTGGACAGGAGCTGGGTGTTGGTCTCTGAGTCGCAGGAAGTGGCTGGGGTCTGGGGCAAATGGGTGTGGGGGCAGGGTGTGTAGACTGCAGTGTCTGCCTGCAGTCTTGGAAAAGGAGAGTCGTCCTGCAGGGCCCTCCGATTGGCGGGAACTGGGTCCAAGTTGGTCAGGTACTCCCGCGGTGGCCTGTGTCCAGCGGTGGGACCCAGGTCAGTTGCCTGTCTGACTATAACCCTAGGCACTCACCTCTGGTTCCAAGCAGCTTTTTATAGATTAGCCATGTGGGCAAGGAAGGTATTCTTCTCTGTTCAGATCTTTTACTGGAAGGTTGCATTTTGCAATTACATGAAAGGGCTAATTACTTTATTACTTATCTTGAAAGATAATCTTATAAGGACTCTTAAAGGAATAACAAACCTAAATTTTTATATTTGAAAAAGAATCAACTATCTCTGCTTTAAATATTTAGAACACATACCCACTCATGAATAGATTTTTATGTCAGGAAATTGAGGGAAGATACGGGTATAAGTAATTAATCATCACCTTTGGTTATTTGGTATTGATTGTGAGTTCACCCTCCATGCCTCTCCTCTGAGGCTGGGGATGTGTGGAGGGTGGGATGGTGACTAATGAGAGACAGACACCTGAAGAAGGCCCCCAATACCAAGGAGCAGTGCAAGCAGAGAAACCACCTGTGGCAGACAGCTAGAGGGAGCAGCATGTGACAAGCCTCCTCTGTGACTGAAAAGCAAGAGCTGGGGGAAGGATGTCTCTTCAGATACTGTGGTCAAGATCACACACAGTCCAAGCTCATTCTGGTTCTGGTGGATCCCCCATTTCTACAGGGTAGGCTTCTTGATGATACCTGACACAGTATTAAGTAGAGGGTATTAAGGAAATCATACGTGCTATAAAGTTCAGAGCTGTCACCATGGCTACCATGAGATTATTTTCTATCAGAAGAACAGTGACTCACGTATGAATAGTGAATTTCATAGATGTCAGTGAGGATATCTTGTTTCATATAGGAATTCTGGCAGATTTGCCTTTAGGATCTGGATATATTGCTAACTACCCGGATGTCAATGACAGATGTGCACAGTCCATTCAAATACACAGTAGACAGCAAGCAGTGCTGTATACACATGAATGAAGAACCCCAAGAGGATCTCAGGTTCTGGGGAATTGGAAATTCCCATTGTGTTTAGGATCCCAGAGCTGGGATTGTATCACAGGCCTTCCTGTAGTGAAATGCTTTATGTTCATCCTTGGGACAGGAGCTGAGCAATCAGAGATAGTTTTGCAGCAGAGGCAAAACATACTCCACTTTTTGAATAAGTTGTTATAGTGGGACTTGCATAAGAAGTGGAGGTTTCTGGAAGTGAGGACAGTGGTCAGTGCCACAGCAAAAATACAGACCATAGACAATAAGGAAGAATACACCAATAGATAAAGCCAAGTGAGTTGACGTAGCCCTGGATTCAAACTGTGGTAGTGTCTGTGATTGGACATGTGAAGAGAGAATTGATGTGTGCCAAGACTTTTCCTGGGAGACATAACACACACCTCTACTCACCGCAGATAGAAAGCTCACAACAGACAAAGTACAGATATCACCAAAGTCCAACTTAGTGAATCAATGAGTTTCACATGGTTTACTTAAAATTATATGGCTGAGGGGTAACTTACAGGAACAGAAATTACTCAAAGACACAGCTGCACCCACAGAGACCACTCTAGGATGGGTGACGGACTGCTCACATAAGGGGGGATATCTGGAGCATACTGAGCAGTCTGCAGGCAGCTCAAAGGCTTGGAAAGGGTCCTTGTCAAGGGAGTCAGTGGTTTAAACCTCTTTCAGGCAGCTTGACTGATCTCTGCTTCTCCCAGGCAGTTTGTCTAGTCTGAGATTCTTCTTCTCTTGGGGTAAGCTTATCTGAGAGTGACTCACATCAGTCTTTATTGTTTGCTCTTGGGAGGGAGGGGACTAGTGAATCTGGCCAGTTTCAGGAACTTCTTGAGGCTAATTTGGGTTGTTTACCTCAGATTTATGAGCTCCCTTGCATGATGAATTCTTTCAATCCCTAAGGAACTGCATCACAACAAGGGCTGAGTTGTGTTTGTATTGAGGCATGAACCAAAGATAAGGACCATACAGAAGAAAGAAGGGTTGGGGATTTAGCTCAGTGGTAGAGCACTTGCCTAGTAAGGACAAGGCCCCTGGGTTCGATCCTCAGCTCAAAAAAATAAAATAAAATAAAATAAAAGAAGGGCAGGCATTTAGTGATCCCAGGGTTTGTAACCTGGATAATGGCTGGAATATTGTCTGAGGAAGTGTTTTAGCTCTTAGGTAAAACAAGGAAAGGGAAATTGGGAGCAGGATGTGGAGCAGGAGTAAGGATGAGAAAGATCTCAGTACTCTTTGGTAGGTTTTATTAGAGTTCTGAGAGGAGATTCCAAGGACAGTGAAAGACATGGATCCAGAGAGTAAGAGAAGGCAAGGGATACTTGGCAAGCAGCTTGTGATGGGCCAGTGTGTGTCTCTAAAGGGACACTTTTTCTACTGAGGAATTTGGAGACAGTTGGGAGAACTGTTCTTCCTTGATTTTGAGGGTTGTGCTGTTATATGCAGTCACAGGAACAGTTTGCAGAAAAATAAAATATATGGATTTAAAATTATACTTTAATGAAAATATATTGCTGCCTGGGGGCCAGCCTCACCACATGGGCCAGTATCCTTCCTACCTACTCACCAAATCATAGGACTCTCAGATATCATATCCAACATTTCCACTCTGTCTTGTCTACTCCCACACTCCTGTCTTAGAACAGGAAAAACATTCTATGTACCAGCCCAGTACCCACTGCCCATCTTAATTCATCTCCTCCCCAAGCCATTTCCAACTTGTACACTAACACACTCACTCACTTTCTCTTTCCCCCACCTTGCTCCATTCATCACAAACTTAAAACTAACAAAGGAGTTGCACATGCCTAGATATCATCTTAGGAATATGTTAGATTACATGTGACTTCTCAATGGAGACTCTAAAAGCCAGATGCGCTAGATGTCAGCCCAGACCAATATAATCAGCAAAACTTGCAATCACTATAGATAGAGAAAAAAGACATTCCATGATAAAACAAAATTTAAGTAATATTATCTACAAATCCAGTCCTACAGAAGGTGCTGGAAGGAAAACTCCAACCTAAAGAGATTAACTACATCTCTGAAAGCATAGGGAGTAAATAATCTCTCACCAGCAAAATCAATAGAAGGAAACACACACACACACACACACACACACACACACACACACACACAACCACCAAGGCAACCACCAAGAACAACAAGATAGCAGGAATCAACAATTATTGGTCATTGATATCTCTCAACACTAATGATCTCAATTTCCTAAGAAAAAGACACAGACTAATAGAATGGATGCAAAAACAGGATCCATCCTTCTGCTGCATCCAAGAAACACACTTCAACATGAGGTAGAGACAATACCTCAGGGTAATGAGTTAGAAAAATATATTCAAAGAAAATGAAACCAGAAGCTGGTGTGGCCATTTTAGTATCAAACAATGTAGATCCAAATCAAAAATAATCAGAAGAGATAGGGAAGAACTTTACATACTCATTAAAGGAAAGACTCACCAAGATGACACTTTAATTCTTAAAGTCTATTCCACACAACATAGTAGAGCTGGCCCTGCTGGTGTAGGTGTAGGAGAGATGACCCTGAGGGCATGAAAACAGGAGAATTGGTCCTGCCCCTTGTTCATTGCTGCAAGGGGTGAAATAGGCTGGGCAATGCAAGGGTAATTCTGGGGCAATAACAGAGAGCTCACCCTGGTCGTGAAGACTAAGGGGGAGAGGGGAAAGAAGAGCTAGAAGGCTGATGAGACCAGCAACTACCCAGGTCCAGAACTACATCCTCCTACAACTACATCTGTTGGAGCACATGAAGAGTGAGTCCTACAAACTCAAAGCTGCCCAACCTCCATGACACAGGGCAACGACATGATATCCAACAGGAGTCCCAGTGAGGGTCCAGTATCATTAGTGCAGCAGAAATCAAATGGCCTCAAACCAGACTAGTGATTCATTGCAATGAAAACTTGCAAGTAAGATTGTATAGATAACAGAGTATACTGTATGACTCACTGTGTCACTACAGCTTCCATAATGAGATCTTTTTCTTTCTTTCCTTCTTTCCTTCCTTCTTTCTTTCTTTCTTTCTTTCTTTCTTTCTTTCTTTCTTTCTTTCTTTCTTTCTTTCTTCCTTCCTTCCTTCCTTCCTTCCTTCCTTCCTTCCTTCCTTCCTTCCTTCCTATTTTTCTCTTAAATTTTCTTTTATTTTATTTGGAGGCAGGGTTCCAAGGACAAAAGGCAGATACAGAGGAACAGGGAGATGAATGTGATCAAAATACATGATGTGAAAAACACAAGGTATAAATAAAAACAATCTATGCCCTAGACACAAGCGATCCAAGAACTAACTACCATGACAGCTTAAATCATATAGTGACCCTCATACCCTGATAGTGGGAGACTTCAATACCTCCTTCACAACAATAGACAGGTCAACTAGGCAAAAACTAAGTAGAGAAATGGTGGAGCTAACAGATGTTATGAACCAATTGTACCTGATAGATATTTACACCTTCTTCTCTGTACCTCAGAGAACTTTCTCCAAAATGGACCACATACTGAAACACAAAACAAATCTCAACAGATACAAGAAAATTGAAATACCTCCCTGCATTCTATCTGACCACCACAGATAAAAGCTGGATATTATTAACAACATCAACAACAGAAGGCTTCAAACCCACTGAAACTGAACAACTCTCTACTGAATGAAAAATGGCTCAAGACAGAAATAAGTAAAAATTTAAGACTTTCTAGAATTGAATGAAAATGAATACAATATACACAAGATATAGGATACAATGAAAAAGATCTAAAAGGCAAGTACATAGCGCTAAGTGTCTACATAAAAAATAAATAAAATAAATTTTAAAATGCTGAGGACATCTCTTACTAACAACTACATAGCACACCTGAAAGCCCTAGAACAAAAAGGAGAAATCCTGATAAAAGTGTAGATGGCAAAAAGCTATCAAACTCAGGGCAGAAATCAATAGAATAGAAACAAGAATAGATGAAACAGAGTTCATTCTTTGAGAAAATCAATAAGAATGACAAACCCTTAGCCAAATTAACTAAAGGCAGAGAGAGGAGGTCCAAATTAATGAACTCAGAAGAGGGGGACAGAAGAACAGACACCCAGGAAATCTAGAGACTTGTAACAATATACTTTAAAACCTGCACTCCACCAAAATGGAGACTATAAAATAAATGAATAAATTTCTCAATAGATACCACTTCCCAAGTTAACTCAAGATGAGATAAGCACTTTAAACAGACCTATAATCCCCAGTGAAACAGAAGCAGTCAGTCAAAGTCTCCCAACCAAAAAAGCGATTCTACTAGAAAAAAAACAAAACAGAATTCTACCAGAACCAGACTTTCAAAGACGAGTTAATGCCAGTGCTCCTCCAATTATTCCACAAAGAGAAACCAAAAGGACATGGCTCAATCATTTTTATGGTGCCACAGTTCATTATCCTGATACCCAAACTGCATAAAGATCCAAAAAAGAGAATTCCAAGCCAATTTCTCTTAAGAACATAGATGCCAAAATGTTCAATAAAATCCTTGTTAACCTAATCCAAGAACACATCAAAATGATCACCCACCATGATGAAATAGGCTTCATCTCAGAGATGCAGGGATGGTTCAACATATGTAAATCGATAAATGTAATCCACCATATAAATAAGCTAAAAGAAAAAACCATGTGATATCATCATTAGATGTAGAAAAGGCCTTTGACTAAATCCAACACCCCTTCATGATAAATGTTCTGGAAAGATTAAGACAAGGGACACATGTCACTCTAATAAAGGCAGTTTACAGCAAGCTCATAGACAACACCAACTTAAATGTAGAAAAACTCAAAGCAATCCCCCTAAAATCAGGAACAAGACAAGTTTGTCAACTCTCCATATGTATTCTACATAGTATTTGAAGTCTTAGAGAAATAAGACAACTCAAGGAAATTAAGGGGATATAAATTTGTAAGGAAGAACTCAAAGTATCTTTCTTCGCCAATAATATGATAGAATATATACATGGCTTCAAAAATTCCACCAAGGATCTCTTACAGCTGACAACCACTTTCAACAAGATATCTGGATTCAAAATTAACTAAAAAATTAGTAGCCCTCCTAATACAAATGACAAAAAATCTTAGAAAGAAATCATGGAAACAACAAGTTTCACAATATCTTCAAATAACCTAAAGTATTTTGGAGGTAACTCTAACCATGCAAGTAAAAAAACTTGTATTGTCAAAAACTTCAGGATATTAAAGAAAGAAATTGAAGAAGATATCAGAAGATAGAAAGATCTTCCATGCTCATGGATTGGTTGGATTAACATAGTAAAAATGGCCATCCTACCAAAAGCAATCTACAGATTCAATGCAATCCCCATCATAATCCCAACACAATTCTTCAGAGAACTTAAAAAGACAATTCTCAGCTTCATATAGAAATACCCCAAAAAACCCAACCAAAAACAAAAACAAACAAACAAAAAAAACAGGATGACTAAAACAATCCTGAACAATAAAGGAACTGCTGGAGGTATTACTTTGCCAGATTTCAAGTTGTACTACAAAGGTAGTATTTTTTGGATTCAGCAAAGGATGGATACTGTTTTTGAATATAGAGTACTAAAAGCAGCACTGTTTTGACACCAAAACAGGCTTATTGAACAATGGTATCAAATTGCATACCCAAACATACATCCTTATGTTGCTGGATCCTAAGGGTTACCTTGGGGGAGGAAGTGAGAAGGTGCAACATTAAGGACAGAAACATTGGGAATCAGTTGAAGGCAAACACCAAACTCCTTTATTCAATAATGGGTAAGGGCTTATATTCCCTCATCCCAGCACCCAAACTGTGTCTCAATCTGGTAGCAATTGCATGGTCATCCCTCATTGGCTGGGCACAATCAGGAACTCTGAAAGCACCTGTTACTAGGCCCTCAGGCAGAATCCAGGTTGGCTCATAAGGACGTATGTTATGTGCATGCCTTGGCAACTGGATTGAGCCAATTTCTTAGACCCTATGGGCCTTTCCTACTACACCCTTACACCTATCGACACCTGATTATTGATAAAGAAGTCCAAAATACACACTGGAAAAAAGACAGCATCTTCAACAAATGGTGCTGGTCAAACTAGATGGCTCCATGTTGAAGAATGCAAATAGACCACAACTTATCACTCTGCACAAAACTCAAGTCCAAGTGGATCAAAGACCTCAACATAAACCAGGGGCACTGAACCTGATAGAAGAGAAAGTGGGGAATGGCTCAGAAGACTCTCTGAATAGAACACCATTAGCACAGGAACTAAGATCAACAGCAAATAAATGGGACCTCATGAAACTGAGAAACTTCTGTAAGGCAAAGGACACCATCATTCAGAAAAAGTGGCAGCCTACAGAGTGGGAAAAGATTTTTAACAACTCCACATCTGATAGAGGGCTAATATTCAAACTATATAAAGAACTCAAGAAACTAAATGCCAAGAAAACAAATAACACAGTTTAAAAAAATGGTTATAGATCTAAATAAAGAATTCTCCATAGAGGAAACTCTAATGTCTGAGAAACAATTAAAGAAATGTTCAACATCCTTAGCTATCAGGGAAATGCAAATCAAAACTACTTTGGAGCCGGGTGGTAGTAGTGCACACCTTTAATCCCAGCACTCAGGAGGCAGAGGCAGGCGGATCTTTGTGAGTTCAAGGCCAGCCTGGTCTACAGAGTGAGATCCAGGAAAAGCACAAAGCTACACATAGAAACCCTGTCTCAAAAAACAAAACAAAACAAAACAAAACAAAAAACTACTTTGAGATTCCATCTTACAACCACACAAGTGATAGTTCATATTGGCAAGGATGTGGAGTAAGGGGAACATTCACACATTGCTGGTGGGAGTACAAACTTATACAGCTTCTATGGAAATCTGCATGGTGGTTCCTGAGGAAGATGGGAATCAATCAAATCCAAGTATATCACTCTTAAGCACATAAAAAAATGAAGCTACATCCTATCACAGAGGCATTTGCTCTACCATGTTCATTGCTATATCCATAATAGCCAGAAATTGCAAATAACCTAGATGGCCTTCAACAGAAGAATGGATGAATAAAACGTGGTATTTTACACCATGGAGAGCTAGTCAACCATTTAAAAAAATGACATCATGGAAATTGCAGGTAAATGGATGGAACTATAAAAAAAATCATCCTAAGTGATGTATCCTAGACTCAGAAATACAAATATGTTATATATTCCCTTATATGTGGATATTAGCTGTTAAGTCAATGATAAATAAGCTACAATCCATGGAACTACTGAGGTTAGATATAGAATGAGTAGAGGCTACAGATAGATCTCACTGGGAAAGGAAAATAGAAAGTTATGTATGGGTGGGTAGGGGCTGGAAACAGAGGATCAACATAGGATTCATAGTTAAGAAGGGGACAATGGAGAGAATATGGGCGAGAAACAGTTAAAATTCAAGACCATTTGAGGGTTAGTGTGGAAGCCTAAAACTGTAGAAGCTTCCTAATTAGTATGTAAGTATATGAAGGCTATTTAAATGAAATCACCAAACAATGGGGGAGACAAAGCCCCAATTAGCTGTCTCTTGTCACCAAATGAAGCTTCAAGTACTGAGACTGGATTTCATCTAATCAAGTTGTTGGTCAAAGGGGTCCCATAAGAATTCCCACACAACAGAGGCTGTTGCTGAGACTATAGGTTGCTCTCCACAAACTGACAGTGAGGCCCCATTGCTGAAGATAGTACCTACAAAACTCATTGAACATAGAGAAGTTGAGCTGATGCCTATGTACATTCTTCACCCCTATGTTCTAGCGAGTTTTTTTTTTTTGTTGTTGTTGTTGTTGTTGTTGTTGTTTTTGGTATTCTGTAAGCTACCAAAAGGGAAATGTAAATACCAGGCCAGCCACAAACTCTTGGATCTGCAAGATATGCTCAGGCAATTGTGGCACAAACTTGTGGGAATGACCAACCAATATCTGATTTGACTTAAGGCTCTTCCAGAAAATGGACCCATACTTGACACTGCTGGATAACCAAGAACTCTAGTTATAGTGACTGGGGACCTAAAATAAAAACAAATACTAACTACTGTTCCAAAACAGGAGGAGAGAGAGAGAGAGAGAGAGAGAGAGAGAGAGAGAGAGAGAGAGAGAGAGAGAGAAACTTAGCAATAAAATGACTTCTCATGAAATTCTGCTACACTCACAGGTCAGAGCCTTACTCAGTCATCATCAGACAAGCTTCCTCCTGCAGCAGATGGGAACAAATACAGAGACCCATGGCCAGACATTATGCAGAAAGTGAGAAACCTTGGAATGCTCAGCCCTAAATGGAATATCTTCATGAAATCCCTCCCTTATGTCTCAGAGAACCTTGTGCAAGAGGAGGCAGAAAGAGTGTAAGAGACAGAGGGGATGGAAGAGAACAAGAAAACAAGACCCTCTAAATCAACCTGATCAAAGCTCATATGAATTCACAGAGACCGAATCAACCAGCACAGGGCCATAGGTCTGCACTAAGTCCTCTGCAAATATATTATGGTTTCCTGTTCAGTGTTTTTATAGGATTCCTGAGTGTGAGAACCAGTGGGTCTCTGCTTCTTGTGCCTTCTCTTGGGCTCTTCTTCTGTTTGCCTGTCATGCCCAACTCCAATGTGCAATTTTTTGTTTTAACATATTAAAGTTTATTTTGTTATATTTTACTATTATCCCTTAGATGCCTGTTTGTTTTCCAGTGAGATACAGAAACGGAGTGGATCCAGATGGGAGGGGACTTAGGGAGGAACTTGGAGGAGTACAGGGAGGGGAAACCATAATCAGGCTATATTATGTAATACTATATGATGTGAGGAAAAATACATTTTCAATAAAGAGAAAAAGAAAATAGAGTTATTTTGATTGCAAAAAGAAAAGAATATAGATGAACTAAGGGAACAGGATTAAGTGTTGTATGTTATTAGTCAAATGATCCATTATTTTCATCTGACACTGATGATTCAAGAAGAAACCCCTAGGTCCCAATTTAAAGCCACATTGAACTGTGGGGAAAAATTGGAGACATGGTCCTGCTCTATGGTCCAAGTTGATGTCCAACTTATGAGTGGAATTTTTTCTCTTAAAATGTTGTACTGAATTTTTCCTTGACAATTTTGTACATATATAAATTAGATTCAGATTGCTGCAAACCCTCTATCCTTTCTAGTCTCCCTCCCACTTCTACCAAACCCCTCCCCCTCTAATTCTCTTTCAGACATTTTTTTTTTTTGAGTACCACAGAGTTTAACCAGAATCTCTTGTATGCCCATGGGTTTGAAACTGTTCATTGGAGATTGAAGTGAAGTGGGGGGCAGATAAAGGGGGCTTCAGGGATCAGTGGATTCACATCTGAAAATAATCACTGTCCATCCTTCCAAACCCATCAGTAGCTAATATTTCAGTAAGGGGGGGGGCAAGGCTGAATGGGCAATCTGCCCTTGGTTGACTCTTAAGGGACTTAGTCATGCGTAGACTTACTGCATATATTCACAACTGCTTTGAAGTCATGACTGAATTAGCTGTACTGTGCTGAAAAGACAGTCTTTCACAGCCCTCCTCCCCCACCTTTTTTTTTTTTTCGAGACAGGGTTTCTCTGTGTAGCTTTGCACCTTTCCTGGAACTCACTCTGTAGCCCAGGGGGGCCTCAAACTCACAAAGATCCTCCTGCCACTGCCTCCCAAGTGCTGGGATTAAAGGCATGCACTGCAGCTGCCACCGCCACTGCCACCACCACCACCCAGCAATAGCCCTTCTTCTTACCTTCCATCTGTTACATTCTTTTTGGTCCTTTTTCTGTTTTGATGCATGCATGCTCAACTCTAAATAAGACATTAATACCTTCAACCATCGCTTATTATCAAGCACTTTGAGGAGTTACACATATTTTTATTCACCACTGTTTATCTCATAAAAGTCTTGGAGCAGCATTTCGCTATGAATATAAATATAGATACTTAGCAGGGAGCTTGGCACCATGACAGTTTACATAAGCAGCAGTAAGTAGTAAGTTCTCCCCTAGGGCAGAATACCTCCTCAGCCATGGTTTTTCATCAGATTGAGAGTACGGGTATGAATTCCCTCTTGTGGAGTAGGCCTCAAATCCAATCAGAGGTGCATTGATTACCCCTCTAACAGCCATGCCACTAGTTATGTAGGTAGTCACATTTTGCCTGGCAGGTTGGTATTGTAGATCATAGGTTTTATGTCTGGGTGAGAATGTTGCTGCCTTTACTCTGCCAATATCCTGCATAGTACAGTCCACTCCTAGGAGAGCTAACTGTCAGGAAGGAAGTTTCTAGCTCCTTTCCAGCTCAATTTCTCTACACTTTGGGACCAAGGCAAACAAAACAAGTGTCGAGAACATTGATTGTTTTGCAGACTTCTGGGGACTTCTTGACATGGGAGTATGTCCTGTCTGGCACTGGAATTTTTTATTTTTGTTTTTGCTTGGCTATCAGAAGCAACATTACGTAAACATACAGTACATCTACCTTCTAAATCTTTCTTTTGTAACTTACATGTTTTGAATTGGACTATAAAGTAGTAATTTTACATATGGCTTTTTAAAATGTATCCTTAGCTTTAGTTAACCCTTTAGTTAACTTCATGTCACCCATTTTTCTACCCATCTCTGCTTAACTTTCTTTGTGGGTGGAATTATTATATTACTGATTATATAAAGTAACAACAGGTTTATGCAAAAGTAAATATTTTTACAACTTAAGCATTCCTGGGAACATGAGAAGAAAAGCCCAACACAAAATCAATAAATAAAGACAAAAAGAGGTGACCCTTGTATGTGGTAAATGGACTATGGAGCCACTATAAGCCAAAATTGATACTGACACTGTTGGGATGACAGTCCCTAGTAACATTCAATGTGGTGGGATCTTCACTCTTCTTACAGATTATTCCTGTAAACTAACAGTAGAAATAAAAGGACAGTCCTAACTCTAAGAAAATCTACATAGATGCAACCAAAATCACATTTCTAAGAAGCAGAGATGAGAAGGAGCAAACAGTGTAGTAAATAAAACATTCTTATTACCTCTGAAAACCATCATATAGAGAGAATTAACAAGTTTAGATAGGCAAGTTACAGGCAAATCTGTGAAGGGCGACATGTCCCAGATGAAAGAAAATGTCTTCAAAGCAGTTTTGAAAATGGATACAGACTAAAAGAATTTTCAGTTCTTTATGCTTTTAAAATTATCAATCCTTTATTCTCACCTGCTTCTTGGAAGAACAGTATAAAACTATCCTTGCATTTATGCAAGGAAATGTCAATAAAATACACATTTTTCCCCAAGATAACTGGCAGTATTTTTAAGTATATTATCACAAAAAAGGTTAAGAAGATAATTGTTAATTGACTTCATTTAATCATTTAATATTGTATCAAAAATCACATTTCAATCCATATGTGCAATACAATTTTAAGTTGTCAATTGTAAACACTACCAAAACAAGGAAAAGATAATAAAAAAATAAAAAGGTAACATGATTACTATTTGAAAATGGGGGTGAAATATGAGTTATTAATTCCACACATAATGAACATCTGACAAACTGCATTAGTTGCTGGTTTGTGACAGTGAATGAACAGAAACTAGTCTGTGAAAATAACCTTGGGCGTTTAGTTGCCATTGTCCGTGCATATTACTATGAGATTGGTGTGCTTTGTGAAGACAGGATGGGCCTTGCACGAGCTAATAAAGCCTCATTCACACAATCTACAGGTAAAAAGGATGAAAGTTGTGATGCACTCGGTCCTGTATGGGTTTGGGCCTGACATGGCTCACAGTGACAATATGTAAAGATAATCAATGGTAACTTTAATTGTATACTTTCTGCATTTTCTCTATGTGTACATGAACATAGGTGAACTATTTTTCTGTTTGAAAAAAAAAAACTGGCTTACAGTGAATACACTCTTTTGTAAAATGCCCTGATATTTTAAAATATGAGAATCTACTAACGGATAAAATATTAAAATTGAGATTTAGAAAAATAGTTCAATAATACTATTAAAGTTCAGCAAGGAAACATTGACAGATGCTTACCTTATTTCAAATAGGGAGGAGTGATGCACTGTCCTAATTAGTCTTATCAATAAAAACCCAGATTCAGATATTGAGGGTGAAAACTGAAAGATCAGAGAAGCAGAACAGCCAGCCACTAAAGACTTCTTACTTTTATGAAATCTCAGACCGAATGGGTGGGGGAAGCCTGTCTCTAGGAACCCTTAGACTGAATGAGGCTGAGATCCTGTCTCTACCAGCCTAGTGTTGGGATCAAAGGCTTGAGCCTCCCGAGTGCTGGCATCAAAAGTGTGAGCCACCACTGCCTGGCTCTGTTTCTCTTTTAGACTGGCCCAGGGTGGCCTTGAACTCCTGATCTTCCTGCTTCCTCCTCTCAAGTGCTGGGATTAAAGGTGTGCGCCAACACTGCCTGGCCTCTATGGTTAACTAGTGGCTATCACTGCCCTCTGTTCTCTAGGCAAGCTTTATTTGTCAGAATACAAACAAACAATCATACAACAGAGAAGTTCTACTCAGAGACATAAAAACAAATAATTAAGTATTTGATTTTTTTTTTAAGAATTGCAGCTTATTTACAGTAAATAGTCTCAAGGAAGCTTAATAGGCAAATGCAAACCAGTAAAACAAAAACATAAACCATGCATACATATACACATTAATCAAATAACTGGATTTTTAAGGAACCTTAAACAAACAAAATATTTTTAAATCTGTATATAAATAGGTGAAGCATGCACAGATATTTTGGGTATATGCATACAACTACATACATGAAATTAATAATTTTCTTTTATAGTAATGAAAAATGACTACTAAATAAGCAATAACAATGTTTACCATTTAAATTGCTAAAAGTTGTTGGTAAATGATTACATTCAATACTACTGTCATACTCCAGAGGTGGGAGTTGGAATATGTACAGTCTTTAACACTCATCAAGATGAATTTGACTTGGTTGTTATCTTATAGAAAAAAATTCTGGGGCTGGAGAGACGGCTCACTGGTTAAGAGCACTGACTGTTCTTCCAGAGGACCAGGTTCAATTCCCAGCACCCGCATGGCAGCTCACAACTGTCAGGAACTCCAATTCCAGGGGACCCAACACACATGGCAAAATGCCAATGCACATAAAATAAAGTTTAAAAAAAGAGAAAAAAATCATCTTACAAGACTGAGGAAGTGGGTTCTTGACTTTGAGTGAGGTCAGCTTAAGCAACATAGTGTGGCCCATTTAGAAACCATGGAGGGAAAGGAAGGGGCAGAGGAAAGGAGACAGAGAATGGGGAAATAAAAGAAGACAGGAAGAAAGGAAAGAAGGAAGGAAATTAGGTAGAAGAGAAGGGAGGAGAGATGAAAGGAAGGGAGAAAGGGAGGGAAGGAGGAAGAAGCCAAGAAGCTAGGTCACACTCCAGAGACTTAAAAGGCCCTGTTGGCAAGGGGTGGGGCCGCTGGTCTAGGAGGGCAGAAGTAGACAGTAAGAAAGGCCTGCCTTCTCTGTGACGTTTGAGGATGTGCCAGAGGTATCCAGTGAGCCAAGGCAGTACCGGCATACTACAGGATGCCATGAGAGAAATGCCTTTACAAGAGTCTCTTTGAGAGGTTCCAGGAGAGTACATCTATGGGGCTTTTAAGCAGCCGAGTCTTGAGATGCAGTGATTCCAGTCCTGCAGAGGCAGAGCAGCCAGAAGCCACTGCAGGTCCCAGTTTCCTGTCAGGCAATCGCAAGCGCAAACAGAGAAGTTGGGACTGTTCGGGACCTGGACCCAGCTCTAACATCCACGGATCTCAGAACCAGGGAATAAATCTACAGCAAGTTTTTGGCATCGTCTGCAGGAAAAAAGTGAAGCTCTCATCTAAGCGTGCTTACCAATCTTTATTTTTGGATGGGGAAGACAGTGATATCAAAATCCGTGCTCTAGGGAAAACATGGCCTTTACACAAAGTATTTTTATGTCAGTCAGGCTACTTTGCTAATATGCTCAAAGGTTCCTGGAAAGACTCGCACAATGATATTATTGAATTGGAGATTAAGAACGAGGACATAGATGTGAGATCCTTGTACTTTGTGTTTGGTTCCTTGTATAGGGACGAGGTCCTGCCAATCAAGCCCCTCCAAGTTCCTCATGTTTTGGCCGCAGCAAGCCTGCTTCAGGTAGAGCATGTAGTTCATCAATGTAAGGAGACCATGATGAAAACCATCAACATGAAAAACGTGTGTTTGTTCTATACAGCAGCAGAAACCTATCGATTGAAATCTGTAAAGACACAGTGCTTTAAATGGCTTCTTTCTCATTTGATGACACACCCGAGTGTTGGACTTTACAAAGAAATTGACATAAAGCTCATGTACCTTCTTGTGTCTTCATCAGACCTGCTAGTGATGCAAACGGAAATTGATATATATACCACACTCAAAGAGTGGATATTCCTTTATCTTAATCCTCACTGGAAAGGTTCAGTGGAACAGCTTTTAGCTAGTGCCAACAGCTGGCTTTCCAAGCACATGGAAGGTAGTGAGAGCATCACTTTTCTCGAAAGTGAAGAAGGACTAATATTTCAACCAGTGTTTAAAAAATTGAGGTTTCAGCATATCATCTGTGACCTAGCCTCCACAACTCTTCTTGAACGAGATCGTCTAATACCTTTAGAATGGTTGTCACCCGTTTATAAACAACAATGGCTGACTTTGCTCCACTCCCAACAACACAAGGAAATTGGGCCAGGAATCATCAATGAAAAGGAACTTGAAGGATGTAGCATGAGATGTGGTACAAAGATCAACAGAGATGGTAAATACTCCTGGAAGTGGTCACATTGCAAATTTAGCTTTCCTTTACATATCATCTTTACCAACCGTTATATCATTTTTAAGCAAAACCGCCAACCATGTGATGGTTCTGCCTGTTTAAAACAGATACGGAATGTAGTATACAGAATGACTTTGGCGTATTTTGACTCCAATGGGAAACTAACTTTCAGTAGAACAACTGGTTATAAAACCATTACTTTCAAAGATAACGAGGAACAAATTGCAATGAAGTTAGATGGCATAATTTTAAGCTTCCCTTTATATGTATTCTGCAACTTCCTGTTTACATCATTAGCAAATATGGAAAACATGTAATCTTGTCAATTATTAGAACATATGAGCAGTTTGAAAACACTGAGTGACTCATTTAATTTGAAGGCTATGTTGTGAACACAGTTAAGGTGACCGACAACAAAATGAAAATTCTTAGGAGTCTAGTACCACCACAAATGACTGCTTGTCTGCACTTGATGTCTGTACATTTCTGAAGAGAACTTTCACTTCCAACAAATTTGTTTGAAAAACTTTCACTTTCCAACAAAGCAAATGAAAATAAGCTGGTCTTTTGATTTTCATTCATCATCAATGATCAAGCTTTGAATGGAAATAAGAGACTATATTTGCAAGGAAAAACATCTAAATGAACTTATTATGTAACTTTGACCCTAAGTTTGAGACTAAATAAAAGAAAATTCTCTTCAGTGCTGAAACTGTTATGAACTGTAGCTTTATATAAGCTTATAAGATGTAAATCAATGGTTAAAAAATAATTGAGATTAGTCACCGTTGATGTATGCTTTCAAAAAACCAAATAATGTCAAGTTTTTTCATATCATGTAGCATAATTTCTTGGTATTTTAGAATTGATTTTTCAGATCATTTTTATATGATTTGGATACCTTTTACTGCTGATTATCTTTAACTATATATTCACAAAATAGATATTTATCTTATAATTATCATGTCACATGCTATGTAAACAATCGAATTACATATGCAATGTGTCTGCATAGAAGTATATATGTTTACATACATGTATTTATAACTTTATGTAAGTGTAAGAACCAAAGAATGAAATTATTCATGGTTCCAGTTATCTGACTGTCAAGATATAAGTTATTTCGTTGTATCCTGATCACTTTCTCTGCCTTAGTTTCTTTTCCTGTTACTGTGATAAAATACCCTTATGAAAGCAACTTAAGGGAAAAAGTTTATTATATCTCATGTTTCAAGAGTATGTTCCATCATGGCAGGAGTTTAAAGCAGCTGGTCACATAACCTCTACAATGAAAAGAGATGAGTGTTCTGTAAGTACTGGGCTTTCTCCATTGTCACCTTGACAACTGCAGCTATCACAACTCTACCCCCTTGTCAACATGACACCCCAAAACATCTCTTTTCATCCCTAACCTTCCATCCCTTTGTCCTCATAGGCTCATGACCATGTTATGGCATAAAATGCGTTTAGTCCAACTTTAAAAGTCTCCATATACAATTCCAACACTTTCCTTTGTTTATTTGAATTATCTGCATTATTTTTCTTTCATTCATGAATATATTTTGTTTTTATACCCACTGCCTCCTCCCACCTTCTGGGTCTATCTTCTCACATCCCCATCCCAATTTCATTTGTTTTTATATATAATCTACTGAGTCCAACTTGTCCATATGCACATGGGTGTAGGGCTGTCCAATGTACGATGGACAACCTACCAGGGACCTTATCACTGAAGAAAACTGACTTACTCTCCCCTGGCAATTCTCAACTGCCTGTAGCTTATCTACCAGAATCAGAGCCTTGTGAGCTTCTTCACCAACTATGCTGGAATAGTGACCAGGTAGATCATATGCAGGACTTGTGTGTTGTGTATGCAATTATGCTATTGAAATTGAGGGCCATTGCCTGTCATGTCTAAAAGACATTGTTTTGTGACAGTCCTCCCTGACTTCTGGATCTTAGAATCTTTTTGCCCTCCTCTTCTGCAGTGTTCCCTGAATCTTGGGAGGAGGAGTTGTAATGTGGTGGAGTGACCACCCACAACCAGTTCCAAATACTGAAAACACTGACGTTTCTTAGTTGTGAGCACACCAAATAGGAAAGACATTATATACTTCTAGGGAAAACACTTTCTTAAGCAGTTGCTTTTGAAAAATAAAAGGAAAGTCTTTTGCTTAGACTTTCTCTCTTTCAGTGAGTTAGGATCGTCACAGGATGGAGTCTCTAAGGATTTATGCTTTGCCCTCAGAACACCTTTCCTATTGTCCCAGTACAGTACAGGTTTCCCTTCAGTAGTGCTGATCTCTCAGTTACAGTTGCTTCCTCCGAATTCACCTGAATATTCAACTGCTTTGAAATGTATTTTCTTTATGTGTATGGAGAGAAATGGAAGAAAACTTAGGAGAGAAATGGTTTGATTCAAAATGCAAGGATACCATTCCCCATGTTTTACCTGCATGTATGCCTGTATACTACTTGTGTGCTTGGTTGCCATAGAGGCCAGAAAAGGGCATTGGATCCCCTGGGATTGAAGTTACAGATGTCGTGAGCAACTATGTGGGGGCCAGGAACTGAACCCAGGTCCTCTAGAAGAGCAGCCAGTACTCTTAACCACTGAGTCATCTCTCCAGCCTATGCTTTCCCGGCTTGAACTTTCCTATGCAAAACAAACTAGTCCATTATCTTTAAATTGAGCTTCACTCAGCCCTCAGAATATGGAAAGAATGAAGACAGATTGGTGGCCAAAATATCACGCTAAATTTCCTGAGATTTTGAGACCTCATGAGTTGGCCTGTTGTGTCTATATGTCTCTCAGAGTTCTTGTCTTTCAAGCTTCTACCAAAATTGCCCATTAAACTCTTTCCTTCAAGCCTGTTTAAGCTTTCTAGTCCATACTACCAAACTGTTGCCCATTTCAGCCCAGAACAGTTACAGAGGGAGGCCAAAGAAGCCCTTTGGTTTATCACAGCAGCCCCAATTTGTGCCTTAATCTCTGTTCCTGTTGCTGTGCTGGAAAGCCTCTCCAAAAGCAACTGCGTAGAGAAACGGTTTGCTTCACAATGCAAGGATACCATTCCCCATGTCAGGTAACTCATAGCTGGCCTTCAAAGACTTCAAAGGCAACAGAAGCTTGAAGTAGCTAGTCACCTTTGCAGCCACAATCAGCACGTAATACATGCCATGTTAGCTGTCAGCTTGCTTCCTCTATTTTATACAGTCCAGGGTTCCCCAAACAGGAAACTACACCACCTTAGGTGGGCAGGTCTTTCTACCTCACTGAACGCAATTAACAGCCCCCCCACCATGGGCATGCCCAGAGGAAGCTCCTTTCCCAGGTGATTATAGATTCAAGTTGACAGTATTAAGAATCACACTCTACTTGTGCTATTTGGGCTTTTTATTTTATTCATTTAAATCTTCAATTTTTAAAAACAAAAAAATTTAAACATAATTCTTTGTTGATTCTTTGGAAATTTTACATCATGCACCCCAACCCTGCTCATCTCCCAGTTCCTGCATTCTGCCCCTCACCCCAGCAGTATGCTCCCCAAATAAATTGAAAACAGAACCAAAAAATAAAACCCCACCTGACTCTCCCATCTTTCAGACAGCTCTTCATTCATCCTAGTGACATTGAGAGAGGGGGTGCATCATGCAGTATACCCCTTTTGTCCAATCAGCCCCACCTACAAAATGTTCAGTACAGTGAGTCACTGGTCGGGTTCAAGGCCTCTGGTTTCTGGTATGCCATCATCACTGGCCAGGCCTTCATGGAAACTTCCTCTTGGATATTCTCTTGTTGCCCTGAGTCATGGAGATTCTGAGCTTATAGTTCTGCAGGACCAGTCTCTTTCCAAATTCCAGCAGGTCAGAGATGGGGCAACTGTTAGGATGGGCCAACCCAAGGCCCAGGATGTGAGTCTGGGTGGTAGTTGAACTGGTCTGTCCAGTCGATTGGGACCACCCCCTCAGGTGGGGGACAGAGCCAACTCTCCTAGGTCCATGTCACTGGGGCCAGCTCTCTGGAGGAGTGTTGGGGTCAGCTCTCCAATGGAGGGGGCAGTGTCAGCTCTCCTCCTAGAGTGTCCAGTGAGGGCTAGGGACAGCTATCCAGGAGCCAATGAGGGACAGGCCTGGTTCAACACAGCCCTTAGATTTCAACACACATGGCTCCTATGTGGCAACACAAGCCATGGACATCAGACTAGACCCTGGCTGCTGTTGGCCTGATCACCGTGGTAGTGAATGTCTCAGACATCAACATGGCCACAGGTGGTGGCCCAGACCCCTGGCATCTGCGTTGACTTCCACGGTATAACAAACAAGACTTAAGCACAGACCTTGGCTGCTGTAGAGGCAGGGACCCAGACATTCATGTCTGGCCCTGGAACAGCAGCACTGACGCAGAGGACACCATGACCCCAGCAGCAGTATGACCCTTGGATACCAACATGGCCACAGGATGCAGCCTAGACCCTGGGCATCTATGTGACCTTTGGTGGCACCACAGGCCATTGGACATCACAGGCCCCAACTGTAATAGGATCATCGACCCAGACATGGTCCAATGCAGCAGCCTAGGCTTGAATGTCACCATGGCCCCATGTGGCAGCACAGCCCACTCAGATCCACAGGGCCCCCACAGGCGGCCCAGATTCCCGGCATCAGCATACCCTTTGATGGTATCAGGAGCCACAGACATTGACTCAGACCCACACTGGTTGCTGTAGGGCCATTGATCCAGACATGGCCCCTTGCCACAGCCCAGGCTTGGATGTTACCATGGCCCTGAGTGGCAGCACAGGTCATTCAGATTAGAATGGCTCCAGTGGACACATGGCCCTGGGAGAGCAACATGGACTCAGGTGTTTGACCAGAACCCAGTCACTGTATAGCCTTCAGTGATTACTGAAGCCTTGAATATCAACACAGACCCTGGCTGCTGCAGGGCCATGGAAGCACAAGCCACTCAGATCAACATGGCCCTGGTGGGGGTACGGACCATGAACACCACCATGGTCACAAGTGGTGGCCCACACCCTGGGCATCCCCATGGCCCTCTTGGCAACATGGTTTATGGACATCTCCATAGACCTCAGCTGCCTGGACATCACACTGGTCATGGTCACCTGGTGGCAAGCAGGTCACCAAAATCAGCCCATTCCTCAGAGCTCTTGCTTCTTCAGACTTGCGTCTTAACATAGCCTCTCCTTCTCTCTGATTTTGCCACTATATACTTGCTCATCATAAAGACACCCAGTGGCCTGACGCCTTGTGGCACTGGATGGGAATGTGGGTGTTTCAGGCACCCTAGATTATGAGGACTCAGGCTTCCCTTGGGTGTCTTTTGCCTGCCTGAACTGCATGGCATCCGGGGGCCTTTGGATGCTTCAGGCAGCCTGGATAGGGAGGATCCAGGGTGATGCATGGGTGGGTGTCTTTTGCCTCTAAAAATTTTAATTGGTGACTATTTATTGCACGTATTTTTAGGCTTCATAAAGACAGTTTCTTTGAGGTATGTCATTACCATATTCACTTTGCTTTTTTTATACAATTTTTTTGGTTTTTTGAGACTGGGTTTCTCTGTGTAGTTTTAGTGCCTTTCCTGGAACTCACTCTGTAGACCAGGCTGGCCTCGAACTCACAGAGATCCATCTGGCTCTGCCTCCCGAGTGCCATATTCACTTTCCAAACTTTCTTTTTTCAGTTTCCCTGTTCTTCCTTCTGCTACTCTTTCCCCTGCTTGCCTTTCTTCTGCTTTCTGTCATATATATGCCATATAAAAATGTTTTATGTCTCTATAGAAAATAGAGATTCCAGAAATGAAACAAAGTACAATATTAGTTTTTCTGAGTCCCAGTTTGCTTAATATGGTGATCTCAGGTTGCATTCATTTTCCTAGAAACCATACAATTTAACTCATTAAAAGTTTTTTATTTTTATTAATATTTTCCAACAATGTATTGTAATTAAATTTTCCTCTCCTCTGACTCCTCCCAGATCCCCCTAACTTCTCTTCCCACATAAATCCATGTTCACTTTTTCTTGATCTCTTTCTCTCTCATACACACACACACCAAAAAAAACCAAAAAGTAAACTAACAACAAAAAAGACAAAAAGTATACATTTTAGGAAGCTTCTACAGTAGTAGGCTTCCACATGGCTTTTCAAAGGGCTTTTAGCCTTTATTGTCCGTTACCACATCCTATCCTTTACCTTGCCTTCCCATCTCTCTCCTTATTTAATCCTTCTATTCTAGTTTTCCTTTATCTCTTTGTAACATTATATTTTCCCTTCCTTGGAAAATCCTCTCCTCCACTCTGGTCTTTTATTAGTTTCCTGACCTCTGTAGTTATTTGGATTGAAAAACACATCTAAATTTAAAAGCTAACACCCACATAGAAGAGAAAATATGCAATATGTGTCTTTCTCTGTCTGGGTTACCTCACTCAAAATGATTGTTTCTAGCTCCATCCATTTACCCAAAAATTTCATAATTTTACTTTTCTTAATAGCTGAATGATATTCCATTGTGTAAATGCATCATATTTTCATTTTCCATTCATTACTTATTGGCCATCTAAGCTGTTTCCAATTTCTGGCTGTTATGGATAAAATGATAAAGAACAGGGATGAGCAAGTGTCTCTGTAGCAGGATGTAGAGTCATTTTGGTATATGTTCAAGAGTAGTTAGATCTTATGGTAGATCCATTTTCAGCTTTCTGAGAAACCTCTACAATGATTTCCATACTGGTTGTACCAGTTTGCACTCCCATCAGCAATGAATAAATGTTCCTCTTCCCTGATATTCTCACCAACATGTGCCGTCATTTGATTTATTGATCTTGGCCAGTCTGACTGGAGTAAGATGAAGTCTCAAAATAGTTTTAATTTCCATTTCCCTGATGGTTATCGATAAGAGGGTTTTTTAAAAAATGTTTTCCAGCCATTTGTGTTTCATCTTTTGAGAACTCTCTGCTTAGTTTTGTGCTCCCCAGATTTTAATTTTAATTGGGTTATTTGTTTTCTTAGTGGTTTTTTTTTTTAGTTCTTTATATTTTCTAGACACTAACCCTCTCTCAGATGTATAACTTATAATGATCTTTCCCCATTCTGTAGGCTGCCTGTGTCTGCACGATGGTGCCCATTGCCATATAGGAACTTTTTCACTTTCATGAGATCCCATTTATTAATCCTTGTTCTTAATGTCTGTGTGTGTCCTATTCAGAAAATTTTTTCCTGTGCCAATGAGTTCATGGCTATTCTACACTTTCTCTTGTATCAAATTCAGTGTATCTGGCCTTGTACTGAGGTCCTTGATTACTTTGGGGCTGAGTTTTGTACAAGGTGATAAATATTAATTCATTTGCATTCCTCTATATGCAGACATCTAGTGTGACCAGCATCATTTGGTGAAGATACTGTCTTTTTATTTCCAGTGTTAATTTTGGCTTCTTTGTCAAAAATTAGGTGTCTGGGTTTATTTCTGGGTCTTCACCTGGATTCCATTGATCAACAAGTCTGGTTTTTTGCAGATACTGTGCTGATTTTTATTACTATAGCTTTGTAGTATAACTTTAGTTGGGAATGGTAAAAACCTCCAGCAGTTTTTTCCTTCTTCTGTTTTTAAATTCAGGATTGTTTTAGCTGTCTTTGGCTTTGTTTTGTTTTGTTTCCATATGAAGCTGAGAATTGTTCTTTCTTTTTAAAAAAATATTTTTATTTTATAATTAATTTAATTTTACATATCAGCCACAGATTCTCCTGTCCTCCCTTCTCCCACCCCACCCCCCAGCCTCCTCCTCCAATCCATCCCCCAATTTCCACCTCCTCTAAGGCAAGGTCTCCCCTGGGGAGTCAACCTAGCCTGGTAGATTCAGTTGAGGCAGGTCCAGTCCCCTCCTCCTTGCACCAAGGCTGAGCAAAGTGTCTCAGCATAGGCCCCAGGTTCCAAAAAGCCAGCTCATGCACCAAGGATAGGTTACGGTCCCACTACCTGGGGGTCTCCTAAATAGTTCAAGCTCATCAACTGTTTCACTTATCCAGAGGGCCTGATCCAGTTCCATGGGGGCTCCTCAGCTATTGGTTCACAGTTCATGTGTTTCTGCTAGTTTGGCTATTTGTCCCTGTGCTTTTTCCAATTATTGTCTCAATATCTCTTGCTCATATAATCCCTCCTCTCTCTCGTCAATTGGACTCTTGGAGCTCCACATGGGGCTTGGCCGTGGATCTCTGCATCTGCTTCCATCAGTCACTGGATGAGAGTTCTATCATGACAGTTAGGGTGTTTGGCCATCCGATCACCAGAATAGGTCAACTCAGGCACTCTCTCAATCATTGCCAGTAGTCTATAGTGGAGGTATCTTCGTGGATTTCTGGGGACCTCTCTAGCACTCTGCTTCTTCCTATTCCCATGGGGTCTTCATTTATCATGGTATCTCTTTCCTTGTTCTCCCACTCTGTTCCTGATCCAGCTGGGATCTCCCGCTCCCCTAAGCTCTCTTTCCCCCGACCCTTGCTCTCCATTACCCCCTAACCCCAAGTTTGCTCATGTAGATCTCATCCATTTCTGTCACTGTGTGATCTCTGTGTCTTTCCTAGAGTCCTCTTTACTAGCTAGCCTCCCTGGAATTGTGATTTGTGGTCTGGTTATCCTTTGTTTTACATCTAGTATCCACTTATGAGTGAGTACATACCATGTTTGTCACCATGCACAAAACTTAAGGCCAAGTGGATCAAAGACTTCAACATAAATCCAGTTATTCTGAACTTGATAGAAGAGAAAGTAGGAAGTACTCTTGAACATATTGGCACATGAAACCACTTCCTAAATATAACACCAGTAGCACAGACACTGAGCATAACAATTAATAAATGGGACCTCTTGAAACAGAGAAGCTTTTGTAGAGAATTGTTCTTTCAAGATCTGTGAATAATTGTATAGCAATTGTGATAGATATTGCATCGAATCAGTAGATTTATTTTGTTAGGGTAGCCATTTTTACAATATTAATACTACCAATGCATGAGTATGGGAAATCTTTCTGTCTTCTGGTATTTTCTTCAATTTCTTTCTTTATTGTTTTAAAAGTTTTATTAGTAAGTCTTTCACTTACTTAGATAATATTCCCCCAAGATATTTTTTGATAGTGTTGTGAAAAAAGTATCATTTTACTGATTTCTTTGCCAATGTGCAAATAGAGAACTATTCTGACAGTAAGTGCAAGGTCACAAAGAAATGGAGATAAGTTAGAATGGTGACAGAGGCAGTTGGGGAAGAACTAGTGGGACCCTCAGTCTACACCAAGAAGCCAAGTCCCTAGGGGGTGGAGTGGGCTGGGCAGAGGAGCTTCTGCAGGCAGGCAACAGCAGCAGAAATAAGAGTAAATCTAGAGAGACCAGAATGGAAGACAAAATGGAGGATAAAGGTCACCTTCCTGAGTCCTAGCCTAGGGTGGTGGCTGTGGGTTCCTGGTAGAGAGCAGTTCTTTCATGTTAATGGAGTTACAAAAGAATGGAGATGGACTAGAAGGACAGGCTGAAAGTAGGGGTCAGAAAGAATGAATTTCATTCATTTTTATAAATTAATAAAGCTCTCTTATGTACATATGCCATGATTTCTTCATCCTTTCACTTGGTGTTAGATACCCAAGCTGATTCTTTAAATTGGATATTGTTACTAGTGATTCCTTAAAAATGGATGTGGCAATATCTCTTTCTTAGGTTAACGTAGTGTTCTTAGTGTATGAAGTCAAGAGTCCTATATCTGGATCACATGGTAGCTCCAGTTTAGTTTTGGGTAGAAGTCTATACTGATGTTCACAGTGAGTGGATTAATTTACACTCCCATCAAATGTATATATTGGATTCCCTTTCTCTGGGTCATTTCCATTGTTTATTGTTGCTTTACATTTTAATCATTCTGACTGGGGTGAAATAAAAGTCATGATATAGTTTGAATAGGCATTTCCTGTATGACTAAACATATTGGACCTTATTTATTTACTGGCCATTTACACTCCATATTTTGAGAACTCTTTCTTCATTTCAGTAGTCCATTTTGAGTAGGCTGTCTGAATGCTTTATTTTTAAATATATATATATATATATATATATATATATATATATATATATATATTACATATAATACAAATTGCACAGATACTAATAATCTACCAAAGGTTTTCTTCCATCGAAAAAGCATACTGTAGCTCAGTTCTAGAATCTGTTTACTATTGTACAATATTTTTTAAATTTCACACAATACCATTTGACAAGTTTTAGTATTATATCCTAAGCTCTTGGAGTACTTTTCAGGAAGTCCTTGTCTCAGCTTACATTTATTTGTTTTCCCTAAACAGTTTCAGATCTTTTTTTAAATTTCATTTTTATTTAGTATTAACTCTAATGTATATTTCAATTAAAATTCAATTATATCATTTTCTCCTTTACTTTTCTCTCTTCAATCCCTTCTGAATATTCTGACTCATCTACTCTCTAATTCATGACCTCATTTTGTTTAATTGTACTTATTACATGTATTAACACAAATATATAAAACTACCTGCTGAGTCCACTTTAGTGTTGCTTGTATGTATATAATTTCAGGGACAAACAACTGGTATTTAATAACTGATTAAGGGTCTCATCACTGGGAAAGACTATTTCTCACACTCTCAGCTTCCCATAGCTATCTGTAGTTCTTTGCCTAGGAGTGAGCATCCCTGAGATTTCTTCCTTTCATGTTAGTATGTCTATAGGTGGTGTATTGCTCACCTTGTGCTTAGGCTCTCCTAGGTAAAGTTTCACAGGTGAAGCATGTCTGTCCTTTTTAGGAGACATGATCTAGACTTATTGCTACTTTGACTTTTACAATCTACCCACTCCTCTTCCATGATGTCCCCCAGCCTTAGGTACAAGCCTTGTATTACAGATGCACCTATTGATTTGGGGAACTCCGGTAGCAGTTGTTCTTTGTATTTTGAGGAGTTGTGGTGTTTTGTAAAGGTCTCTGTCTGCTTCAGAGAAAAACTTCTTCAATGAAGGATGAGAGCTACACTTCTCTGTGGGTATAAGGATGAGTATTTAGAATGCAGTTAGGAATTAGGCTGGTTTAATAAAGAGGCCATAGGATGTTCTTCTCTAAGATACATGACCTCAGTAGCCCTGGAAATTGGATAGGTCTCCAGTACCAGGTATGATTTCCTTCCTGTTGAACAGGCCTTCTGTTGATTAGAATGCTCTTGGTTATTGTCAAGATATGTGCTTACTATTGGGCTTTTAGTGGTATACTGTCATGCAAGTCATTTTTGTTCACACGTGCCAGTTGGGTAGGACTACTGGTTGTTTTCCTCCCTTGTCAGCTTGCATAGCATCTCTGATATTATGAAAGCTAGCCCTCAGGAAGGGGGCTTTCAGTTCAGATCCAGTTCAGGTCCCCTGAGTTCTGGGTCTGAAGTTCATGGTGTCTTCAGTAATAGAAATTTACCTTAAATCTTTAGGAGGCAACTAAGGGCAATGGAAATGAGCCACGTTGTTTTGAGTGTTTCTTGAACACTCTGGACCAACATCTCAAAAGGAGGGTTTTCGTGCATAATGCTTGAGTTTTTGTTAGTCTATGGCTCTTGGAGACTTCATTGTTAGCTCAAGTGTCACAGCATATATATACACATACACATACATATATGTAAACTTATATACAATATATGTTATTTCTAAGACCAATAAGGGAGCTGACAACAAATGCTGGAGAGAATGAGGGGGGAATCATCATTCACTGTTAGTAGGATGGCAAACTGGTGCATCACTTTGAAAATCAAGTGAAGAATTCCAAAATCTTAAACTACCATATGATCCAGCTACAGTACTCTTTGACACCTGTGCAAAGGACTTGACAAATTACTCCTCAGATATTTGCTCAGCCATGTTCATTGCAACTCTGTTCACAATAGCTGGGAAGTGGAAAACATCTAAATACTCTTCAACTGACTAATGAATAATGAGAATGTGGTACATATACACTATGTAATACTACTTTGCTGTAAAGACATATCATAAAACTCCTTAGGCTGTTAACATTATGAAAAAAATTTCTTTTTCCTTCAATCATGGCATATAGTATTTCTGTGTGTATCATTGTATGTTGACTGTGATAGTCTTTATGACTTAAAGTGCTTTACTCAAAGCTCTTCCAAAATTTCTGTTGAGAAATCAGCTGTCGTTCTGATACGTTTTCCTTTAGAGGTGATGTGCAGTGTATCTCTTACAACTTTCAATATACATTCTTTTTTATGTGTCCTTAGAGCTTTAATTATGATATACTGTGGGGATTTTCTTTTCTGCTCCTGTCTATTTGGTGTTCTGTGTTTTCATTGTGTTTGGGGGTGTATACCTACTCTTAGTTTGGGGAAAATTTCAATGAGCTTGTTAAAGACCTTGTCTATGCCACTGTCTTGCCATTGTTCCCCCTCATTTATGCTCATAAGTTAAAGTTTTTTTTCATAGTGTCCCAATTTTTATTTTTTAGGATTTTCCATTTTCCCAGCTTATTTGACTAGGTTCTCTTATTTATCTGTAAGAGGCTTTTTCTGAAAGATTTCACTGAGATCTTTCTTTGTGGCTTCTTTCAATTCCTTGAATTCTTTGAGAAAGCTTATGATATTGCTTTTAACTTCTCTGTCCTGGAGTTTGCCTATGCAATTCTCATTGGTGAGCATTTTTAAGACTATTAGGATTTGGAGAGAAGATACTCGCTTCATTTTTTTCTGTTGTTGTTGTTTTTTGAGACAGAGTTTCTCTGCAGCTTTGGAGGTGTCCTGGAACTCGCTTTGTAGACCAGGCTGGCTTCGAACTCACAAAGATCCACATGCCTCTGCCTCTCGAGTGCTAGGATTACAGGCATGCGCCATCACCACCCGGTTTTCATTTTTTATATTGTTCATATTCCTAAGATGATATCTAGGCATGTGCAACTCCTTTGTTAGTTTTAAGTTTGTGATGAATGGAGCAAGGTGGGGGAAAGAGAAAGTGAGTGAGTGTGTTAGTGTGCAAGTTGGAAATGGCTTGGGGAGGAGATGAATTAAGATGGGCAGTAGGTACTGGGCTGGTACATAGAATGTTTTTCCTGTTCCAAGATGGGAGTGTGGGAGTAGACAAGACAGAGTGGAAATGTTGGATATGATATCTGAGAGTCCTGGATATGATATCCTGATTTGGTGAGTAGATAGGCAGGATCCTGGCCCAAGCAACAACTCTTCTGTGGTGAAGTCATGAAGGCCAGACTAGACTGGTCTACCATTTGTGGGTCCCAGTATATATGTGGTAGGTTACAGAAAAGGCCTAGATGAAGTTGCCCTATTTTATTTTCTTGAAATGTTGGAATTTGAACTCAGGACTTGAACATAGTCAGCTATGCCCCCAAATGAATAAATGTACTTTATTAACTTATCATTAGATTACATTTCTTTTACTATAATCAAATAAGTAACCACAGTATGAGTAATGGCAACAATATTTTTTCCTCTGTGACCATACACTTCAATTATTCTTCTCACTGTGTGAACTGAGTTGTACACAAGAATTGTCAAAAGGAACTATTGCTCAGTTTCACAAGGAAAGCTCTTACTATTTCATATTGTGTATGATATTGCAGTTTTCTGTTTGTTGGTTTGTTGTGATGTTGGTGTAGGAACCCAGTGACTAGAGCATGCAGGCTGAGCTCTCCTACCAAAGTGCATCTTAGCCCTGTCATGGTTTTCAACTATTTATGGAGGAAAAAATAGTTCCTTTCTTTTCTTAGAGATATGAAAAGCTTTATTATGAAGGTATCTTAAGATTTATCACTTTTATTATTTCTTATTGATCATGACAATTTCCATATCACATTTTGTTAACACAGTGGGTTGTGATACATTTTTGTTCAAGATAGGCCTTTGGTAAAACATATCCCTTGATTTACATATTATTGAGTTTTCCTAGCAAAAATTTCTCTTCATCATTTATCATTTATTGCTCTGAATATTTTTGGTTTGGTTTTTTACTGTTCTTTGTCTAGAATAATGCCCATTGTCATTTTAGTGCATGATACAAATTGAAAATGACTGTCCTTTCCTGTGTTCCTTTGAGATTTGATGAGCATGAGACACAGTGTTCATTTTACTATTGAATCCTTTGGGAAAATTATTCTTATTGTTCATATTCTGATTGTTGTTGGTCAGTTCATAGTTCTGTATTTTCCTGAGTCATCTAAGCTTTATTTCTAAAATACTGGCCATTTCATTTAAATTTTAAGTAATTGGATAAATGTTGCACATGTTCTCATTTTTATCACAGTGATAGACTGCACAAATAAAATGTGAATAAAATATAGACATGCACAAGAAGAAAATAGACACAAACAGACTTCAGTCATCTTTCAAAACATGTAAGCTTTGCTTTTGAAATCCAGGCTCGCTCAATGTGGTGACAGTAAGGAGAAGCCCTGATTGTCCTGTGACTAACTGTAGACAGGTAGTTTTCCCTGACCTGCAGGGGCACAGACATCATAAATTGAGTGTTTCACATGCAAATGTGGTTGCATTCACAGAGCAGGTCAACTTTGCACTTGGTCTTGCTCTTTTTCAATGAACAGTCCTTCACTTGAACAGTTGGATTTTATTTAAAATGTAGACCAGGCATTCACACATAAGAGACTTTTTTTTTCCTAGACAGGGTTTCTCTGTGTAGCTTTGCGCCTTTCCTGGATCTCACTCTGTAGCCCAGGCTGGCCTTGAACTCACAGAGATCTGCCTGCCTCTGCCTCCCAAGTGCTGGGACTAAAGGTGTGCTCCACCACCACACAGCCAAAAGAGACTTTTTATTGGATTGTGTTGAAAATAGAGACCAACTCAGGAGGAATGGGGTTTAATCCTGCAGTCTTCCACACTGCTGACATGGACTGTCTCTCCATTTGCACTCCCCATTGTCCCTACTTATTCAATTTTATTACTTTCTACTTAAAGACAACGTATACATTTTATTGATGTTGGAAATAAATGTGTGTTTTGAGAGTACATTGACTTTATTGGTTATTATTGCCAGTGGCCATATCAGAGGAGCAGCAGGTGGAAATTGAGTTTCAAGATGTCAGCCCACCAGGAGGAAGCTCTCTGAAGGATGAATCTCGGTTAGAAAAGGCCCTAGATCACAGACCCCAGAATGTCTTTTGCTTCTGCTGTGCCTTTACATGCTAATGCCTGCCATCTTCCTCTGGTATCTGGCATGGTGTGAATGGGTGTGGGGAGATCCCCACTGCCTGTAATGTAGGGTGACATCTATCTCTTGGTAAACACCTGCTTCTACTGGGCATTTTTATCTGTGGATTGTCATGCAGATGATTCCTCCCTAAGCTGTATAGCCTAATTGAGAATAAGAAGGATAGCTTGTACAGGAGTTTTATGAATAAAAATAAATGCAAATAGATGTCACACAGGTAGAACTCATGAGTTTCTATTGAGGAGCCATATTTTTTCTTTTTTCTTTATTAAGAAATTTTCTACTCACTCCATATACCATCCACAGATCCACCCTCCTCCCTTCTCACACCCTCAAGCCCTCTGTCCCAAGCCACCCCACATCCCCACATCCCCACATCCCCACATCCCCACACCCCCCAAATCAAGGTCTCCCATGGGGAGTCAGCAGAGCCCAGCACACCCAGCCAGGGAGGTCCAAGCCCCTTCCTACTGCACCAAAGCTGTGCAAGGTGTCACACCACATGCACCAGATTCCAGAAGCCTGCTCATAGACCAGGGACAGATCCCGATCCCCTTGCCTGGGTACCCGCCAAACAGTTCGAGTAAAACAACCGTCTTCCGTATCTGGAGGGCCTAGTGGCTTAGGTTAATGATTAAGAAAAACAATTGAGTCGCAGTAGCCTAACTGGCTTAAATTCTCTTAATCTTAATTTTGAGGTATGCATACACTGGTTGTGGAGTGCATAATGGCTGAAACAAAGCTTTGAAAATAACTTAAAGTTAGACTAAGAGGTTTTCATCAAATAGCTTTGAGGTGAAAAACCCAAAAAGACAATCTAAAATTTTAGAAAGGCACATCGTTGGATGCAGAACTCTTTAGGTCAGGGAACAAGAGCAAAGAAGCCCAATTATTACCACATGAGGCACTTTTCTTGCTAGGAAGGGTTGACGACCAAAGGTGATGATTAATTCCTTATACCCATTTCTGCCCTCAATCTCCTGACATAAAAATCTATTGATGAGTGGGTATGTACTCTAAAGATTTGAAGCAGAGCTAACTGATTATTTTTATATATAAAAGTTTAGGTTTGTGATTCCTTTAAGATTCCTTATAAGGTTATCTTTCAAGATAAGTAATAAAGTTTTTGGCCCTATTATGTAACTGCAAAATGCAGCCTGCCAATAAAAGACATGGCTGAGAAGAATACCTTGCTTGCCCACACAATTAATCTATAACAAGCTACTTGGGTATAAATGTATGGGGGTTCTTGGGATAATGTGTTTTTCACCTGTAATACATAACACATTTAATCATGTAACACAAAAAACATGGTATTTTTACAGACTGTAACCACATAGTAACTTTATATTGCCTGAAAGATTTTGTTGGAGTATATAAAATGTAACGAAAAGACAGAGTTATATAGAGTTACAATGGGCTAGAAGGAAAACATAAAGAATGAGAGTAGGAAATCACCAGGAAAATAAAGAATAGAGAATTTAAAAAAAAGAATAAAGAAAAGGTCTGAAGAAAAACATCAAGAGTGGGTGTGAGTGCCCTTTTCTCTAATGTCCCAGATAGAAAAGTCTAGTACACACCAATGCTATGGATTTCCTTTTGAGCCCTGAGCTGTCTGGAGGCTGGTCCCACAGACAGCAATATATTTTCATTAAAGTATAATTTTAAATACATATATTTTATTCTTCTGCAATCACTTCCTGTGACTGCATGTAACAGGACAACCCTTTAAAGGAAAATTGACCCTTTAAAGACACACACTGGCCCATTACCAGCTGCTTGCCAAGTATCCCTTGCCTTCTCTTACTCTCTGGATCCATGTCTTTCATTGTCCTTGGAATCTCCTCTCAGAACTCTAATAAAACCTAGCAAAGAATACTGAGGTCTTTCTCATCCTTACTCCTGGTCTATCATCTGCTTCCAATTTCCCTTTCCCTCTTTTACCTAAGATCTAAAACACTTCCACAGACAGTCTTCTAGTCAATCTCCCAAGCCACAAACACTGGGATCACTAAATGCCTGCCCTTTTTTCTTCTGTATGGTCCTTATCTTTGGTTCACACAACTCAGCCCTTGTTGTGATGCAGTTCCTTAGGGATTGAAAGAATTCATCATGCAAGGGAGCTCATAAAACCTGAGTTTAATAACTAAAATAAGTCTCTGGAAGTTCCTGAAGCTGACCAGATTCACTAGGCTCCTCCCTCCCAAGAGCAAACAATAAAGACCGAAGTGAGTCACTCTCAGACAAGCCTACCCCAAGTGAAGAAGAATCTGAGACTAGACCAGCTGCCTGGGAGAAGCACAGATTAGTCAAGTTGCCTGGAAGAAGTTTAGACCAACCGAGTCCCTTGGAAAGGACATGTTCCAAGCCTTTGAGCTTCCTGAAGGCTGTGCAGTATACTCCAGATATCCCCACTTATGTGAGCAGTCTGTCACCCTGCTGGAGTGGGCTCTGTAGGTGCAGCTGTGTCTTTGAGTCATTTCTGTTCCTGTAAGTTACCCCTCAGACATATAAATTTAAGTAAACCCTGTGAAACTCATTGATTCACTAAGTTGAACTTTGGTGCTATCTGTTCTTTGGCCTGTTGTGAGCCTTCTATATGGGGAGAGTAGAGGTGTGTGTTATGTCTCCCAGGAAAAGTCTTGGCACACATTAGTTCTCTCTTCACATGTCCAAACACAGACACTACCACAATTTGAATCCAGGGCCACATCAATTCGAGTGGCTTTATCTATTGGTGTTTTGTTCCTTATTGTCTGTGGTCTGCATTTTTGCTGTGGCACTAACCACTGTGCTCACTTCCAGAAACCTCCACTTCTTCCTGCAAGTCCCACTAGAAAAGCTTATCCAGAAAGTGGAGTATGTTTTGCCTCTAATGCAACAGTACCTCTGATTGCTCAGCTCCTGTCCCAAGGATGAACAGAAAGCATTTCACTATAGGAGGGCCTGTGATATAATCCCAGCTCTGTGATACAATCCTAATGTGCCAAGAGCTTTTCCAATTCTTCAGAACCTGAGATCCTCCTGGGGTTTTTCACTCATGTGTATACAGCACTGCTTGCAGTCTACTGTATATTTGACTGGTTTGTGCACATCTGTCATTGACATCTGGGTAGTTAGAGAGAAACATATCTAGACCCTAAAGGCAAATCTGCCAGAATTCCTATATGAAGCAAGATATCCTCACTGACATCTACAGAATTCACTATTATACATGAGTCACTGTTCTCCTGTCAGAAAATTATCGCACGGTATCCATGGAGACAGCTCTGCAGTGGCCAGATTCTGGCTGCTGCTCAGAACAATTGGATGTGTGCTTTCCATAATACCCTCTACTTAATACTGTGTCAGGTATCATCAAGAAGCCTACCCCAGGAAGAATGGGGGATCCACCAGAACCAGGATGAGCTTGGGGTGTGTGTGATCTTGACCACAGTATCTGAAGAGACATCCTCCCCCACCTCTTGCATTTCAGTCTCAGAGGAGGCTTGTCACATGCTGCTCCCTCTAGCTGTCTGCCACAGGTGGCTTCTCTGCTTACACTGCTCCTTGGTATTGGGGGCCTTCCTCAGGTGTCTGTCTCTCATTAGTCACCATCCCACCCTCCACACATCCCCAGTCTCAGAGGAGAGGCATGGAGGGTGAACTCACAATCAATACCAGGCTCCTGACAGACGCAAGCACCTTCAAACCGGGTATGCCAGAGGATCCAAAATCAATGCTTTCCCCAGAATCCTGAATGCCAGCAGCTGAGACAGATTTTGTTTCATGTAAAGGAGTATTATAGACAGAATATTTGTGTTTTCTCAAAATCCAAAGTTGATTCCTAACTCACTGATGAGATGGCGTTCAATGGAGCCCCAAGTTGTGTGGTGTAGCTCCCCTCTAATCCCCCAGCACTCCAGAGTCAAAGATAAGTGGACTTTATTAATTCAAGGCAGCCAGCCTGGCCTATATAGTGACTTCCATGCCAGTAGGCTTCATAATGAAATCCTTTCTAAATAATGAAAGAAAGGGAGAAAGAAAGAAAGAAAGAAAGAAAGAAAGAAAGAAAGAAAGAAAGCAAGCAAGAAAGAAAGAAAGAGAGAGAAAGGAAGGAAGGAAAGAAAGGAAGAAAGAAAGAAAGAAGGAGGGAAGAAACAAACATCAAATAAACAAGAAAAAATAGATAGTAGATACTTCAGATGTAATTAAGATCCTATGGGCTTAGAAGGTGGGGAGCTTATGAATGGGATTTTTGTCCTTATTTTACGTATAATTTGCTCATTTGATCTGGATCCTCTATGCATGAGTCCTTATATTCTATGGCTGCTTGATTCAGTATATTAGTAAGTCTTTTCTTTGAATTTTCCAGATCTCCTGTTGAGCTTTTCAATTCTGTCTTCATTTCAGCTTGAGTTTTCATGTTTCTCCATACCTGTGGATTCTTCTCAAGTCTTGGATTGTCTCTGTCATCCCCAATGTGTTGTGTTTGTGTTTTCTTGGGCATCTATCACTCAGGTGTTTATTCTCCTCAAGCTCTTTCTCCTGGATTTCATCGAGCTGTTTCTTTGTGTTTTCTTTGAACTCCTTGGATTATTTTATGAAGTTTATGGTTGTTCTTTCAACTTCTGTGTCCTGGAGTTCATTTACGTAATTCTCATTGACCAGCATTTCTACAGGACTGGTAGGATTTGGAGAGGAGATGCTGGCTTGATCTTTCATACTGCTGGTGTTTGTGAGGAGATGTGGGCTTGTGGATTTCTTTTGTTCTACCTTTGTTATGGACAGAGCAGTTTAGCATGAAAGAGAAGATATGTTAGTACCAGCCTAGTCTGAAAACAACCACGTGTATGTCAGATAAGCTGTGGGATTCAGCCAGGATGACCCCATCTGTAACCCATTCATGTCCCCTTTTTATGACCTCCTGCTGTGGATATCGCTCTGTGTAAATAAAGTTCTGATTGGCTAGTGGCCAGGCAGGAAGTATAGGCGGGACAAGAGAGAAGAGAATTCTGGGAAGTAGAAGGTTGGAGAGAGACACCGCCAGCCGCCGCCATGAGAAGCAACATGTAAAGACACTGGTAAGCCACAAGCCATGTGGCAAAGTATAGACTAACAGAAATGGGTTAATTTAAGATAGAAGAAGTAGATAACAAGAAGCCTGCCATAGCCATACAGTTTGTAAACAATGTAAGTTTCTGTGTGCTTTCTTGGTTGGGTCTGAGCTACTGTGGGACTGGCGGGTAACAGAGATTTGTCCTGACTGGGCCAGGCAGGGAAACTCCACTATCCTTCTTGGTACCCTGAAGTCCCAAGTCCTCTTGCAGGTTCTAATGTAGTGAAGAGCCCTGATTTCAACAATCCAAGCCTTTTCCTCACCTGCAATATTTAGCCTTGCTCAGACAACCAGGGCCATGAACTAATCTTGTCAACCCTTTCTGGGCAACTTCTGACCTCTAGGCTTCTGCAGAGTCCTGAAGTATTCTGATCAATACTGACTGTGCTTCAGTCAAGACCTAGGCTTCTACCAGGAAGCCAACAGGCACCCTCTGCCCTCCCTCCACCATGCCACTTGGTAGCCAGACTTCCAACATCCTCCTCCAGGATATAGCCTGATCCCATCTGTGTGGCCCCACCAACCCATACAGAACCTAAACTACTCATGTCTCCCTACAATATCTAGCAAGAGTCCCACATCCCTGCCTAATCTGTTGCCTGTACTACTGTAGTAGAGCTTTATGATTCAACCTGGACTCATCACACCTGCAAGCACCCACAAGCCACATCTGAGATGTATCCAACATGCTACTAGGTCCCCAGACTTCATATGTCCCCCTGTAGGGTCTAGCCTTATGCCTTCTGTGTGACTCCCGTCAATCAGGTGGTAATGAAGTCACCATGTCCTCCTCAACCATGTAGAATTGGTGCCACACCCTATGCCACAGCCTAGGCTAACCAGCCCTGTCTATACTTCTGTCAAGTGCCAGGCTTCTTCATGGATAGCCTACCTGCCATCAACTATAGGCAGACCCCTTCTGTGCCACCTCCAACATGTCACTCTGTACCCGGACTTCCCACACCCTGCAGGGTCTAGCCTTATCCATTCAATGTGGCCTCAATCATACCATGTGGTTAGCAGGCTCACCGCACCCTCCTCCATGGGCTTGCCTGTGTCCCATATAACCTGCCACACTTAGGCTGAATACCTTCCCCTGACTGCTACATTTATATTCTAGAATTCTTCCTAGAGACCCTACCTGCAACAACCCTCATGTCCCTCCACATTGCCTTCACCAATCCACTAGTTACACAGACTCCCCATGCCATCCACCATGGTCTGTCATGGTTCCCACACCCCTTGCACAGATCTAGTCGGACAAGACCTGATTATGAGCCCTTACTGCAACCATTCATAGGTCCCCTCTGGGATACCCCACTGAGTACTCAGAATTCCCAAGGCCTCCATGGTTGAGCCTTGGCTGGCTCCCCTGACTTCCTCCTCAAAGCCTTTCATTAACCTGCCAGCTCTAGCCCTGATCCCAGTGCTCTGGCCTACTCTGGACACCTAGCCTGTGATGGCAGCCAATGTCTAAGCTTCCAGAGAGTAATTCATCTTTTGCACTGGCCTATTCCGACCACCAGGGCCTGCAGCTCAGAGAGACTCTAGGCTTTAGCCAGGACGGCCCTACTTGAGACCTCCTTCAGTTCTGTTTTGCATTTGCCCCCAACACTGCATCTTATACCTGGACTTCCCATGTGCTCTTCCAGGTTCTAGCCTAGTAAGTACCCTGAACTCAGTGTCCAAGCCATTTCCCTTAACCCACACATCTAGCTTTGCTCCCTTAACCAGAAGCTTAGACTAGACTGGCCACTCCAGTCTGGGCAGAAGATGACCTCTAGGCTTCTGCAGTGTCCACACACTTGACCCTGGGTCCTCTTACCAATACTTTCTGTGCTGCAGCCAAGCCCTAAGCTTTTGTCCAGACTTGACCTACCTGCAACCACTCACAGGCACATTCTACCCTGCCTCTGCCATGCCATCCCGACATCCTCCTCCAAAGCCTAGACTCATCATTTCTGTGTGTCTCCAAACTACCCACTCCATACTCAGACTGAACACATTCTCCTCCATTGTCTTTATGAGCCCCAGGTCTTATTATTCAGGTCTAGTTGGACTTGCGTTGCCTGCTCTGTAGCCAAGCTCTATGTTTTCACCAGAACTTGACATGCCTACAACCACCCATAGATGCTTTCGTTTCTGACACCAACATGCCAGTGTCTGGAATTGGTCCTACATCTTCTGCCCCAGCCTAGTCTCACAACCCTTGCTCATACCACAGCCAATCTTGGTGCTTCTGCCTGAACCTTCCCTACCTATAACCAACTGCAGGTACCTTCTGCATCACCTTCACCAAGCCATTAGTACCAAGACTTCCATCATCATTGTCAAGGGTACCCCGTCCATGCCCTTTCACCAGCCTCCCAGATCTATCTTCAGCCCCACAACCAGGGATGCCCCCTGAACCCTGAATTCCCACATCCGTTTCAAGGGGCTAGCCTCATCCTTTCTGCATAACTCCACAATCCCACTTGGTACCCAGACTCCACATCTCTCCCTCTAAGGTCTTACCTGGGTCCCACACCCTTTATATACCTTAGTCAACCACACTTACTTGTGCTACAGTGAAACTCAAGGCTACTTCCAGGACCACCTTACCTGTAACCACCAACAGGACAGTTCTCCACCACCCAACTAGGTACATAGACTGCCCATATCATCCTCCAGGGTTGAGCATAGGTGTTACATCCCATGCCCCAGATTTGTCTGACCACTCCAAACATGTGCTACAGCTCTAGGCTTCAACCAGAACTCTGACTCTACCCTCCACCCCCCACAGGACCTATCTGTGCCACTTTCACCACCCCCTTTGGTGCCCAGACTTCCCATGTCCTCCAGTGACTAGCTTGGTTACTATCTCTGACCTCTCCTTCTAAGACTCTTCCACAAGTTGCCAGATCTAGCATGGTTCCTGAAACCAGTGGCATGGACTAGTCTGGCCAGCATTGCCTGTTCTGAAGCCACCTCTCGGATTCTGCAGGATTCCAGGATCCCATACCCTTTGTCCTGGCCTTTTCTGTCCATCACTAAGTGTGCTTATACCCCTACCCTTGGCCTGCAGCCAAGGTCCAGGCTTCCACCATGTCTCACCCTACTTGCAACCATCCATGGGCTCCTTCTGTGCTGAGTCTGCCAGGACATTCAGTATTCAAACTTACTCTATCCTCCTCCAGGGTCTAGTCTGGAGAATACACCTCAACTGCCCACCCATGCCTTTTCTGAAACCCACCTGAACTAGTCAGGGTCCTCCAACAGGTTCCTTGGCCTAGTCAGGCCAGCTGCATCTATCCAACAGCCGGCTCTAAGTCTCTGAAGGGTCCTGCGTTCTTTGTTCTGACCTAATCTGACCACCCCTGACTGTGCAGAACCAATCTGTAGGCTTCCACCAGGAATCACCCTACATACAACTAACCACAGGTCTCTTCTGTGCTGACCTAAAACCGTACTTGGTATAGAGATTCACACAGTCTAGGGTCCACTCTGGCTGGGTCCTGCAACCCTTGCATCAGCCTAGTTTGAGTGCCCACTAATGCACATCAGCTAACCTGGAAACTTTAGTCAGGACTATCCCTATGTGCAACACCCACCATTCCCTTCTGGGCTACCTTCACTATCCCATTAGGTGCCCAGGTCACCCATGTTCTCTTATAGGGTCTAGCTTGGTAAACACCACATCCATGCCATTATGGAAACCTGCCTGATCTAGCCAGGTTCCCAAATCAGTGCCTTGACCTAGTCTGCCCAGGCACACCTATGCAGCAGCCAACACTTGGCTTCATCAGAGTCCCCAAATTTTTTACCCTGTCTAGTGTGATCATCCCCATGAGTGAGGCAGATGAACTAGTCTTCAGACTGTCCTCATTCTCTTTCAACCACACATTGATCCCTTCTGGACTACCTCCACCATCTCTCTAGGTACTCAATCTTCACACATCCACCCACAAGGTCTAGTTTGGTTGTTTTATGGGTGGCCCTACAACTCCACTAAGTACCCAGACTCTTCCTGCCCTCCTTCAAGGCCTAACTTGGGTACCATATCCCCTTATATGAAGCTTAATCTGACCACCATAGCCTTTGTCACAGCCGAGCTCAAGACTTCATCCAGGATCTACCCTACCTGCCACCACCCACAGGTCCCTTCTGTGATTTCTCCACCACCCAACTCAGTACCTAGACTTCCTTGGACCTCCTTCAGAGTCTAGCCTGATGAGTCCTCCTTAGCTCTCCATTCAGACCTTTTCCACAACCTGTCAGATCTAGCCCAGATCTCAAATCATGTTCTCTGGCCTAATCTGTCCACCCCACCTGTGAAACAGCCAAGTCTAGACTTCTGCCAGGACCTATCCTGCCTGAAAGCAATCACAGAAATCTTCTATGTGCCTTCCAGTATGCTACTCTCTTCCCAGACTTCCCGGATCCTCCTCTAGCTTCTCCCTTGATCTTTTCTATGGGACTCTCAGGACCCACTCAGTATCCAGATGTCCCTCCTCTTCCTCCAAGGTCTAACCTGCTTCATTCATGCCATGATCCAGCCTAGTCTGACCACCCCCTTCTCTGAGGCTTCCAAGCTCTAGTCTTCTGCTTGGACCCCCTTACCTACGACCACCCACAGGCCCCTTCTGTGCTGACTCCATCACCACACGTGGTTCTCAGAGTTCCCATGTCTTTCTCCAGGGTTTATCTAGGTGAATACCCCAGATCTCCCCATCTACAGCTCTTCTGCAACCTGCCAGATCTAGCCCATGTCCCATATCTTTTGCACTGGCCTTGTGTGACCACCCTACTTGTGAAACAGCTATGCTGTAGGCTTTGGCAGGACCCACCCTACCCACAAACACTCACAGACCCCTTTTGTGCCTCCCAACCATCATCCTACTCAGTACCCAGACTTGTCACTTGGTATTCCAGAGTCTAACTTGATCCCTTCTTCATGGCCTCCACCACCTCACTCATTAGCCAGACTCCTCACCTCCTCCTCCTCCAGCTTCTAGTCTGAGTTCCACATCCCATGCCCTAACCTAGTCTGACTACCCTCACCTGCATGGAAATACTAGGCTTCTGCCAGGTCCCACCCTACCTTATGTAGCCCCTCCAGAAGGAACTATGGCTCAGTTTCACATGGAAAGCTCTTACTGTTTCATACTGTGTATGATTTTGCAGTTTTCTGTTTGTTGGTTTGTTGTGATGTTGGTGTTGGAACCCAGTGTCTAGAGCATGCAGACAAAACTCTCCCAATGAGCTGCATCTCAGCCCTGTTATGGTTTTTAACTATTTTGGGGAAAAAGAAAGTTCCTTTCCCTTCTTAGAGATAAGAAAAAGCATTATTATGAAGGTAGCTTGAGATTTATGACTTTTATTATTTATTATTGATGGAGATAATAGCCACATTATATTTTGTTAACACAGTGGGTTCAGATTCGTTTTTGCTAATGATAGCTGTTGGTCAGACATATCCCTTGACTTATGCATTACTGAATTTTCCTAAGAAAAATTTCCCTTCATCAGTTATCATTTATTTCTCTCAATATGTTTGGCCTCCTTTCTTACTGTTCTTTATTTGTCTAGAATAATGCCCATTATCATTTTACTGCATGCTACATGACTGTCCTTTCCTGTGTTCCTTTGATTTTCTTTGAGATTTGATGAGCTTGAGACATAGTGTTCATTGTAATACTGAACCCTTTGAGAAAATTGTTCTTATTGTTCATTTATTCTGATTGTTGTTGGTCAGTTCATAGTTCTGTATTTTCCTGAGTCATCTAAGCTATGTTTCTAAAATATTGGCCCTTTCATTTAAATTTCAAATAATTGGATAGATGTTGCATATGTTCTCATTTTTTCACAGTGATAGACTGCTCATATACCATATGAATGAAATATAAACATGCACATGAAAATAGACACCAAGAGTCCCCAGTCATCTTTCAAACATGTAAGCTTTTCTTTTGAAATCCAGGCTTTCTCAATGTGGTGACACAAAGGAGGATCCCTATTTCCTGTGACTATCTGTGGACAGGCAATTTCCCAGTAAGCACAAATTGAGTGTTTATGTGCAAATGTGCCTGCATCCACAGAGCATGTCAACCCCACGGCATGTTCTTGCTATTTTTCAATGACTATTACTTTGCTTGAACAGTAGAATTTCGTTTAAAAGATAAAGACCAGGCATTCGCAAAATATAGACTTATTATTGGATTGTGTTGAAAATAGAGACCAACTCGAGAAGAATGGAGTTTAATCATGCAGTCTTCCACTCTGTTGACATGTACTATCTCATCTTTTGCACTCCTCATTTTTCCTTCCTATTTAATTTTACTACTTTCTACTCAAATACAACTTACTTATTTTATTGATTTTTTAATTTTATTGATTTATTAATATGTGTTTTGAGACCTCATTGACTTTATTGGTTATCTTTGCCGGTGGGCATGTTAGAGGAGCAGCAGGTAGTAATTGAAGTTCAAGGTGTCAGCCCACCAGGAGGAAACTCTCTGACACGTGAATCTCAGCTCGGCAGTGCTCCGACACTGCAGACTACCAAATGTCATTTGCATCTGCTGTGCCTTTACATGTTTGCTACTGCTATCTTTCTCTGGTATCTGGCATGGTGCTAATGGGTGTGGATCCACACACTGGATATCCCCACTGCCTAAAATGTAGTGTGTTTATCTCATGGAATCATTCCACTCACTGGGTATTTTTATCTATGGATTGTCATGAAGATAATTCCTCCCTAAGCTGTACTGCCTAATTGATGATAATAATGATAGCTTATAAAGAGTTTTGATGAATAAAACAAATACAAGTAGTTGTCACACAGGTAGAACTCACGAGTTTCTATTGAGGAGCATTATAGACTGTAGCTCAAGTTAATGATTAAGAAAAACAATTGAGTCCCAGTAGCTCAGCAATCTTCAAGTCTTTTAACCTTAATGTTGGGAGATGAGTTCACAGGTTTTGAAGTGCATAATAACTGAAACAAAACTTTGAAAATAATTTCTTAATGTTAGACTAAATGGTTTTGGTCAAATATCTTTGAGGTGAAAAACCAAAAAGATAATCTAAAGTTTTAGAAAGGCACATACTTGAATGTAGAACTCTTTAAGGTCAGGGAAGAAGAACATGGCAGCCCAATTATTACTAGCTGAGGCACTTTGCTTGCTAGGATTGGTTGATTACCAAAGGTGATTATTAATTACTTATACCTGTTTCTTCCCTCAATCTCCTGACATAAAAATCTATTCATGAGTGGGTATGTGTTCTAAATATTTAAAGCAGAGATAGTTGATTCATTTTCAAATATAAAAATTTAGGTTTGTTATTCCTTTAAGGGTCCTTATAAGATTACCTTTCAAGATAAGTAATAAAGTAGTTGGCCCTTTCATGTAATTGCAAAATGCAACCTTCCAGTAAAAGATCTGAACAGAGAAGAACACCTTCCTTCCCACATGGCTAATCTATAAAAAGCTGCTTGGGCATGAATGTATGGGGTTTATTGGGATAATGTGTTTTTAACCTGTAATACATAACATGTTTAATCATGTAATTAAAAATGCTATTTTACATTTTGTTTTGTATTTATTGTAATCATTCAGTTGAAAAACAGAATGTACACTCATTGTAAATATTATATAGCCTGAAAGATTTTGCTGGAGTATATAAGCTGTAAGGGAAAGACTAGACATAGAGTTATATAGAGTTAGAATGGGCTAGAAGGAAAACATCAAGAATGAGACTAGGAAGTCACCAGGAAAATAAAGAACAGAGTAAGAAAAAGTGAATAAAGAAAAGGTCTGAAGGAACCCATCAAGAGAGTGTGTGAATGTCTGTTTTTCTTAACACCCTCAGATAGAAAAGTCCAGTCTGTGCCAACACTGTGGATTTCCTTTTGAGCCCTGAGCTGTCTGGAGGCTGGCCCACAGGCAGCAATATATTTTCATTAAAGTATAATTTAAAATCCATATATTTTATTCTGCAAAGAGTTCCTGTGACTGCATGTAACAGCACAACATCCACAAGCAAGAAAGAACAGTTCTCACCCATGTCCACAAATTCCTCAGTAGAAAAAGTGTGCCTTTAGAGACGCACACTGGCCCATCACCAGCTGCTTGCCATGTATCCCTAGACCTCTCCCTCCAAAGAGTAAAGTGTAAAGAACGCTGTGAACCACTCTTAGACAGCCCAACTCACAAAGAAGACTCTTGACACTAGACCATCTGCCTGGAAGAAGTATAGATTGCCCATGGTATTCAGATGTGGTTTAGACCAACTGCGTCCTTTGGAAAGGATGCTTTCCAAGCAATTGAACTGCCTGGCAACTGAGCAGTGTGCTCCAGGTTCCCATTCTTTTGTGAGCAGTCAGTTGTGGATACTGGAGTGGGCTTTGTAGATGCACCTGTGTATTTTAGTCATATTGTTTGTGTAAGTAACCCCTCAACCTATAAGTAATCCCAATAAAAATAATTGGTTCACTTAGTTGAACTTTGCTGCTATCTGTACATTGGACTGTTGTGGGCTTTCTATACAGGGTGAGTAGGGATTTCTGTTATGTCTCCCAGGAAAGGTCTTGGCACACACCACCTGTCACTTCATATGTCCAATCACAGACACTACTACAGTTTGGGTCCAGGGCCACATCAACACACCTTGCTTTATCTATTGGTGTTTTGCTCTTTACTGGCTGTAGTCTGCGTTTTTGCTGTGGTGCTAATCACTGTCCTCACTTCCAGAAACCTCCACTTCTTCCTGCAAGTCCCACTAGAAAAGCTTATCCAGAAAGTGGAGTATGTTTTGCCTCTACTGCAACAGTATCTCTGATTGCTCAGCTCCTGTCCCAAGGATGAACAGAAAGCAATCCACTACAGGAGGGCCTATGATACAATCCCAGCTCTGAGATCCTAATGTGCCAAAAGCATTTCCAATTCCCCAGAAGCTGATATCCTCCTGGGGTTCTTCACTCATGTGTATACAGCACTGCTTGCAGTCTACTGTATATTTGACTGGTCTGTGCACATCTGTCATTGACATCTGGGTAGTTAGATAGCAATATATCCAGATCCTAAAGGCGAATCTGCCAGGATTCCTATATGAAGCAAGATATCCTCACTGACATCTACAGAATTCACTATTATACATGAGTCACTGTTCTCCTGATAGAAAGTAATCGCACGGTATCCATGGAGACAGCTCTGCAGTGGCCAGAATTCTGGCTGCTGCTCAGACCAATAGGATGTATGATTTCCTTAATACCCTCTACTTAATACTCTGTCAGGTATCATCAAGAAGCCTACCCCAGGAAGAATGGGGGATCCACCAGAACCAGGATGAGCTTGGGGTTTGTGTGATCTTGACCACAGTTTCTGAAGAGACATCCTCCCCCACCTCTTGTATTTCAGTCTCAGAGGAGGCTTGTCACATGCTGCTCCCTCTAGCTGTCTGCCACAGGTGGCTTCTCTGCTTACACTGCTCCTTGGTATTGGGGGCCTTCCTCAGGTGTCTGTCTCTCATTAGTCACCATCCCACCCTCCACACATCCCCAGTCTCAGAGGAGAGGCATGGAGGGTGAACTCACAATCAATACCAGGCTCCTGACAGACGCAAGCACCTTCAAACCGGGTATGCCAGAGGATCCAAAATCAATGCTTTCCCCAGAATCCTGAATGCCAGCAGCTGAGACAGATTTTGTTTCATGTAAAGGCGTATTATAGACAAAGTATTTGTAGTTTTTCAAAATCCATATTTGATTCCCATCTCACTGATGAGATGGCATTAAAAGTAGTCTTAAGTTGGGTCGTGAAGTTCACCTCTCATCCTCCAGCACTCCAGAGTCAAAGATAAGTGGACTTTATTAATTCAAGGCAGCCAGGCTGGTCTATTTAGTGACTTCCAGTCCAGGGAGGTTTCATAGTCAAATCCTTTCTGCACAGTAGATGGATAGATAGATAGATAGATAGATGGATGGATAGATAGATAGATAGATAGATAGATAGATAGATAGATAGATAGATAGATAGTAGACCATTCAGAAGTAATGATAATTCTATGGAATCATAAGAGGGGCTCATAAATAGTATTGGTGTCATTATAATGATAACAAGAAAGAGAGCCTGCACTACTCTCTCTGCATTCTGCCATGTGGTGATACATTATGCTACCTGAAGAGAAGTCGAGGAGAACTTTCAAAGGCACACAGCCATGCTTTACCCTGATCCTGAGTTAGACTTTCCAGATCAATGTAAAGGAACCTTTTTGCATAAAAGAACCTTTTCCTATGAATTATTTATAGTAGCCCAAGCAAAGACATTAGTGCTCTGAGTAAAGGTTAGCTACCTGCCCTTCTTAGTTTCATTCTTTTAACCTATAAATGTACCTCACACTTTGAAGCAGTCACCACACTCCTAAGAAATCTCATTTGTTACATCCTGTAGTGTCCAGAGGCTGACTCACGTGGGGCAATGACTTAATGGAGATTGTCAGACACATGAAAACATACTGAGATCAATTGCCTGTGCTAGCTCTGATGGAGAGTACTAACTGCAACAGCAACATGAATAGCCAACACATTTATTTAATACATCTGAATCAGGAGGTGGGTGTATATTATACAGTTGAACAAGGAGGCAGGTTTAGCCAATCTCTGTAGGTGTCTGTATGGATCTGAGTCTGCAGTGATCCTGGAGGAGGAAACAGATCAATAATCTCTGCTGTGATTGTCAACTTAGAGAATTCAGATCATTAAAGGTTTTGCCATCACTATTGGTCTAAAGAATTGGAGTAGTTGATATGGTATAAACCTCAGAGATGCTTTCAATCATTTACTCATTTGTCATATGATGTCTAGTCCTGGGTGGACCCATCAATGCTGGAACTACAAAGAGGCATCAGTCATTACACATCCACTGCCTTGCCTCTGGAACTCACACTCTTGTGGGTACGACAGGCAAGTTACTTGTGTCTAAAGCACTATGGGATCAGGCTACCATGTCATATGTGGATGCCTTATTCTGTGGTCTGTCCACCAAGAGAGGTATCTATCTCTACATGGTCTGCAGCCTGTGTCTTCAACTGATTGTATGTAATTTAACAGTTATAAAGAGTAGGGACTTATTATTTCTGGCACAATATATCTACGTGCAGCACAAAGGCAAAGAGAAAATTTTTTTGACAAAAATCATAAAGGAGAAAGACCTATCTTCCTCTGGTAATTGTAGTGGGTAGCTGATCCAGCTTTGACATGGAAGTACCACCCCCTGTGAGGGTTTGGTAACCAGCATGCCTACAAGGCGGAGCCAGGAGAGGACCACTAAAGACCAAGATCAGGATGGGCCAACTCTCTTGCTTCCTGGATCCTGGACGCTGGAGGTAGATTGAGCAGAGTTCTCCAGAGAACACTGACTGACTGTGCTACACCTTTTCCAGACCCTGTTACCTATCCCTTCACTTGTAAGTTACCCCACAAAATAAACCTCCCTTTAAACTATGTGGAGTTGCCTTAATATTTACACCAATAAGTAATCACTCTGAGTATGAGTATATATTCTCTCAGCCTACCCTAAGAGCTAATCTACCAAATTCTGCCCCCTCTATATTCTAGAGAAGAGGAATTTGGCTGAAAAGTATTTGGTCCTTTGAGTGTGAAGTGATAAAACTGGTACTCACATATAGATGTGTCCCTCATTAAGGCCAGACATTTATCCACTTGCCAGGACAACAACATACTTATGCTCTATCTGCTAAGATGTGCCTTCCATCAGTTTACATCTAAAATTCCCATTTCCAAGCATGGTGTTGTCCCTATAGAGTGCTATGTAAAGTCTCAAAATTGCTTCTCTAAGCTGACACGGGACATGTGCTTCTCGTTCCCTCTATTTCCAATACCTACATTTATATCCCTGGTAGAGGTGCAGTTGGTGTGTTCCAGGTGGACAAGAAGTCCTTGGCAGCCTTGGCTTGTCTCTGCTCCATGTCCAAGTAGCACAGTTGAACTTGGAAAACGTTTATGTCATGGTGGATCTTTCAGTGAAGGATAATGCTTACTCTACCATGCATTCAACTTTGGTTCACATAGAGGATGAATTGGGCCTTGAGCCTATAGCCTGTGCTTATACTGCTCCAGAGGTTACATTCTTGAGTTGATCTGCCTTGTGATGAATCTATTTCAACTTGTTACTATCTTATCCGTTGCTCTAGCCTCGGAGAGGCACCTATTGGGCCATTTGCTTAAAGTCCCTTAAATTTAAATACTGTGGTGCACAATGACCCTATAATAACAAATACTTTTTAGCAAGAAATAATTGAATCAGCATAAGCCTGCCAATACATTTCTTATGTTAAAGTTTAAATTCACAGATAGCTTGTTTGGCAGATTTTGTCAATGACTCTTGAGGCTGTGGACTGCAGTGAATGTCTTCATGCTTACAAGGAACCACCTGATTTGTCTTGTACTGTCAGGCCCTGGGCATACTCGAGCAGTGCTCCTGCCCCCACAAGACGACTGTTCTGAGTTTTCCCTCCCTCTTTTCCCACTTCTTTTCAATGTGTCATCTACCTTAATTCTATTCATCTTAGCGATCATCTTCCTGTCTCATTGCTTAAAGTCGTGTTTGTGTTTATGTGTTGAGATAACTGATCTGTTCCCGTACCACTTAGAACAAAAGGAAACTATTGTCCACTATGGAACAGTATACTAGGCATCATAACTACCCTTCTGTGCATTATATGACATGTTGCTTATGGATGATAAGGTATTGAGGGTTTGAACTCATCTTAAGTACCATCTCTCACTACAGGAAGCCCAGTACACAGCAAATGAGGTACATGTTCAGATTCCTAAGGATTCACTCAATGTTTGCTCATACCTGCAATCATAGCACTGACACGGGAGATTACTAGAAGTGTGGTTTTTCTACTGAGCTACATAGAGAGATTCAGCCAGCCTAGTCTAGTGTAAGACTCTTGTCTCAAAATTAAACAACAAAAAAAAATAAACCTGTATTTTAACTGCTTATACAATGGTGATATGAATGTTTTTAATATTTAAAGTAACACATCACTATGAAAATGGAAAATTATGGCAATAAAGATAATTACAAAGTTAATAGGACAATATCTGAAATATTTTGTTCTTACTTAAATTTACTTGAATTGAATATATTAATTCATTCATTTAATTTTCCTGATTGGCATGCCTACGGAGAACAAAATGAATACATTTCCATGCTACTAACTATTTCCATATGCATTCTCATATCCAGTACTCAAAACGTTGGATCACAGGATTCAATTTCCATGTGTCAAGGTAAAAGGATGGATAGCCAGCTCATTAGGAAAGATGCAGTGGGTAACAGCTGCGATGCCACAAATTCAGGATTGAAAACTGTGAAAACCGCAGTGACATGATGACAGTGCCACCAAAACTAATGAGCAGGTAGCGCTCAGGGGAGCAACCCACCAGTATGCTCTCTGGAACACATTCATGGAGTTGTCCATTTTCAGCCTCATCCATATCCCTGCTAAGCACTCATCCTTGGGGCCTTGTTTGGATCCTATGCCCAGGGAACCAAAGGAGAGGAATCCTTTCTTCCTAAAAGAGAGCTTTACTGTCTGTGAAAGACAAAGAAATTCAGACCATTTCTAAGAGGGAAAGTGATTTAAAGCAATGTGTTGTTATCAAAATAGATCCTAAGAAGTGTCTAAATAGCAGACCTAATAGCTATACTTTGTGGGTATAAGCATAATATTTAGATGTAGTTAAGGAATCATGTTGCTCTAGCAATGTGGTGATAATAGATTCTCTTCCAAGATCCATGACCTGACCAGCCCCAGGGAGATGGGTAGATTTCTAGTATCAACTATGATTTCCCTTCTGTTGAGTGGGCCTTAGGTCTCTTTACAAAGCTCTTGGATAGCACCAACATGTCAGTGCTTCTATTGTACCCTTAAGGCTATCTTGCTATGCTGGTCATTGCTGTGGTTCATAAGTGTCATGGGTAGGTGGGAACATTAATAGCTTCTGTCCTTTGGCAGGATACAGAGTAATTTCTGCTACTATGGAAGCTTGATCTAAAGAGGAGACTTTCAATTAGGTCCAGTTCCAATAATAGTAGTCCTGTGTTGTAATTGTGCATTTTCTATAGGAATAGTGACTTGCCTTCAATGAGAGAGAGAGAGAGAGAGAGAGAGAGAGAGAGAGAGAGAGAGAGAGAGAGAGAGAGACAAAAGGCAACAGTAATACCCTATATTGTTTTGGGAGTCACTTGGACTACCTTGGCCAATGACTCAAAAGGAGGTTGCTTGTGACCAGCACTAGGGTTTTGTTAGTATATTTCTTTCTACAACAAATGGAGACCATCACAGAAAACCACAATCAGACACAGTGCAGAGATCAATAGATTGTGGGGAGCCTAGCCCCAATGGCTATATCTGCAGCACAGGTCTTCCATCTAAGTCCAAGGGAACATCTCAGAAAATAGAGTAGGGAAAGTTTCAGAGCCAGAATATCGGGAAGTCTGCTGGGAGACTTTCTCTCTTAGAAATAACTGCATAAATAAGACCTGAACAGTGACAATATCAGTAGACATGCTAAAACAGGATGGGGGAGATCTCATGAGGTCCCAGATATAGCCAATAACTACAGGCAACTAAGGATTGCTGAGAGAGATTGTCTCTCCCAGAGATGAGTCCCTTGATTTCTTATCCTAGACCAAGTGGCCAGCCTTGAAAATACACATACAAACTAAGGCCATGGGCCCAAAAGTTTGTATGCATGCATATGTATATAGGAAGAGAAAGAGGTTGTCAACTTAATAATTAAGGAACGCGAGAGGCGCTGGAAGGAGGAAATGTATCTTTAAAAACTGGGACGTTAAAAAAGGTAAAAACCTGGAAAAGAAGGCCAGAGGAAAGAAAAGTGATTAGCTTTTTTTTGTGTGTGACAGGGTTTCTCTGTGTAGCTTTGTGCATTTCCTGGAACTCGCTTTGAAGACCAGGCTGGTGTCAAACTCACATAGATCTGCCTGCCTATGCCTCCCGAGTGCTGGGATTAAAGACATGCACCACCAACGCCTTGCTGATTAGCATTCTTTTTAAAAATCACTTTATAAAGTAACAGGTTTCTTTATGATATTTGATAATATTTGATTTTGTTTGTATCTCCCCTGCCTCAAGCCCCATCCTCACCATGCTTCCTTCTACCCCACAGTTCTTTCCACGCCCAGTACACTCCCTTCCACGTTCCTATGGCACTGTGTTCTATTACTCTTCCCACTTCCTCTCTGTTATAAAACCATTACCTGTTTTCTTTTGAGAGATGAAGATGGAATTATTTCCCTTTCCTGCTGGCTTGCAAGCCTGACTCTCTAGTTAGTGCTGGCTTTTGTTATTAAGGCACGGAGAAGGGGTTCAGAAAGTGAAATGTCTATGTCTGAGAAAACAGGTGGTAGAGAATTTGGAGAAGCAGATACTAGGAAAGAAGGACAGGAATTCAGAAAGGAGATGGAGGGCTTCCTTGGAACACAAGTGAGATCACTTCCATCTGCCCAGAAATCTCAAATATCTCGGGGGATTTGGTGGTGATTTTCCCCTGGTGTATTTCATTCACTATTTTTCTACTCTTGTGACCAGACACCTGACCAGAAGCATCTACTGGGAGGAAGCATGGACTTAGGATTATAGGTCAAAGGGTGAGCGTGGTGGCACAAGGGTAAGGTAGTTGGTGACATTATGTTCAGCAGCCAAGACTCAGAGAAGAGAAAGAAAGTGGAGGCAAGGCTCTAAACCTGAGAGCCCGTGCTGACCAATTGGCACAGCAGGTAAAGGTGTTTGCCATAAGCCTGTCAACCTGGGTTCAGTCCTATGGTCCCACAAGCATCCTTCCCACATACAAATTAGTAAATGCAATGAAGGAAGGAAAAATAAACAAAACCAGAAGGCCTGCATGGCGCGCATGACTTCTTCCAGTTCCATTTCTTAAGGGTTCCTCAACCTTCTAGAACAGTGCCACCAACTAGGGAGCACGTGCTCAGACACACAAACTTATGGGACCATTCAGATTCAATGCACAACCCATACATACTACCAGAAAAGCTGAAGAAGTTTTGCTGTTAAAAAATGAAACGGATCATCCTCTGGTATTAATTTTTGTAATAGTTTATCCACACAAGACTAAAGTATTCAGGATGGCAAGTTTATCTTCAGATCACTGTCTGAATGACAGAGGGGCACATACCAGGAATTTGCAATTGCATCACTTGGTCTGTGTATCACCTTTTCAAAGCATGACTGTAAAGTGCTGTACAATCTCATGACTTCCCCCTCAGCCTGACTTGTCCCTTACTACCAAAGCTTGAAACCTTGTAGTCTACCCATCTTTTATCTGCCCACTCTGGGTCCTAATAGAAGTGACACAGGAAACTCCTCTCCTACCTAACTCCTAACAGAGCCAAACCACTATGTACTCAGAGGGGTCAGTGTGCTCTTGGTGGGACAACAGGTAGGAATAACCTGCTAAAGATACCTCTGCTAAGTTGGAGTTGGAGTTCTCTGGCTGTGGTAGTTTGAATGTAATTGGCCCCCATAAGCTCATAGGGAGTGGCACTATTAGGAGGTGTGACTGTTGGAGCAGGTATGGCCTTGTTGATGGAAGTGTGCCACTATGGAGGCAAGCTTTGAGTTTCCTAGATGCTCAAATCACATCCAGTATCTCAGACTACTTCCTTCCTGTTGCCTGCAGATCAAGATGTAGGACTCTTAGCTCCATCTCTAGCACCATGCCTGTGTGCATGCCACCATGTTTCCTTCCACAACAGCCAAATTTAGGCAGTGATGGAAACCATCAAAAACAGAAAGCTGGTGAAGATATAATTAAACAAGTGGACTATCTTCCAGCCCCAGCAAGTATCAGAACGTGGCAGCTTTGGCCAGGTGGTTCAGGCTTCAGAGTTAATGATAGAAGAAATGGGTCATGGAATTCACCTCTGTGCCTAAAGAAAGCCAATGAGGGCAGGTCTGTGTCATGGGTTCCTGAATGGAGGCCTAAAGAGGCCGTTGTGTGACGCTGTGAATATGAAGCCTGGATTACTTTGGAGATCCCACAGTTATTTGAGATGCCAGAACCATGGGATACCTGCTGAGGAAAGCTTCTGAGAGGGAATGGAACCAGCCCAAGAGAAAGAAGTGTGTTGCACACAACCAAGCTGAAAGGAGCTAGAGAGCTGAAGAGACCTTTGACATCAGATATGAAGATGCAGAGGTTGGAGTTTGCTCAGCTGGTTTTCAGTCTTGCTTTGGTCCAGTATTTCCTCACTATGCTCCCTTCCCTATGTATTAGAATGGTAAGGTAGATCCTATACTATTACATGTTAGAAGTATGTGATCTGCTTTTTGATTTTTACTTTATAGGTAATTACAGTTAAGAGATTGCATGAATCTCAGAAGAGACTGAACTTTAGACTTTTTTTTTCCCTCAAATCAAACCATTTATTGACAGCAAAAGTCTGTGTAGCAATGAACCACGTGAGGGGTAGATAGGGTTTAGTGTGGGAACCAGCAGAGGGCTCCTAACATGGGGGCTGCCACCCTGGGAATGCTGTGAGCTCATAGCCATCACTGGCAAGCAGAGCATAGATAGATAACACTGGTGGGCAGGTGTGGGCAACAGGGCTATCATAGGACACACAACTCAGAGATCTGTCAGGGACATGCGGACACAGGGACAGAGAGGATGCTGGGCACAGGGGCACAGGACACGAGGCTATGGAGGCACACAGACACAGAGTGGGCAGTGGGTAACACAGGACAAGCCGAGGTGACACACAGAGAAACAGGGCTGCAATTCTGGGCTGTTCTGGAGACTACCCAGGAGGCTTCCTCCTCCACCAATTTGGCCCTGGGGTTTGCAGGCAAGACGCGCTAAGGCAGGACTAGGCAGCAGGTCACTTTCTCTCAGGGACGAGTAGGGGATCCAGAGGACAGCATCTGCAGATCTAAGGCTGAACTGTGCCTTCAGAGTCCTTGTCATAGATATAGCTGCCCACTGCACCGGTATTCACTCCCTTGGGTCCAGAGAGAATTCCATAGCAAGGCTTGTGGCAGCAGGGCTGCCCATCATGCTCAGCATGCCCTCTGGGGTTCAGTGTCTTAGAGCAGCGCTCACAGTGCAGGCAAGTCCGGTGCCAATCCTTGCCTATAGAGGTCACCTTCTCAGAAAAGTACACCCTCTTGTTGCAGCGAGGACACATGTTGGGCTCCCCAGTGAGTGTGGTGACACTGGAGGGTTTGCTGGGACCATTGGGGGATCCTCGTTCTTCTGCTCTTAGGTTCCCACCACAGGGACCCTGATGGGGCCAGTGAGCTGAGGGCCCTCAGTCAGAGGTTTCTCAAAGTTGTAGGAACCAGCACCCCCTATGTTCACGTCTTTGGGTCCAAACATTGTGGCACAGCATGGCTTGTGGCAGAAGGGTTTCTCATCGTGCTCAGCATGGCCCCAGGGGTCAGTGTCTTGTGGCAGAGCTCACACTTGAGAGAGAACTTGTGCCAGTCCTTGCCCAGGGAACTAAACTTCTTGGCAAAGTACATGGTCTTGTCACACTTGGGACACTTGGAGGCCATGGTCGGTGTGCTCGATCAGTCTGTGCCCTCCACCGTGCTCGTCTCTCGAACTTTGGACTTTTAAGCACTGTTGAGAGTGTGGTAGACTATGGAGACTTTCAAAGTTGGACTTAATGCATTTTGCATTATGATTTGTTTACAGCCTTATGGGGGCCAAGGAGTAAACGGTGGTACTTTTAATGTAACTGTCCCCCATATGGTCATAGGGATTGGTACTATTAGGAGGTGTGGCTTTGTTGGAGTAGTATGGCTTTGTTAGAAGAAGTATGTCACTGTGAAGGCAGGCTCTGAAGTCTCATATATGCACAATCCACAGCCAGTGTCTCAGACCACTTCCTGTTGCCTGCAAGTCAAGTTGTAGGACTCTGCTCCACCTCTAGCGCCATGCCTATCTGTGTGCCACCATGTTTCCCTCCATGACGATAATGGGCTAAAACTTTGAAACCATAATTTACTCAATTAAATGTCTTCCTTCATAAGAGTTGCCATGGTCATTGTTTCTCTTCACAGCAATAGGAAACCTAACTAAGACACTGGCCCAATATGTGGCTTTTTCATTGAATTTTGTAAGTATCTTCTGTCTTTTTCTTTGCCACTCTAGATTAAGCCAGCCCCGAGTGGCCTGCTGAAACACTGATGTGCCAGAGAGCAACTCAAATGCTGTTATCGGGTGGTTAGGTGGATTGTAGCAAAGATGTCTCCTTTTGGAAGTTAGAATACCACAAAAAGGATGGTTGGTAAAGGATTAGGAAAGGAAAAAGGCAGAGGTCACAAGCCTTTTGTATTTCTTCCCTCACTTTACATTGTATAGGAAAGAGAGCCAAACCATTTTTTCCTTCTGGAAAAGCACTATTTAGTTGGCATTCTTATTTCTCATACAGCTCCTAAATATCAGGTAATATCATCGGCTCATACTTACACACTTTGGTATGTACCCTATGCTAATATTCTGACTGGCCTCTTGAAATCCTGCTCCTTGGGGCTGCCCTGCATCCTTACAGGACAATTCTTCTCTGAACAAGCACTGGGAAATGCTTTGTCCAAGGTAGCAGCATCACCGCAGTCATAAACACAATGAGAAAAAGCCATCAACTGGGAGCAGCAGCCATTGCCTCCATGGTCCCAATACTGTGTGTGGCTCAGCCCTGGCTGAAGCTTTTCCTAGGTTGGCCTCAAACTCAGGACCCTCCTGCCTCTGCCTTCTTCAGTAAATCCAACCAGTGTGCCACCACAAGTAGGTGAGTGTAGCTTGGGTCTGAGCCGGGGCCTGCAAGGCCATGGGCAACAGGCTTTTTCGTGAATTCCTACCACAAACGTTGGGTGCCAGATGTAGTATGCATCTTGAAATGTCTTATTAACAAGAACAAACCTGTAGTAATGTTTCTTTTACATATGTGGGTGCCCTTGTGTTTGGGGCATAAATGTTCAGAATTGAAACTTCATCTTGGTGGATCTTTCCTTTGATGAGTATGTAATGTCCTTCATCATCTCTTTTGATTGATTTTAGTTTGAAGTCTATTTTGCTGGATATTAGGATGGCTACACCAGCTTGCTTCTTAAGACCATTTGATTGGAAAGTCTTTTCCCAGCCTTTTATTCTTAGGAGGTGTCTACCTTTGAATTTGAAGTGTGTTTCTCCTATGCAGCAGAAAGATGGGTCTGTTTTCGTATCCATTCTGTTAGTCTGTGTCTTTTTATAGGTGAATTAAGTCCATTGATATTAAGAGATATTAATGACCAGTGATTGTTTCTTCCGGTTATTATTTTTATTTTTTGGTGGTAGTGTGTGTGTACTTCTCTTCTTTGGGGTTTACTGCTGTGGTGTTATCTATTGCCTGTGATTTCGAGGGTGTATCTGACTTCCTTAGGTTGGAATTTTCCCTCTAGTGCATTCTGTATGGATGGGTTTGTGGATAAGTATTGTTTAAATCTGGTTTTCTCTTGGAAGGCCTTAAGAAATGGGCTATATAACTAAACAGGGAATTCTCAACAGAAAGACATTTAACGAATTGCTCAACATCCCTAATTATCCGGGAAATGCAAATCAAAATGACTCTGAGATACCACCTTACACCTGTCAGAATGGCTAAGATCAAAAACACAGAAGACAGCTTATGCTGGAGAGGATGTGGAGCAAGTGGGACTCTCCTCCACTGCTGGTGGGAATGCAAGCTTGTACAGCCAATTTGGAAATCAATATGGCGTTTCCTTAGAAAATGGGGAAAATATCTCCCCCAAGACCCAGCTGTAGCACTCTTGGGCATATACCCCAGGAATGGTCAATCATACCACAAGGGAATTTGCTCAGCTATGTTCATATGAGCATTGTTTGTAATAGCCAGAACCTGAAAACAACCTAAATGCCCTTCAACTGAAGAATGGATAAAGAAAATGTGGTACATATACACAATGGAGTACTACTCAGTAGAGAAAAACAATGACATCATGAGGTTTGCAGGCAAATGGATCGATCTAGAAAAAATCATCCTGAGTGAGTTAACCCAGACTCAGAAGGACGAACATGGTATGTACTCACTCATAGGAGGATACTAGATGTAAAACAAAGATGACTAGACTGCTACACAACTCCAGAGAGGCTACCTAGAAAACAGGACCCTAGGAAAGACACAGAGATTGCCCAATGACAGAGAAATGGATGAGATCTACATGAACAACCTGGACGACAGTGGGAGTAATGAAGGGCAAGATTTGAGGGAAAGAAAGCTTAGGGGAGCAGGAGATCCCAGCTGGGTCAGGAACAGAAAGGGAGAATGAGGAATAATAGACCATGATAAATGATGACCACATGAGAACAGGAATAGGCAGAGGGCTGGAGAGGTCCCCAGAAATCCACAAAGATACATCCTCTGTAGACTGCTGGCAATGGTCAAGAGAAAGCCTGATCTGACCTAGTCTGTTGATCAGATGGCCAAACACCCTAACAGTCGTGCTGGAACTCTCATTCAATAAGTGATGGGAGAGGATGCAGAGAGCCTTGGCCAGGCCCCAGGTGGAGCTCCAGGAGTCCAATTGTCAAGAAAGAGGAGGGACTGTAAGAGTGTGAATTGTTGAGACCAAGATTGGAAAATCACAGGGACAAATAGCCAAACGAATGGAAGCACATGAATTATGAACCAAAGACTGTGAAGCCCCCAGCTGGAGCAGGCCCTCTGGATAAGTGAGACAATTGATTACCTTGAATTGTTTGGGAGGCACCCAGGCAGTGGGACCCAGACCTGTCCTTAGTGCATGAGCTGGCTGTTTGCAACCTGAGGCTTATATGGGGACACTTTGCTCAGTCTGGAAGGAGGGGCCTGACCTGCCTGTACTGAATCCACCAGGTTTAAATGAATCCCCTGGGGTGTCTTGGCCCTGGAGGAGATGGGAATGGAGGGGAGGGGCTGGGGGGAAGAAGGGAGCGGGGCGGGAGCGGGGAGGACAGGGGAACCCATGGCTGATGTGTAAAATTAAAACACAAATATAATAAAAACAAAAAAGGGAAAAAAACCACAAATTTAAAAATTATAAAAAAAAAATACAAGAACAAACCTGTAGCTGGGTATTGGGGTGAACGCTGAAATATCAGAGAAGCTGAACAAGCCACAGCCACCTCACCTTGCCAGTTCCTCAGCTGTGAATTGTCTGGTATTTTGATTTGTATTGATGATATAATAAGTCTCATTTTAAGGAAAAACTCCCCCCTCCCTCCCCTCCTTTCCCACTGGTGTGCACACCTCTGCTTTCTCTCCCTTCTCTTTCTTCCTTGTGCCATCTTTCCTATCTTTCTCTTCATCTCTCTATTATAATAAACTCTCCACGTGAATGCAGCACCTGGGTGTAAATGTCTTCCCTCCCCTCCAGCCCCACTGCATGTGGCCAGCATGTTTCCCTGCTTGAACGGGATACCCTGGCCTGGGGCTGGACATTCTCAACTCATGCAGATTCATAACACTGTACTATCCATTTTTTCATTCAATGATCACTGAGATAGGCCAGCTGTTTTCTTCTCATTGTTTCCTATTGAATCTGGGACAATGCAGCATGGTGCTTGTTTGTTTATTGTTTAGAGAATTAAAAGTTTGGGATAATAAAAAATGTAAGTGCTTATTTCCCCTTGGGAAGGAGGGGCACCTAGAGAAACATGGATTTTTTCTTTTATTTCAAGACCTGCTTGTGGTGGTATTGTGTTCCCCAAAATATTGTGCACCCTAATAAACTTATCTGAGTTCAGAGAACAGAAAAGCCAATAGATACAGAGGCTAGAAAATGGTGGCACTCACGCCTTTAATCCTAAGAAGTAAGCATTTAATCCCAGGGAGTGATGGCAGAAAGCAGAAAGATATATAAGACGTGAAGACCAGAAACTAGAAGCATTTGGCTGGTTAAGCATTCAGGCTTTCGAGAAGCAGTTCAGCTGAGATTAATTCAGGGTGAGGACTCTGAGGCTTCCAGTCTGAGGAAACAGGATCAGCTGAAGAATTGGCAAGGTGAGGTGGCTGTGGCTTGTTCTGATTCTCTGATCGTTCAGCGTTCACCCCAATACCCAGCTCCAGGTGTGTTCTTATTAATAAGACTATTTAAGATTCATGCTACACCTGCTATGTATGGTCTATGCACATAGTACAATATGCTTTAATTTCTGCATAGGTTCTTATTAACACCACCATGGTTATTGCTCCTAATTGTGAATCTTTGTAATGGATAGATCTAATGCCACATGGAATCTAAGGGGGTGCACACAGCCAGGTGAGGGTCAGAGAGTTGAAAGAATCAGTATTTAATCCTTAGTCTCCAACAGCTTGAGGATGAAAGGAGATCAAATAATGGTACACAAGCTCTGGTGCCATAGTAATACTGTTACTAGACTTGGGATCACATCCAGTGCCCCAACAATCCATACTTGGTCCTCCGTCTTCAACTAACCCATTTAACAACGCAAACTAATGGCAAAAAGCAGATAGATGAGATTTCTTCAATGTGGCCACACTGGAAAGATGGTCAAAGAGATCCAATGACCTGTCCCTGCCCTAGTCTACCTTCAGGGTCTTGATGTGTGGTTGCAGTTTAAATACAGCCATGGTTATGTATAGCTTAAGAGTCAAAGTGTGGTCCTGCCTAAAACTGACCCATCATTGGAGTGTCCGCTCTCCTGCAAGGGGGCCTGGCAAATTGCAAAACTTTTTCCAGGAGAGAAACTTCCTTCTGGTTGGCCCAGGCCTTAGGCTTTCTCACCTCACAGCATACAATTCCTGGGGAAGTTATGGTTCCTTGGCCTCTGTCATTTCAGTAGTTAAAATAACCCAAGGGAGGGACTGGAGTGTAATACAGGAGTGCCTGCCTTCTCTGGCTGTGATAGAGCCTTTCTCTGCACTGTTGTGCTTAGCGTGAGAGGCTAGGGTCCTAGAGATTCAGTGGCCACTAAAGCCAGCCCAAGCCAGAGGTTTTCAGATTCTTGTCTCCCCAATTCAAAGGTTAAATCACAGACCAGGCAAGGTTAATTTCACAAAAAAAATTATTGCGGAGAGCTTAAGGGGGAAAAAAGGCAGAGGCCCTATATAGCAGGAGGGGTCACTGTCAGCGGGGTAACACGGTCTTACTGCCTTGGGGTTAATAAGGCTTTAATGGGTAGAGGACCCCTAAAGTCAGTCCAGCTTTCATTCCAGGTATTGAGGTCCTTCTAATGTCAGTTAGTTCTCAGTGTGGTTTCCAGGCAAGGGGTACTCCCTTAGGGCAAAGAGAAAAGAGAAAACAGATCCACTTCCTGGCACCTTCAGCCTCTGGCAAGGAAGAGGCTATCGGTCTCCCCAAGGCTATTTTGGGGGTCAAGACAAGAAAGAAAGTTCTCAGTTTTCTTTGGGGTCTTCAAAAAAAAGGTTTATGCATTCATTTTACGTGTGTGAGTGTTTTGCTTGCATGTATGTATGTGCACCACATGCATTCCTGGTGCCTGTAGAGGCCAGAAGAGTTTGTAGGATCCTCTGGGACTGGACTTAAAGGTGATTGTGAGCCACCATGTGGGTGCTGGGTACTGAATCTGGATCCTCGGTAATAGTTACCAGGGGGTGCTCTTACAGAGCTTACTCTTAACTACTGAGCCATCTTTCCAGCTCCCTTTTGGAGCCTTATTTATTTTTTTTAACCTAAACTGCCCAGCCAACTGCTGCCTGCCAGTCTCGTTGCCTTCTTAGAATGTTCTCGTCTCTGTCAGCCCACTTACAGTACATTGGGTGTGGCTTGGAATGATAATTTAGAGTTAAGGAGATTTGAGCTATATTATTCAGCACAACACACAGATGTTGGTGCAAAACCACAGCTCCGAATTCCAAAGGAGTACAAAATAGTCCATTCTGGAGCCAAGTCTAAGTGCCTGTGACTCAGGAGCACAGACACTAGTTATCCCAAACACTGTGTTTCAACATGGCAATATAATGGTGTTTTTATATTTATAGAACAAAAGATAGTAATCAATCAAGGCAACTGTCAAATGCATTGGTGGAAACATCACCTACAGGTGAGTTGCAGCAGTGTGGGAAAATCTGTATTCTAGTTAATAATTACCGCCTGCCAACATTGTTAGTTTTCATGTGGCTAGAAGGTAGGGGTCTACTAAGAATGTTAGGTCAGATGCAGGTGGGAAATCAATGGTTATTAAGATAAAGGGAACTCAAGATAATTTGGCTCTGGGTGTGCAACATTCAAACCTAATCACATTGATCTATTCTGTCAGTCAATCTTGTAGAATCTTTAACATGTATAGATTTTCCCTGGGCACTTGAGTTTGTGAAGCCTTGGATGTGTCACTGGGAAAAATAAAGGTACCATTGAAAGGGCTAAAAGTAAAGATAAGAACAAGAGTTTATGTTCTCATCCTTAATTATCTCTGCTGTCTCTTTTCTCTATAGACGTTTAAGATCACTCATGTGCAGGTCCAGGCTACCTATGAAAATGGGTCAGCAATAACTTCCTCTGGCAGCACAATCTTTTGTAACTGGCCTGCCTGGCAGGAATGAGAATATTATAAAGAGAACAGGTGAAGAAAAGGGCCTGGGGAAAGCCAGAGGGAAACTAGTCTCTCAGAAAGAGATTTGCACCTTGTCAGAGCACCTTGCAGGAAAGAGTAGAGCCAGGAAAATGATGCAGTAACGGACCTGACTGTACCTAGAAGGGAACACTTAGCTGTGCAGAACTGGACCTTGATTCCACCCTCACACCAGAACCTTGAACATGGACTCGGGGTTAGGAGTCATTGACTCTCTTGGTTTCCAATGCAGTCACATTAAGTAAATTTCTGTTTTCTGCTTTTCACTATTACTTCAGCTCTTTAATTGGCCTAGTGAGCATGGGAGACCTGGTGAACACAGGAGATTTGGTAAATATGACAGGCCTAGTGAGCATGGGAGGCCTAGTAAACATGAGAGTTCCAGTAAGCATGGGAGGTCTAGGAAGCATCATTGGAGACCTAGGAAGCATCATTGGAGACCTGGAAGCATGGGAGGCCTAGCAAGCATGGGAGACCTGGTAAATATACAAGACTGACTAAGTGTGGCAGGCCTAATAAGCAAGAGAGTCCTAGTATGCATGGAAAGCCTGCTAACATGGCGGGCCCTGTAAGCATGGGAGGTCCAGTAAGCATGGGTGACCTAATAAGCATCATTGGAGGTCTAGGAAGCACGGGAGGCCTGCTGACATGAGATCCTAGTAAGGTAAACATGAGATGATGTTCTGGCTAGGGCTGCCAGAATACACCCTCTAACCCTTATCACTCCAGCAACACTTCACTCTGCAGTTAGGGATCTGTGTCTTTATTCCCGGAGGGACAAGGAACATGAGTCATTAGCAATACATTGTATGGACTTTTCCACGCTTCAGCCAGCTATTTTTCAGGCCCGTGTAAAGCAATGTAGAAAGACGCAGAAAACTTAGTGAAGCTGAGGAGGAAGAGTCCCTGATCCTAGAATCTGGCAGAAGTCTCATTCGCTGAGAGTGAAGAATTTCGGCATAAGTTAAAATTTCCTGTATAGATTGTCTACATGTCCCAGCTTAAAACCTGGAACTTTCTGAGACTCTCACAAACAAGATTATGAACCTGTTTAGTGAAAACATATGTATGCCTTATGCCTTATTTTGTAAACTATCAAAATGAGAATTTCCTTGATACAGGTGACCGATGATTTCAGCCTATCTGATTGTATTGTCCAAAGCTCTTAACAAACAATCCTAGGAGCTAGTTTTCTAAGTTCCCAAGAAACCCTTCCAAGAAAGGCAATTTGAAGCCACCTAAACTGTCAAGACACTTCAGTGGAACTCTCTCTCTTGAGCACATGCCATGTCTTGCTTATATGTTTTCCTTTTCTCAAGAGCCAGTCTCCCTGCCTCCCTCTGCCACAACTCTAAAAAGATTTTGTGTTAAGAAAACCCAACTCTGCTCATCTGACTCATCCTAAAATTCTTTCCCACAGATAGTCTAGAATCCCAACTTCACCAGAGCAGAAGTCTCTGAAATGACACAGGTGGCGGCAGAGCTGTGTCTCTTCTTTCTGCTGTGGATGATGCTCACATGTTCATGGGTGTAGCTGCACCTTGTCTCCAGGGTTAAAGGGATGGGATCTGATGGTGTGCCAACATGGAGAGAATAAATGCAAAGTGGTTAAGTCAGTGCCTTATCATTTCCTGCAGCTTTTGAGGAATTTGTTTTCAGAGATATCTACTCAGGTCCTTAAACAAATTGTTAGGTAGCTACATGCATATTGGTAGTATTGGAAGCCATGAGAACGGACCCCTGCCTCATGATCAGCTTTGGACGTCACCTTCCTTTTCTGTTACGTAATGTTCCTTAGTAACGTTAGAAAGGCAAACAAGCTTTGCCACTTCTGGTCAAAAGAATAGAATACCTCTGGACCAAGGTGGAAACATGACATTCTAATATGCACCAAAGATGAGAACATTCCACATTATTGTCTCCTCTCTTCAGAGCTAAGCCTATCAGCCATCAGGCCAGGAAGTACCCCTTCCCCCAGGAAAGCTGACTCAGCTAAGGATATCCTAAGGAGAGGGGAGGAATAATTGACTCCTTAATGAGAAAATGTACCACACTCTCCAGAAATAATGTGGTTACTTACAGAACATCTGCAATGTACACCGGCCCACTTTTCTTGGATAGCTGGAAATGCAGAACATTTCCTTTCCCTTCTTTCTGTCTCTTTTTCTCTCAAACCCTGACCAAAGCCTGGGCATGCTTTCCCTGATGGTCTGGGAATTCTTGGACTCTCTCCGAAGGCCCTGCTTACCTGCTTGTGCTTGTGTTTCTTGAGGCTGCTTGCTAACCTCCATCATTCTGCCTGCATTCTTGGACCATAACACAAAAGGCATGGCTTTATCCCTTCTCTTCTTCATCCCCTTCCCCCCGGGAGCTGTGAAGCTTTCCTATTTTTCTTTCCCCTCAAACTATCCTTGAACTTCCTTCTTGGTTTGTTTCTAAATGCTCTTACTAATCAGACTAAGAACCCCCAAAAGGCAACCCCAGTTTTCCTGGAAATAAACCCACACAGGAGGATTTCAGGATGAGCCAGCATGAAACAGAGTAGGGTTTTATAAAAATGAAAGAGAGATGGGGTAAAGCAATGGCTCATCAGTTATGAGAGCTTGCTGCTCTTCCAGAGGACCCCGCTTGTTTCTCAACATCCACATTAGCTAAGAACCACCGGTAACTCCAGCTCCAAAGGATCAGAGTCCATATTCTGGCCTCCACAGGCACCCACAGACAGGTTCACATATGTGCAAACCCAGACACAGAAATAATAAAATAAACCACTTTAAAATGAAAGAAGGAAGGGAGAAAGGGAGGGAGGGAAGGAGGGAAGGAGGAAGGAAGGAAGGAAGGAAGGAAGAAGAAAGGAAGGAGGGAAGGAAGGAAGGAAAGAAGGAAGGAAGGAAGGAAGGAAGGAAGGAAGGACAAACGAAGGCAGGCAGGCAGTTAGACAAAAATAAGGCACACTCAAGAATACTTTTCAAGTATTTAAATTTTGTGTCTTAGCATTAGACATATAATCCACTTGGTTGCTCTCAAGTTACCTCAACAGGTTGTTAATTTTATTTTTGTTTTATACCCTCCTTTCCAATAAATAAGATTAGGATGGGATAGGGAGTAAAGGCCCTGGAGCATTGAAGATTCACTCTCTGGAATTTGGAGCCAATCTTCCACTTCCCTCATAACACTAGGAAGGTAAACCCATGGGCTTTACCGCCTCTTAGTTTTTAAATTCCCACATGAAAAGAGGGAGGTATTTGGATTTTGTTGAAGGCTAGTAAAGAAAAAATTATACTTCTTCCTGGATAAAAGAATAGACTACAAAGTCTACCTCTGACCCTGGGTGGAGCCCTGAGATTCTAGGCCACCCAGAACACTTCATACTCCTGTCTCCTAGATTGGGTCTGTGGTTCACCTAGCCAAGAGTCCACCTCCTACCACCCCACCCCAGGAAATATGATTCACCTGAAGACATACTGAGGCAACAGGCAATCAGTCACCCTTCTGGAACTACTATCTGAGTCCCTCACAGCAGACCTCCCTCAGGCAGCCCCTCGCTCAGGCAGCCTCTCCCTCACAGCAGCCCCTGCCAGCAGACCTCACCCACAGCAGCCCCTCCCTCATAGCAGCCCTCCCTCATAACAGCCCTTCCTCATGGCAGCCACTTGGACTGCAGAGCTTGTCAGCATTTTGGTGTTACATTTTTCTTTATTCGTTCTCTTTTGGATGCTGTCTCTAAAGTAAGCATGTTTATCCTGGAACTCTGGGCTTTTTTGGTCTTTCTCTGAAGGTTCCTGTCCCATCCTGTCATGTGATCATCCTGTCATGTGATCATCCTGTCATGCTGATCTCCATTGCAAAAGGTATACCTTTTTCTCTTCCATTCACCATCTTCATACTCTTGGGTACCTGCCAATATTCACAGTTTGCCTGCTCTATTAGCTTGCTTTTTCCCCTCAAACACTAATGAAATTGTCCTCTATCTTCCTTCTGGGTCCATTTGCAAATTCTTTATTGAGGAGATAAGGAACCCAGAAGAAGACCTTGGATCTGCCATTAACAAAAAGCGTCAGTACACTGTTTCTGCCTAGAAGTGTATTATCTACCTGTCAGTACACACATTTCTTTAGCTAGTCAGTCTTATAGCAGTACATAATCACACACTAGGATGGTGGGCAAGGCCCTCAAGTAGGACCAGTGTTTCCACTGGATGATCGATGTTTACTCATCCTGGAGTTAGCAATAGTCTTTCTCTCCCAGTAGACCTATGTACTATTCCTGTGTCTCACAGGTACTCGGCACTAAGGAAACACACAGAGGCTTATATTAATTATAAACTGTATGGCCCATTGCTCAGGATTATTGCTAGCTAGCTCTTTCATCTTAAGTTATCCCATTTCTATTAATGTATGTATCACCACTGTGTATGTTCTGAGGCTTTACCTGTGTTACATCACATCTTGCTCCCCTGGGTGGCTCTCAGCATCTCCCCTGACTCTGCTCTTCTACCTCTCTGTGTCTCTGCTTGGATTTCCCACCTGCCTCTTAGCTGCCTTACCATAGGCCAAAGTAGCTTCTTTATTAGCCAGTGAGAGCAACATATGTTTCCAGCATACAGAAAGATATCCCACAGCAGATTTATGTAAGTACAATTTCATTACATCATATTTGGAATCAGAAATTTGAAGACAAAATCAGTAGAGGAGACAAACTTCTTTGATTCTGGAGAGAAGAATGTAAGTAGACACTCTGCCTCAAAGACACCATTTTGCAGTGAGGCTAAATTCTCAGGGCTTTTGGTGAGCAAATGAATGGAAAATGCCTGTCTGTATATGTGCAGAGTAGAATTCTGGTGTTCAGGCCCAATATATGACCTATACTTTGAAAGTTTCCAGGGCTGAGCCTTCTCATCTCATTTTCCATGAAGGTTCCATTCAATCAAGCCTCTGACACAGCCTTTTAAAATACCAAAGGCCTGACTGAGTATCAGGTGAAAAAGTCTGAGGATGTTACAAGCTTAGGGGAAGGAAAAGACAGGGTAGCAAGCCTCTTTAAAATTCACTGTTTACATTCTATTAAGTTGATAAGTCATTTTTCTTTCTGGCAAAGTGTATTTAGATGGCTTTCATATTCCTCATATAAGCTCTAATAATTACTAAAAGTTATGCAAATTAAAATATGCAATTATTCTGTTGATTGCTACAGCTTTGTGCTTTCTTTGTTCTGTTACAGCACTTGGGATGGAACCCAGGGCCACCAACACGCTAGGCAAGGACTCCACAATTGAGTCACAACCTCAGCCCATCAATAGTTCTCTGTATCGCAATTCAGAGCCAGTCTAAAACTAGTGCCAGAGGTTACTGAAAAAATGCAGGTACTTCACAGAGCATAACCCTCTTGAACATGATACTTCCTCAGAGATAAGAGGATCTCCCTGAATCAACAAAGATGGAGTGCCCTCTTTTCAAATACCTGTTGAGAATTAGGCCTCCTACACAACAACAGGACACTGAGGAGGAAGAGGAGGGCAGAGAATGAGGTCTTGGAAAGCCTTACACAAAGGTTTCCACAAACTAGCATATGAAAGGTATTAATGGGTAGAGAAGAAGCCTGGGACCCCCTCATGTTCTCTCACACCACTAATGTAACCAGAGCAAGTAGGAGAAAGTCCACACTATGCAAATGAGTCAAAAATCCTGCATCATAGGACATAAAAATAGTCACCTCTTTGTAGAGCAGGGGCTATTTGAGCTGTTAATTGTTAGCCTTGCTCTATCTGCTTCCTGCTTTGGAAATGAATCTTTCTTCTCAACAGCGTCTCCACTTCTGTTGCTCTTCATGTCTCTGTCCAGTGCTTTATTAAGGGACACTAGAACATGGAACTCTCCCAGAGGTACTCCATGAATCCCAATGCACACCAATGCCAGTGCAACAAGGACTCTAGAACATTTAACTCCCCCAGAGGTGCCCCCCAAATCCCAATACACACCAATGCCAATGCAACAAGAACAATAGAACATGGAACTACCACATAGGTGCCCCCAAATCCCAATACCCAAAAATGCCAGTGCAATAAGAGACTAGAACCTGGAACTCCCACAGAGGAGCCCTCAAATCCCAA